>NC_091698.1:3350833-3653863 GCF_041296265.1 Equus caballus | reverse complement strand
GCGTGTCTGGCAGGTGTTTCTTGCAAGTCGAGCATGTGGCTCAGGCATGCTCAGCAGGTGCTTCCGGCGTGTCTGGCACGTGGTTCTGGTGTGTCTGAGAGCTGGTTCTGGCATGTCCGGCAGATGATTCCGGAGTGTCCAATAAGTGGTTGTGGCATACCCGGCATGTGATTTTAGCGTGTCAGGTAGGTGGTTCCAGCGAGTCAAGTAGGTGGTTCCGGCGTGCTCGGCAGGTGGTTCAGGCGGGTCTGGCAGGTGGTTTCGGTCTGTTCGGGGTGTGGTTCCGGCATCTCAGTCACATGGTTATGGCACGTCTGATAGGTGGTTCTGGCTGGCCCGACAGGTGTTTCCATGTTGTCCGCCAAGTGGTTCTGGCATAGCTTGCAGGTGATGTTGGCGTGACCGGCAGGTGGTTCCAGCCAGCCCGGCAGGTGTGTCCGAAGTGTTCTCCAAATGGTTGTGGCGTAGCCGGAAGTTGATTTTGGCGTGTCCAGCATTTGGTTTTCGCGAGTCGAGAAGGTGGTTCTGGCGTGCTGGGCAGGCGCTTCCGGTGTCATTGCCATGTGGTTCCGGCATGTCTGAGAGGTGGTTCCGCCATGCCCGGCAGGTGATTCCAGAGTGTTCCCCAAGTGGTTCTGGCATAGCCGGCAGGCCATTTTGCATGTCAGGCAATGGTTCCGGCGAGTCGTGCCGGTGGTTCCGGCATGTCCGGCAGGTGATTCCGGCATGTCCAGCAGGTGGTTCCCGCATGCCCGGCAGGTGATTCCGGAGTGTCCGGCATGTGGTTCTGGCACCTCTGAGAGGTGGTTCCGGCATGCCCGGCAGGTGATACCGGAGTGTTCGCCAAGTGGTTCTGGCGTAGCCGGCAGGTGATTTTGCATGTCCGGCAACGGTTCCGGCGAGTCGAGCTGGTGTTTCCGGAATGTCCGGCAGGTGGTTCCGGCATGTCCGGCAGGTGGTTCCGGCATGTCCAGCACGTGGTTCCAGCATGCCCGGTAGGTGATTCCGGAGTGTCCAGCATGTGGTTCTGGCACCTCTGATGGGTGGTTCCGGCATGCCCGGCAGGTGATACCGGAGTGTCCGGCATTTGGTTCTGGCACCTCTGAGAGGTGGTTCCGGAATGCCTGGCATGTGATTCCGGAGTGTCTGCCGAGTGGTTCTGGCGTAGCCGGCAGTTGATTTTGGTGTGTCCACTAGGTGGTTCTGGGGACTGGATCAGCTGGTTCCGGCATACTCGGCAGGTGGTACCGGCGTGTCCAGAACATGGTTCTGGCAAGTCTGAGAGGTGGTTCCGGCACGGCCGACAGGTGATTCCGGAGCGTCCGCCAAGTGTTTCTGGTGTACCCGGCAGGTGATTTTGGCATGTCCGACAGGTGTATCTTGCGAGTCGAGCAGGTGGCTCAGGCATGCTCAGCTGGTGCTTCTGGCGTCTCTGGCACGTGGTTCTGGTGTGTCTGAGAGCTGGTTCTGGCATGTCCGGCAGATGATTCCGGAGTGTCCACCAAGAGGTTCTGGTATACCTGGCAGGTGATTTTGGCGTGTCAGGAAGGTGGCTCCGGCTAGTTGAGCAGGTGGATCAGGCGTGGTCGCCATGGGGTTCAGGCGGGTCTCGCAGGTGGTTTCGGTCTGTTCGGGGAGTGGTTCCAGCATCTCAGGCTCATGGTGTTGGCACATCTGAGAGGTGGTTCCGGCCGGCCCGACAGGTGTTTCCATGGTGTCCGCCAAGTGGTTCTGGCATAGCTGGCAGGTGATGTTGGCGTGACCTGCAGGTGGTTCCAGCAAGCCCGGCAGGTGATTCCGAAGAGCTCACCAAATGGTTGTGGCGTAGCCGGCAGGTGATTTTGGCGTGTCCAGCGGGTGGTTTTGGCGAGTCGAGCAGGTGGTTCTGGCGTGCTCGGCAGGTGCTTCCGGTGTCATTGGCATGTGGTTCCGGCATGTCTGAGAGGTGGTTCCGCCATGCCCGGCAGGTGATTCCAGAGTGTTCCCCAAGTGGTTCTGGCATAGCCGGCAGGTGATTTTGCATGTCCGGCAATGGTTCCGGCGAGTCAAGCCGGTGGTTCCGGCGTGTCCGGCAGGTGTTCCAGTCTGTCCGGCAGGTGGTTCTGGCGTGTCCGGCACGAGGTTCTGGCACGTCTAAGAGTTGGTTCCGGCATGCCCGACAGGTGATTCCGGAGAGTCCGCCACGTGATTCTGGCCTACCCGGCAGGTGATTTTGGCGTGTCTGGCAGGTGTTTCTTGCAAGTCGAGCATGTGGCTCAGGCATGATCAGCAGGTGCTTCCGGCGTGTCCGGCACGTGGTTCTGGTGTGTCAGAGGGCTGGTTCTGGCATTTCCGGCAGATGATTCTGGAGTGTCCACCAAGTGGTTCTGGTAGACCTGGCATGTGATTTTGGCGTGTCGGGAAGGTGGTTCCGGCTAGTTGAGCAGGTGGATCAGGCGTGCTCGCCAGGGGGTTCATGCGGGTCTGGCAGGTTGTTTCGGTCTGTTCGGGGTGTGGTTCCGGCATCTCAGGCACATGGTTCTGGCACGTCTGAGATGTGGTTCCGGCCGGCCCTACAGGTGTTTCCGGAGTGTCCGCCAAGTGGTTCCGGCATACCTGAAAGGTGATGTTGGCGTGACCGGCAGGTGGTTCCAGCCAGCCCGGCAGGTGATTCCGGAGTGTCTGCTGAATGGTTCTGGCGTAGCCGGCAGGTGATTTTGGCGTGTCCAGCAGGTGGTTCCGGCGAGCTCGGCAGGTGGTACCGGCGTGTCCGGAACATGGTTCTGGCACGTCTGAGAGATTGTTCCGGCATGCCCGGCAGGTGATTCCGGAGTGTCCGGCATGTGGTTCTGGCACCTCTGAGAGGTGGTTCCGGCATGCCCGGCAGGTGGTTCCGGTGTGTCTGCCGAGTGGTTCTGGCGTTTCCGGCAGGTGATTCTGGGGTGTCCAGCAGGTGGTTCTGGGGAGTGGATCAGGTGGTTCCGGCATACTCGGCAGGTGGTACCGGCGTGTCCGGAAGATGGTTCTTAACGTCTGAGAGGTGGTTCCGGCATGCCCGGCAGGTGATTCCGGACTGTTCGCCATGTGGTTCTGGCGTAGCCGGCAGGTGATTTTGCATGTCCGGCAATGGTTCCGGTGAGTCGAGCCGGATTTTCCGGAATGTCCGGCAGGTGGTTTCGGCATGTCCGGCAGGTTGTTCGGGCATGTCCAGCACGTGGTTCCAGCATGCCCGGCCAGTGATTCCGGAGTGTCCAGCATGTGGTTCTGGCAAATCTGAGAGGTGGTTCCGGAATGCCTGGCATGTGATTCCGGAGTGTCTGCCGAGTGGTTCTGGCGTAGCCGGCAGGTGATTTTGCATGTCCGGCAATGGTTCCGGCCAGTCGAGCCGGTGGTTCCGGCATGTCGGGCAGGTGATTCCGGCATGTCCAGCAGGTGTTTCCGGCATGCCCGGCAGGTGATTCCGGAGTGTCCGGCATGTGGTTCTGGCACCTCTGAAGGTGGTTCCGACATGCCCGGCAGGTGATTCCGGATTGTCCGGCATGTGGATCTGGCACCTCTGAGAGGTGGTTCCTGCATGCCCGGCAGGCGGTTCCGGAGTGTCTGCCGAGTGGTTCTGGCGTAGCCGGCAGGTGATTCTGGCGTGTCCAGCAGGTGGTTCTGGGGAGTGGATCATGTGGTTCCGGCATACTCGGCAGGTGGTACCGGCGTGTCCGGAACATGGTTCTGGCAAGTCGGAGAGGTGGTTCCGGCATGCCCGACAGGTGATTCCGGAGTGTTCGCCAAGTGGATCTGGCGTAGCCGGCAGGTCATTTTGCATGTCCGGCGGTGGTTCAGGCGAGTCCAGCCGGTGGTTCCGGCGTAGCTGGCAGTTGATTTTGGCGTGTCCACTAGGTTGTTCTGGGGAGTGGATCAGCTGGTTCCGGCACGCCCGACAGGTGATTCCGGACCGTTCACCAAGTGGATCTGGCGTACCCGGCAGGTGATTTTGGCATGTCCGACAGGCGTTTCTTTCGAGTCGAGCAGGTGGCTCAGGCATGCTCAGCTGGTGCTTCCGGCGTCTCTGGCACGTGGTTCTGGCACGTCTGAGAGGTGGTTCCAGCCAGCCCGGCAGGTGATTCCGGAGTGTCTGCCGAGTGGTTCCGGCGTAGCCGGCAGTTGATTTTGGCGTGTCCACTAGGTGGTTCTGGGGAGTGGATCAGCTGGTTCCGGCATACTCGGCAGGTGGTACTGGCGTGTCCAGAACATGGTTCTGGCACGTCTGAGAGATGGTTCCGGCATGCCAGGCAGGTGATTCCGGAGTGTCTGCCGAGTGGTTCTGGAGTAGTCGGCAGGTGATTGTGGCGTGTTGAGCAGGTGGTTCTGGGGAGTGGATCAGGTGGTTCCGGCATACTCGGCAGGTGGTACCGGCGTGTCCGGAACATGGTTCTGGCAAGTCTGAGAGGTGGTTCCGGCATGCCCGACAGGTGATTCCGGAGTGTTCGCCAAGTGGTTCTGGCGTAGCCGGCAGGTCATTTTGCATGTCTGGTGGTGGTTCCGGTGAGTCGAGCCGGTGGTTCCGGCGTGTCCGGCAGGTGGTTCTGGCGTGTCCGGCACGAGGTTCTGGCACGTCTGAGAGTTGGTTCCGGCATGCCCGACAGGTGATTCCGGAGTGTCCGCCACGTGGTTGTGGCGTACCCGGCAGGTGATTTTGGCGTGTCTGGCAGGTGTTTCTGGCAAGTCGAGCATTTGGCTCAGGCATGCTCAGCAGGTGCTACCGGCGTGTCTGGCACGTGGTTCTGGTGTGTCTGAGAGCTGGTTCTGGCATGTCCGGCAGATGATTCCGGAGTGTCCATCAAGTGGTTGTGGCATACCCGGCAGGTGATTTCAGCGTGTCAGTTAGGTGGTTCCAGCGAGTCGAGTAGGTGGTTCCGGCGTGCTCGGCAGGTGGTTCAGGCGGGTCTGGCAGGTGGTTTCGGTCTGTTCGGGGTGTGGTTCCGGCATCTCAGGCACATGGTTCTGGCACGTCTGATAGGTGGTTCCGGCCGGCCCGACAGGTGTTTCCATGGTGTCCGCCAAGTGGTTCTGGCATAGCTGGCAGGTGATGTAGGCGTGTCCGGCAGGTGGTTACAGCCAGCCCGTCAGGTGATTCCGAAGTTTTCACCAAATGGTTGTGGCGTAGCCAGAAGGTGATTTTGGCGTGTCCTGCAGGTGGCTTTGACGAGTCAAGCAGGTGGTTCTGGCGTGCTCGGCAGGTGCTTCCGGTTTCATTGGCATGTGGTTCCGGCGTGTCTGAGAGGTGGTTCCGCCATGCCGGCAGGTGATTCCGGAGTGTTCCCCAAGTGGTTCTGGCATAGCCGCCAGGTGACTTTGCATGTCCGGCAATGGTTCCTGCGAGTCGAGCTGGTGGTTCCGGCATGTCCGGCAGGTGATTCCGGCATGTCCAGCAGGTGGTTCCGGCATGCCCGGCAGGTGATTCCGGAGTCTCCGGCATTTGGTTCTGGCACCTCTGAGAGGTGGTTCCGGAATGCCTGGCATGTGATTCTGGAGTGTCTGCCTAGTGGTTCTGGCGTAGCCGGCAGTTGATTTTGGCGTGTCCACTAGGTGGTTCTGGGGAGTGGATCAGCTGGTTCCGGCATACTCGGCGGTTGGTTCCGGCGTGTCCGGCACATGGTTCTGGCACCTCTGAGAGGTGGTTCCGGCATGCCCGGCAGGTGATCCCGGAGAGTCCTCCAAGTGGTTCTGGCGTACCCCGCAGTTGTTTCTGGTGTGTCCATCAGGTGGCTTTGGTGAGTCGAGCAGGTAGTTCCGGAGTCCTCGGAAGGTGGTTCCAGCAGGTCCGGCAGGTGTTTGCCGTCTGTCCATGACTTGGTTCTGGCATGCCCGCAAGGTGATTCTGGAGTGTCCACCAAGTGGGTTTGGCGTAGCCGGCATATGATTTTGGCCTTTGAGGCAGGCGGTTCCGGCATGTCCAGCAGGTGGTTCCGGCGAGCTCGGAAGGTGCTTCCGGTCTCTCTGGCACGTGGTTGTGGCACGTCTGAGAGATGGTTCCGGCATGCCCGGCAGGTGATTCCGGAGTGTCCGGCATGTGGTTCTCTCACCTCTGAGAGGTGGTTCCGGCATGCCCGGCAGGTGATTTCGGAGTGTTCGCCAAGTGGTTCTGGCGTAGCCGGCAGGTGATTTTGGCGTGTCCGGCAGGTGGTTCTGGGGAGTGGATCAGGCACTTCCGGCATTCTCGGAAGGTGCTTCCGCTGTCTCCGGCATGTGGTTGGGGCACCTCTGAGAGGTGGTTCCGGCTTGCCCGGCAGGTGATTCCGTAGTGTGCGACAAGTGGTTTTAGCGTAGCCGGGTGGTGATTCTGGCGTGTCGGGCAGGTGGTTCTGGCGAGTCAAGCAGGTGGTTCCGGCATGTCCGGCAGGTGGTTCCGGTCTGTCCTGGAGGTGGGTCCGGAGTGTCTGCCGAGCGGTTCTGGCGTAGCCGGCAGGTGATTTTGGCGTGTCCAGAAGGTGGTTCTGGGGAGTGGAGCAGGTGTTTCCGGCATACTCGGAAGGTGGTTCCGGCGTGTCCGGCAAATGGTTCTGGCACGTCTGAGAGGTGGTTCCGGAATGCCCGGCAGGTGATTCCAGAGTGTATGGCATGTGGTTCTGGCACCTCTGAGACGTGGATCCGGAATGCCTGGCATGTGATTCCGGAGTGTCTGCCGAGCGGTTCTGGCGTAGCCGGCAGGTGATTTTGGCGTGTCCCGCAGGTGGTTCAGGCGACTTCAGCAGGTGGTTCCGACGTGCTCGGCAGGTTTTTCCGGCGTCTCCGGCACGTGCTTCTGGCACTTCTGAGAGGTGGTTCCAGTCTTACGGGGAGGGGGAACCGGGGTGTCCGGCACGTTGTTCCGGCACGTCTGAGAGGTGGTTCTATGATGCCCGGCAGGTGATTCCAGAGAGTCCACCAAGTGGTTTTGGCATAGCCGGAAGGTGATTTTGGCATGTCCGGCAGGTGTTTCAGACGAGTCGAGCAGGTGGTTCCGGCGTGCTCGGCAGGTGCTTCCGGAGTGCTCGCCAAGTGGTTCTGGCGTAGCCGGCAGGTGATGTTGGCGTGACCGGCAGGTGGTTCCAGCAAGCCCGGCAGGTGATTCCGGAGTGTCTGCCGAGTGGTTCTGGTGTACCCGGCAGGTGATTTTGGCGTGTCCAGCAGGTGGTTCCGGCGAGTCGAGCCGAAGGATCCGGCATGTCCGGCAGGTGATTCCGGCATGTCCAGCAGGTGGTTCCGGCATGCCCGGCAGTTGATTCCGGAGTGTCCGGCATGTGGTTCTGGCACCTCTGAGAGGTGGTTCCGGCATGCCCTGCAGGTGATGCTGGAGTCTCCGGCATTTGGTTCTGGCACCTCTGAGAGGTGGTTCCGGAATGCCTTGCATGTGATTCCGGAGTGTCTGCCGAGTGGTTCTGGCGTAGCCGGCAGTTGATTTTGGCGTGTCCACTAGGTGGTTCTGGGGAGTGGATCAGCTGGTTCCAGCATACTCGGCACGTGGTACCGGCGTGTCCAGAACATGGTTCTGGCAAGTCTGAGAGGTGGTTCCGGCACGCCCGACAGGTGATTCCGGAGCTTCCGCCAAGTGTTTCTGGCGTACCCGGCAGGTGATTTTGGCATGTCCGACAAGTGTTTCTTGCGAGTCGAGCAGGTGGCTCAGGCATGCTCAGCTGGTGCTTCCGGCGTCTCTGGCACGTGGTTCTGGTGTGTCTGAGAGCTGGTTCTGGCATGTCCGGCAGATGATTCCGGAGTGTCCACCAAGTGGTTCTGGTAGACCTGGCAGGTGACTTTGGCGTGTCAGGAAGGTGGTTCCGGCTAGTTGAGCAGGTGGATCAGGCGTGCTCGCCAGGGGGTTCAGGCGGGTCTGGCAGGTGGTTTCAGTCTGTTCGGGGAGTGGTTCCGGCATCTCAGGCACATGGTTCTGGCACGTCTGAGAGGTGGTTATGGCCGGCCCGACAGGTGTTTCCGGAGTGTCCGCCAAGTGGTTCTGGCGTAGCTGAAAGGTGATGTTGGCGTGACCGGCAGGTTGTTCCAGCCAGCCCAGCAGGTGATTCCGGAGTGTCTGCCGAGTGGTTCTGGCGTAGCCGGCAGGTGATTTTGGCGTGTCCAGCAGGTGGTTTTGGCGAGTCGAGCAGGTGGTTCTGGCGTGCTCGGCAGGTGCTTCCGGTGTCATTGGCATGTGGTTCCGGCATGTCTGAGAGGTGGTTCCGCCATGCCCGGCAGGTGATTCCGAAGAGTTCACCAAATGGTTGTGGCGTAGCCGGCAGGTGATTTTGGCGTGTCCAGCAGGTGGTTTTGGCGAGTCGATTAGGTGGTTCCGGCGTGTCCGGCAGGTGTTCCGGGTCTGTCCTGCAGGTGGTTCTGGCGTGTCCGGCATGAGGTTCTGGCACGTCTGAGAGTTGGTTCCGGCTTGCCCGACAGGTGATTCCGGAGTGTCCGCCACGTGGTTCTGGCGTACCCGGCAGGTGATTTTGGCGTGTGCAGCAGGTGGTTCCGGCGAGTTCGGCAGGTGGTACCGGCGTGTCCGGAACATGGTTCTGGCACGTCTGAGAGATGGTTCCGGCATGCCCGGCAGGTGATTCCGGCGTGTCCGGCACATGGTTCTGGCACGTATGAGAGGTGGTTCCGGCATGCCCGGCAGGTGATCCCGGAGAGTCCTCCAAGTGGTTCTGGCGTACCCCGCAGTTGTTTCTGGTGTGTCCATCAGGTGGCTTTGTTGAGTCGAGCAGGTAGTTCCGGAGTGCTCGGAAGGTGGTTCCAGCAGGTCCGGCAGGTGTTTGCCGTCTGTCCATGACTTGGTTCTGGCATGCCCGCAGGTGATTCTGGAGTGTCCACCAAGTGGGTTTGGCGTAGCCGGCATATGATTTTGGCCTTTGAGGCAGGTGGTCCCGGCATGTCCAGCAGGTGGTTCCGGCGAGCTCGGCAGGTGCTTCCGGTCTCTCTGGCACGTGGTTGTGGCACGTCTGAGAGATGGTTCCGGCATGCCTGGCAGGTGATTCCAGAGTGTATGGCATGTGGTTCTGGCACCTCTGAGACGTGGATCCGGAATGCCTGGCATGTGATTCTGGAGGTCTGCCGATGGTTCTGGAATAGCCGGCAGTTGATTTTGGCCTGTCCAGTAGGTGGTTCTGGGGAGTGGATCAGCTGGTTCCGGCATACTCGGCGGTTGGTTCCGGCGTGTCCGGCACATGGTTCTGGCACCTCTGAGAGGTGGTTCCGGCATGCCCGGCAGGTGATCCCGGAGAGTCCTCCAAGTGGTTCTGGCGTACCCCGCAGTTGTTTCTGGTGCGTCCATCAGGTGGCTTTGGTGAGTCGAGCAGGTAGTTCCGGAGTCCTCGGAAGGTGGTTCCAGCAGGTCCGGCAGGTGTTTGCCGTCTGTCCATGACTTGGTTCTGGCATGCCCGCAAGGTGATTCTGGAGTGTCCACCAAGTGGGTTTGGCGTAGCCGGCATATCATTTTGGCCTTTGAGGCAGGCGGTCCCGGCATGTCCAGCAGGTGGTTCCGGCGAGCTCGGCAGGTGCTTCCGGTCTCTCTGGCACGTGGTTGTGGCACGTCTGAGAGATGGTTCCGGCATGCCCGGCAGGTGATTCCGGAGTGTCCGGCATGTGGTTCTCTCACCTCTGAGAGGTGGTTCCGGCATGCCCGGCAGGTGATTTCGGAGTGTTCGCCAAGTGGTTCTGGCGTAGCCGGCAGGTGATTTTGGCGTGTCCGGCAGGTGGTTCTGGGGAGTGGATCAGGCACTTCCGGCATTCTCGGAAGGTGCTTCCGCTGTCTCCGGCATGTGGTTGGGGCACCTCTGAGAGGTGGTTCCGGCTTGCCCGGCAGGTGATTCCGGAGTGTCCGACAAGTGGTTGTAGCGTAGCCGGGTGGTGATTCTGGCGTGTCCGGCAGGTGGTTCTGGCGAGTCAAGCAGGTGGTTCCGGCATGTCCGGCAGGTGGTTCCGGTCTGTCCTGGAGGTGGGTCCGGAGTGTCTGCCGAGCGGTTCTGGCATAGCCGGCAGGTGATTTTGGCGTGTCCAGCAGGTGGTTCTGGGGAGTGGAGCAGGTGTTTCCGGAATACTCGGCAGGTGGTTCCGGCGTGTCCGGCAAATGGTTCTGGCACGTCTGAGAGGTGGTTCCGGCATGCCCGGCAGGTGATTCCAGAGTGTATGGCATGTGGTTCTGGCACCTCTGAGACGTGGATCCGGAATGCCTGGCATGTGATTCCGGAGTGTCTGCCGAGCGGTTCTGGCGTAGCCGGCAGGTGATTTTGGCGTGTCCCGCAGGTGGTTCAGGCGACATCAGCATGTGGTTCCGACGTGCTCGGCAGGTTCTTCCGGAGTCTCTGGCACGTGCTTCTGGCACTTCTGAGAGGTGGTTCCGGTCTTACGGGGTGGGGGATCCGGGGTGTCCGGCACGTTGTTCCGGCACGTCTGAGAGGTGGTTCTATGATGCCCGGCAGGTGATTCCAGAGAGTCCACCAAGTGGTTTTGGCGTAGCCGGAAGGTGATTTTGGCATGTCCGGCAGGTGGTCCAGACGAGTTGAGCAGGTGGTTCCGGCGTGCTCGGCAGGTGCTTCCGGAGTGCTCGCCAAGTGGTTCTGGCGTAGCCGGCAGGTGATGTTGGCGTGACCGGCAGGTGGTTCCAGCAAGCCCGGCAGGTGATTCCGGAGTGTCTGCCGAGTGGTTCTGGCGTACCCGGCAGGTGATTTTGGCGTGTCCAGCAGGTGGTTCCGGCGAGTCGAGCCGAAGGATCCGGCATGTCCGGCAGGTGATTCCGGCATGTCCAGCAGGTGGTTCCGGCATGCCCGGCAGTTGATTCCGGAGTGTCCGGCATGTGGTTCTGGCACCTCTGAGAAGTGGTTCCGGCATGCCCTGCAGGTGATGCTGGAGTCTCCGGCATTTGGTTCTGGCACCTCGGAGAGGTGGTTCCGGAATGCCTTGCATGTGATTCCGGAGTGTCTGCCGAGTGGTTCTGGCGTAGCCGGCAGTTGATTTTGGCGTGTCCACTAGGTGGTTCTGGGGAGTGGATCAGCTGGTTCCGGCATACTCGGCACGTGGTACCGGCGTGTCCAGAACATGGTTCTGGCAAGTCTGAGAGGTGGTTCCGGCACGCCCGACAGGTGATTCCGGAGCGTCCGCCAAGTGTTTCTGGCGTACCCGGCAGGTGATTTTGGCATGTCCGACAGGTGTTTCTTGCGAGTCGAGCAGGTGGCTCAGGCATGCTCAGCTGGTGCTTCCGGCGTCTCTGGCACGTGGTTCTGGTGTGTCTGAGAGCTGGTTCTGGCATGTCCGGCAGATGATTCCTGAGTGTCCACCAAGTGGTTCTGATAGACCTGACAGGTGATTTTGGCGTGTCAGGAAGGTGGTTCCGGCTAGTTGAGCAGGTGGATCAGGCGTGCTTGCCAGGGGGTTCAGGCGGGTCTGGCAGGTGGTTTCGGTCTGTTCGGGGAGTGGTTCCGGCATCTCAGGCACATGGTTCTGGCACGTCTGAGAGGTGGTTCCGGCCGGCCCGACAGGTGTTTCCGGAGTGTCCGCCAAGTGGTTCTGGCGTAGCTGAAAGGTGATGTTGGCGTGACCGGCAGATGGTTCCAGCCAGCCGGGAGGTGATTCCGGAGTGTCTGCCGAGTGGTTCTGGCGTAGCCGGCAGGTGATTTTGGCGTGTCCAGCAGGTGGTTTTGGCGAGTTGAGCAGGTGGTTCTGGCGTGCTCGGCAGGTGCTTCCGGTGTCATTGGCATGTGGTTCCGGCATGTCTGAGAGGTGGTTCCGCCATGCCGGCAGGTGATTCCGGAGTGTTCCCCAAGTGGTTCTGGCATAGCCGCCAGGTGACTTTGCATGTCCGGCAATGGTTCCTGCGAGTCGAGCTGGTGGTTCCGGCATGTCCGGCAGGTGATTCCGGCATGTCCAGCAGGTGGTTCCGGCATGCCAGGCAGGTGATTCCGGAGTCTCCGGCATTTGGTTCTGGCACCTCTGCGAGGTGGTTCCGGAATGCCTTGCATGTGATTCCGGAGTGTCTGCCGAGTGGTTCTGGCGTAGCCGGCAGTTGATTTTGGCGTGTCCACTAGGTGGTTCTGGGGAGTGGATCAGCTGGTTCCGGCATACTCGGCACGTGGTACCGGCGTGTCCAGAACATGGTTCTGGCAAGTCTGAGAGGTGGTTCCGGCACGCCCGACAGGTGATTCCGGAGCTTCCGCCAAGTGTTTCTGGCGTACCCGGCAGGTGATTTTGGCATGTCCGACAGGTGTTTCTTGCGAGTCGAGCAGGTGGCTCAGGCATGCTCAGCTGTTGCTTCCGGCGTCTCTGGCACGTGGTTCTGGTGTGTCTGAGAGCTGGTTCTGGCATGTCCGGCAGATGATTCCGGAGTGTCCACCAAGTGGTTCTGGTAGACCTGGCAGGTGACTTTGGCGTGTCAGGAAGGTGGTTCCGGCTAGTTGAGCAGGTGGATCAGGCGTGCTCGCCAGGGGGTTCAGGCGGGTCTGGCAGGTGGTTTCAGTCTGTTCGGGGAGTGGTTCCGGCATCTCAGGCACATGGTTCTGGCACGTCTGAGAGGTGGTTATGGCCGGCCCGACAGGTGTTTCCGGAGTGTCCGCCAAGTGGTTCTGGCGTAGCTGAAAGGTGATGTTGGCGTGACCGGCAGGTTGTTCCAGCCAGCCCGGCAGGTGATTCCGGAGTGTCTGCCGAGTGGTTCTGGCGTAGCCGGCAGGTGATTTTGGCGTGTCCAGCAGGTGGTTTTGGCGAGTCGAGCAGGTGGTTCTGGCGTGCTCGGCAGGTGCTTCCGGTGTCATTGGCATGTGGTTCCAGCATGTCTGAGAGGTGGTTCCGCCATGCCCGGCAGGTGATTCCGAAGAGTTCACCAAATGGTTGTGGCGTAGCCGGCAGGTGATTTTGGCGTGTCCAGCAGGTGGTTTTGGCGAGTCAATTAGGTGGTTCCGGCGTGTCCGGCAGGTGTTCCGGGTCTGTCCGGCAGATGGTTCTGGCGTGTCCGGCATGAGGTTCTGGCACGTCTGAGAGTTGGTTCCGGCTTGCCCGACAGGTGATTCCGGAGTGTCCACCACGTGGTTCTGGCGTACCCGGCAGGTGATTTTGGCGTGTGCAGCAGGTGGTTCCGGCGAGTTCGGCAGGTGGTACCGGCGTGTCCGGAACATGGTTCTGGCACGTCTGAGAGATGGTTCCGGCATGCCCGGCAGGTGATTCCGGCGTGTCCGGCACATGGTTCTGGCACGTATGAGAGGTGGTTCCGGCATGCCCGGCAGGTGATCCCGGAGAGTCCTCCAAGTGGTTCTGGCGTACCCCGCAGTTGTTTCTGGTGTGTCCATCAGGTGGCTTTGGTGAGTCGAGCAGGTAGTTCCGGAGTGCTCGGAAGGTGTTTCCAGCAGGTCCGGCAGGTGTTTGCCGTCTGTCCATGACTTGGTTCTGGCATGCCCGCAGGTGATTCTGGAGTGTCCACCAAGTGGGTTTGGCGTAGCCGGCATATGATTTTGGCCTTTGAGGCAGGCGGTCCCAGCATGTCCAGCAGGTGGTTCCGGCGAGCTCGGCAGGTGCTTCCGGTCTCTCTGGCACGTGGTTGTGGCACGTCTGAGAGATGGTTCCGGCATGTCCGGCAGGTGATTCCAGAGTGTATGGCATGTGGTTCTGGCACCTCTGAGACGTGGATCCGGAATGCCTGGCATGTGATTCTGGAGGTCTGCCGATGGTTCTGGCATAGCCGGCAGTTGATTTTGGCCTGTCCAGTAGGCGGTTCTGGGGAGTGGATCAGCTGGTTCCGGCATACTCGGCGGTTGGTTCCGGCGTGTCCGGCACATGGTTCTGGCACGTATGAGAGGTGGTTCCGGCATGCCCGGCAGGTGATCCCGGAGAGTCCTCCAAGTGGTTCTGGCGTACCCCGCAGTTGTTTCTGGTGTGTCCATCAGGTGGCTTTGGTGAGTCGAGCAGGTAGTTCCGGAGTCCTCGGAAGGTGGTTCCAGCAGGTCCGGCAGGTGTTTGCCGTCTGTCCATGACTTGGTTCTGGCATGCCCGCAAGGTGATTCTGGAGTGTCCACCAAGTGGGTTTGGCGTAGCCGGCATATGATTTTGGCCTTTGAGGCAGGCGGTTCCGGCATGTCCAGCAGGTGGTTCCGGCGAGCTCGGCAGGTGCTTCCGGTCTCTCTGGCACGTGGTTGTGGCACGTCTGAGAGATGGTTCCGGCATGCCCGGCAGGTGATTCCGGAGTGTCCGGCATGTGGTTCTCTCACCTCTGAGAGGTGGTTCCGGCATGCCCGGCAGGTGATTTCGGAGTGTTCGCCAAGTGGTTCTGGCGTAGCCGGCAGGTGATTTTGGCGTGTCCGGCAGGTGGTTCTGGGGAGTGGATCAGGCACTTCCGGCATTCTCGGAAGGTGCTTCCGCTGTCTCCGGCATGTGGTTGGGGCACCTCTGAGAGGTGGTTCCGGCTTGCCCGGCAGGTGATTCCGGAGTGTGCGACAAGTGGTTTTAGCGTAGCCGGGTGGTGATTCTGGCGTGTCGGGCAGGTGGTTCTGGCGAGTCAAGCAGGTGGTTCCGGCATGTCCGGCAGGTGGTTCCGGTCTGTCCTGGAGGTGGGTCCGGAGTGTCTGCCGAGCGGTTCTGGCGTAGCCGGCAGGTGATTTTGGCGTGTCCAGAAGGTGGTTCTGGGGAGTGGAGCAGGTGTTTCCGGAATACTCGGAAGGTGGTTCCGGCGTGTCCGGCAAATGGTACTGGCACGTCTGAGAGGTGGTTCCGGAATGCCCGGCAGGTGATTCCAGAGTGTATGGCATGTGGTTCTGGCACCTCTGAGACGTGGATCCGGAATGCCTGGCATGTGATTCCGGAGTGTCTGCCGAGCGGTTCTGGCGTAGCCGGCAGGTGATTTTGGCGTGTCCCGCAGGTGGTTCAGGCGACTTCAGCAGGTGGTTCCGACGTGCTCGGCAGGTTTTTCCGGCGTCTCCGGCACGTGCTTCTGGCACTTCTGAGAGGTGGTTCCAGTCTTACGGGGAGGGGGAACCGGGGTGTCCGGCACGTTGTTCCGGCACGTCTGAGAGGTGGTTCTATGATGCCCGGCAGGTGATTCCAGAGAGTCCACCAAGTGGTTTTGGCGTAGCCGGAAGGTGATTTTGGCGTGTCCGGCAGGTGTTTCAGACGAGTCGAGCAGGTGGTTCCGGCGTGCTCGGCAGGTGCTTCCGGAGTGCTCGCCAAGTGGTTCTGGCGTAGCCGGCAGGTGATGTTGGCGTGACCGGCAGGTGGTTCCAGCAAGCCCGGCAGGTGATTCCGGAGTGTCTGCCGAGTGGTTCTGGCGTACCCGGCAGGTGATTTTGGCGTGTCCAGCAGGTGGTTCCGGCGAGTCGAGCCGAAGGATCCGGCATGTCCGGCAGGTGATTCCGGCATGTCCAGCAGGTGGTTCCGGCATGCCCGGCAGTTGATTCCGGAGTGTCCGGCATGTGGTTCTGGCACCTCTGAGAGGTGTTTCCGGCATGCCCTGCAGGTGATGCTGGAGTCTCCGGCATTTGGTTCTGGCACCTCTGAGAGATGGTTCCGGAATGCCTTGCATGTGATTCCGGAGTGTCTGCCGAGTGGTTCTGGCGTAGCCGACAGTTGATTTTGGCGTGTCCAGTAGGTGGTTCTGGGGAGTGGATCAGCTGGTTCCGGCATACTCGGCACGTGGTACCGGCGTGTCAAGAACATGGTTCTGGCAAGTCTGAGAGGTGGTTCCGGCACGCCCGACAGGTGATTCCGGAGCTTCCGCCAAGTGTTTCTGGCGTACCCGGCAGGTGATTTTGGCATGTCCGACAGGTGTTTCCTGCGAGTCGAGCAGGTGGCTCAGGCATGCTCAGCTGGTGCTTCCGGCGTCTCTGGCACGTGGTTCTGGTGTGTCTGAGAGCTGGTTCTGGCATGTCCGGCAGATGATTCCGGAGTGTCCACCAAGTGGTTCTGGTAGACCTGGCAGGTGACTTTGGCGTGTCAGGAAGGTGGTTCCGGCTAGTTGAGCAGGTGGATCAGGCGTGCTCGCCAGGGGGTTCAGGCGGGTCTGGCAGGTGGTTTCGGTCTGTTCGGGGAGTGGTTCCGGCATCTCAGGCACATGGTTCTGGCACGTTTGAGAGGTGGTTATGGCCGGCCCGACAGGTGTTTCCGGAGTGTCCGCCAAGTGGTTCTGGCGTAGCTGAAAGGTGATGTTGGCGTGACCGGCAGGTTGTTCCAGCCAGCCCGGCAGGTGATTCCGGAGTGTCTGCCGAGTGGTTCTGGCGTAGCTGGCAGGTGATTTTGGCGTGTCCAGCAGGTGGTTTTGGCGAGTCGAGCAGGTGGTTCTGGCGTGCTCGGCAGGTGCTTCCGGTGTCATTGGCATGTGGTTCCGGCATGTCTGAGAGGTGGTTCCGCCATGCCCGGCAGGTGATTCCGAAGAGTTCACCAAATGGTTGTGGCGTAGCCGGCAGGTGATTTTGGCGTGTCCAGCAGGTGGTTTTGGCGAGTCGATTAGGTGGTTCCGGCGTGTCCGGCAGGTGTTCCGGGTCTGTCCGGCAGGTGGTTCTGGCGTGTCCGGCATGAGGTTCTGGCACGTCTGAGAGTTGGTTCCGGCTTGCCCGACAGGTGATTCCGGAGTGTCCGCCACGTGGTTCTGGCGTACCCGGCAGGTGATTTTGGCGTGTGCAGCAGGTGGTTCCGGCGAGTTCGGCAGGTGGTACCGGCGTGTCCGGAACATGGTTCTGGCACGTCTGAGAGATGGTTCCGGCATGCCCGGCAGGTGATTCCGGCGTGTCCGGCACATGGTTCTGGCACGTATGAGAGGTGGTTCCGGCATGCCCGGCAGGTGATCCCGGAGAGTCCTCCAAGTGGTTCTGGCGTACCCCGCAGTTGTTTCTGGTGTGTCCATCAGGTGGCTTTGTTGAGTCGAGCAGGTAGTTCCGGAGTGCTCGGAAGGTGGTTCCAGCAGGTCCGGCAGGTGTTTGCCGTCTGTCCATGACTTGGTTCTGGCATGCCCGCAGGTGATTCTGGAGTGTCCACCAAGTGGGTTTGGCGTAGCCGGCATATGATTTTGGCCTTTGAGGCAGGTGGTCCCGGCATGTCCAGCAGGTGGTTCCGGCGAGCTCGGCAGGTGCTTCCGGTCTCTCTGGCACGTGGTTGTGGCACGTCTGAGAGATGGTTCCGGCATGCCTGGCAGGTGATTCCAGAGTGTATGGCATGTGGTTCTGGCACCTCTGAGACGTGGATCCGGAATGCCTGGCATGTGATTCTGGAGGTCTGCCGATGGTTCTGGCATAGCCGGCAGTTGATTTTGGCCTGTCCAGTAGGTGGTTCTGGGGAGTGGATCAGCTGGTTCCGGCATACTCGGCGGTTGGTTCCGGCGTGTCCGGCACATGGTTCTGGCACGTATGAGAGGTGGTTCCGGCATGCCCGGCAGGTGATCCCGGAGAGTCCTCCAAGTGGTTCTGGCGTACCCCGCAGTTGTTTCTGGTGTGTCCATCAGGTGGCTTTGGTGAGTCGAGCAGGTAGTTCCGGAGTCCTCGGAAGGTGGTTCCAGCAGGTCCGGCAGGTGTTTGCCGTCTGTCCATGACTTGGTTCTGGCATGCCCGCAAGGTGATTCTGGAGTGTCCACCAAGTGGGTTTGGCGTAGCCGGCATATCATTTTGGCCTTTGAGGCAGGCGGTCCCGGCATGTCCAGCAGGTGGTTCCGGCGAGCTCGGCAGGTGCTTCCGGTCTCCCTGGCACGTGGTTGTGGCACGTCTGAGAGATGGTTCCGGCATGCCCGGCAGGTGATTCCGGAGTGTCCGGCATGTGGTTCTCTCACCTTTGAGAGGTGGTTCCGGCATGCCCGGCAGGTGATTTCGGAGTGTTCGCCAAGTGGTTCTGGCGTAGCCGGCAGGTGTTTTTGGCGTGTCCGGCAAGTGGTTCTGGGGAGTGGATCAGGCACTTCCGGCATTCTCGGAAGGTGCTTCCGCTGTCTCCGGCATGTGGTTGGGGCACCTCTGAGAGGTGGTTCCGGCTTGCCCGGCAGGTGATTCCGGAGTGTCCGACAAGTGGTTGTAGCGTAGCCGGGTGGTGATTCTGGCGTGTCCGGCAGGTGGTTCTGGCGAGTCAAGCAGGTGGTTCCGGCATGTCCGGCAGGTGGTTCCGGTCTGTCCTGGAGGTGGGTCCGGAGTGTCTGCCGAGCGGTTCTGGCGTAGCCGGCAGGTGACTTTGGCGTGTCCAGCAGGTGGTTCTGGGGAGTGGAGCAGGTGTTTCCGGCATACTCGGCAGGTGGTTCCGGCGTGTCCGGCAAATGGTTCTGGCACGTCTGAGAGGTGGTTCCGGCATGCCCGGCAGGTGATTCCAGAGTGTATGGCATGTGGTTCTGGCACCTCTGAGACGTGGATCCGGAATGCCTGGCATGTGATTCCGGAGTGTCTGCCGAGCGGTTCTGGCGTAGCCGGCAGGTGATTTTGGCGTGTCCAGCAGGTGGTTCTGGGGAGTGGAGCAGGTGTTTCCGGCATACTCGGCAGGTGGTTCCGGCGTGTCCGGCAAATGGTTCTGGCACGTCTGAGAGGTGGTTCCGGCATGCCCGGCAGGTGATTCCAGAGTGTATGGCATGTGGTTCTGGCACCTCTGAGACGTGGATCCGGAATGCCTGGCATGTGATTCCGGAGTGTCTGCCGAGCGGTTCTGGCGTAGCCGGCAGGTGATTTTGGCGTGTCCCGCAGGTGGTTCAGGCGACATCAGCATGTGGTTCCGACGTGCTCGGCAGGTTCTTCCGGAGTCTCTGGCACGTGCTTCTGGCACTTCTGAGAGGTGGTTCCGGTCTTACGGGGTGGGGGATCCGGGGTGTCCGGCACGTTGTTCCGGCACGTCTGAGAGGTGGTTCTATGATGCCCGGCAGGTGATTCCAGAGAGTCCACCAAGTGGTTTTGGCGTAGCCGGAAGGTGATTTTGGCATGTCCGGCAGGTGGTTCAGACGAGTTGAGCAGGTGGTTCCGGCGTGCTCGGCAGGTGCTTCCGGAGTGCTCGCCAAGTGGTTCTGGCGTAGCCGGCAGGTGATGTTGGCGTGACCGGCAGGTGGTTCCAGCAAGCCCGGCAGGTGATTCCGGAGTGTCTGCCGAGTGGTTCTGGCATACCCGGCAGGTGATTTTGGCGTGTCCAGCAGGTGGTTCCGGCGAGTCGAGCCGAAGGATCCGGCATGTCCGGCAGGTGGTTCCGGCATGCCCGGCAGTTGATTCCAGAGTGTCCGGCATGTGGTTCTGGCACCTCTGAGAAGTGGTTCCGGCATGCCCTGCAGGTGATGCTGGAGTCTCCGGCATTTGGTTCTGGCACCTCGGAGAGGTGGTTCCGGAATGCCTTGCATGTGATTCCGGAGTGTCTACCGAGTGGTTCTGGCGTAGCCGGCAGTTGATTTTGGCGTGTCCAGTAGGTGGTTCTGGCGAGTGGATCAGCTGGTTCCGGCATACTCGGCACGTGGTACCGGCGTGTCCAGAACATGGTTCTGGCAAGTCTGAGAGGTGGTTCTGGCACGCCCGACAGGTGATTCCGGAGCGTCCGCCAAGTGTTTCTGGCGTACCCGGCAGGTGATTTTGGCATGTCCGACAGGTGTTTCCTGCGAGTCGAGCAGGTGGCTCAGGCATGCTCAGCTGGTGCTTCCGGCGTCTCTGGCACGTGGTTCTGGTGTGTCTGAGAGCTGGTTCTGGCATGTCCGGCAGATGATTCCGGAGTGTCCACCAAGTGGTTCTGGTAGACCTGGCAGGTGACTTTGGCGTGTCAGGAAGGTGGTTCCGGCTAGTTGAGCAGGTGGATCAGGCGTGCTCGCCAGGGGGTTCAGGCGGGTCTGGCAGGTGGTTTCGGTCTGTTCGGGGAGTGGTTCCGGCATCTCAGGCACATGGTTCTGGCACGTTTGAGAGGTGGTTATGGCCGGCCCGACAGGTGTTTCCGGAGTGTCCGCCAAGTGGTTCTGGCGTAGCTGAAAGGTGATGTTGGCGTGACCGGCAGGTTGTTCCAGCCAGCCCGGCAGGTGATTCCGGAGTGTCTGCCGAGTGGTTCTGGCGTAGCTGGCAGGTGATTTTGGCGTGTCCAGCAGGTGGTTTTGGCGAGTCGAGCAGGTGGTTCTGGCGTGCTCGGCAGGTGCTTCCGGTGTCATTGGCATGTGGTTCCGGCATGTCTGAGAGGTGGTTCCGCCATGCCCGGCAGGTGATTCCGAAGAGTTCACCAAATGGTTGTGGCGTAGCCGGCAGGTGATTTTGGCGTGTCCAGCAGGTGGTTTTGGCGAGTCGATTAGGTGGTTCCGGCGTGTCCGGCAGGTGTTCCGGGTCTGTCCGGCAGGTGGTTCTGGCGTGTCCGGCATGAGGTTCTGGCACGTCTGAGAGTTGGTTCCGGCTTGCCCGACAGGTGATTCCGGAGTGTCCGCCACGTGGTTCTGGCGTACCCGGCAGGTGATTTTGGCGTGTGCAGCAGGTGGTTCCGGCGAGTTCGGCAGGTGGTACCGGCGTGTCCGGAACATGGTTCTGGCACGTCTGAGAGATGGTTCCGGCATGCCCGGCAGGTGATTCCGGCGTGTCCGGCACATGGTTCTGGCACGTATGAGAGGTGGTTCCGGCATGCCCGGCAGGTGATCCCGGAGAGTCCTCCAAGTGGTTCTGGCGTACCCCGCAGTTGTTTCTGGTGTGTCCATCAGGTGGCTTTGTTGAGTCGAGCAGGTAGTTCCGGAGTGCTCGGAAGGTGGTTCCAGCAGGTCCGGCAGGTGTTTGCCGTCTGTCCATGACTTGGTTCTGGCATGCCCGCAGGTGATTCTGGAGTGTCCACCAAGTGGGTTTGGCGTAGCCGGCATATGATTTTGGCCTTTGAGGCAGGTGGTCCCGGCATGTCCAGCAGGTGGTTCCGGCGAGCTCGGCAGGTGCTTCCGGTCTCTCTGGCACGTGGTTGTGGCACGTCTGAGAGATGGTTCCGGCATGCCTGGCAGGTGATTCCAGAGTGTATGGCATGTGGTTCTGGCACCTCTGAGACGTGGATCCGGAATGCCTGGCATGTGATTCTGGAGGTCTGCCGATGGTTCTGGCATAGCCGGCAGTTGATTTTGGCCTGTCCAGTAGGTGGTTCTGGGGAGTGGATCAGCTGGTTCCGGCATACTCGGCGGTTGGTTCCGGCGTGTCCGGCACATGGTTCTGGCACGTATGAGAGGTGGTTCCGGCATGCCCGGCAGGTGATCCCGGAGAGTCCTCCAAGTGGTTCTGGCGTACCCCGCAGTTGTTTCTGGTGTGTCCATCAGGTGGCTTTGGTGAGTCGAGCAGGTAGTTCCGGAGTCCTCGGAAGGTGGTTCCAGCAGGTCCGGCAGGTGTTTGCCGTCTGTCCATGACTTGGTTCTGGCATGCCCGCAAGGTGATTCTGGAGTGTCCACCAAGTGGGTTTGGCGTAGCCGGCATATCATTTTGGCCTTTGAGGCAGGCGGTCCCGGCATGTCCAGCAGGTGGTTCCGGCGAGCTCGGCAGGTGCTTCCGGTCTCCCTGGCACGTGGTTGTGGCACGTCTGAGAGATGGTTCCGGCATGCCCGGCAGGTGATTCCGGAGTGTCCGGCATGTGGTTCTCTCACCTTTGAGAGGTGGTTCCGGCATGCCCGGCAGGTGATTTCGGAGTGTTCGCCAAGTGGTTCTGGCGTAGCCGGCAGGTGTTTTTGGCGTGTCCGGCAAGTGGTTCTGGGGAGTGGATCAGGCACTTCCGGCATTCTCGGAAGGTGCTTCCGCTGTCTCCGGCATGTGGTTGGGGCACCTCTGAGAGGTGGTTCCGGCTTGCCCGGCAGGTGATTCCGGAGTGTCCGACAAGTGGTTGTAGCGTAGCCGGGTGGTGATTCTGGCGTGTCCGGCAGGTGGTTCTGGCGAGTCAAGCAGGTGGTTCCGGCATGTCCGGCAGGTGGTTCCGGTCTGTCCTGGAGGTGGGTCCGGAGTGTCTGCCGAGCGGTTCTGGCGTAGCCGGCAGGTGACTTTGGCGTGTCCAGCAGGTGGTTCTGGGGAGTGGAGCAGGTGTTTCCGGCATACTCGGCAGGTGGTTCCGGCGTGTCCGGCAAATGGTTCTGGCACGTCTGAGAGGTGGTTCCGGCATGCCCGGCAGGTGATTCCAGAGTGTATGGCATGTGGTTCTGGCACCTCTGAGACGTGGATCCGGAATGCCTGGCATGTGATTCCGGAGTGTCTGCCGAGCGGTTCTGGCGTAGCCGGCAGGTGATTTTGGCGTGTCCAGCAGGTGGTTCTGGGGAGTGGAGCAGGTGTTTCCGGCATACTCGGCAGGTGGTTCCGGCGTGTCCGGCAAATGGTTCTGGCACGTCTGAGAGGTGGTTCCGGCATGCCCGGCAGGTGATTCCAGAGTGTATGGCATGTGGTTCTGGCACCTCTGAGACGTGGATCCGGAATGCCTGGCATGTGATTCCGGAGTGTCTGCCGAGCGGTTCTGGCGTAGCCGGCAGGTGATTTTGGCGTGTCCCGCAGGTGGTTCAGGCGACATCAGCATGTGGTTCCGACGTGCTCGGCAGGTTCTTCCGGAGTCTCTGGCACGTGCTTCTGGCACTTCTGAGAGGTGGTTCCGGTCTTACGGGGTGGGGGATCCGGGGTGTCCGGCACGTTGTTCCGGCACGTCTGAGAGGTGGTTCTATGATGCCCGGCAGGTGATTCCAGAGAGTCCACCAAGTGGTTTTGGCGTAGCCGGAAGGTGATTTTGGCATGTCCGGCAGGTGGTTCAGACGAGTTGAGCAGGTGGTTCCGGCGTGCTCGGCAGGTGCTTCCGGAGTGCTCGCCAAGTGGTTCTGGCGTAGCCGGCAGGTGATGTTGGCGTGACCGGCAGGTGGTTCCAGCAAGCCCGGCAGGTGATTCCGGAGTGTCTGCCGAGTGGTTCTGGCATACCCGGCAGGTGATTTTGGCGTGTCCAGCAGGTGGTTCCGGCGAGTCGAGCCGAAGGATCCGGCATGTCCGGCAGGTGGTTCCGGCATGCCCGGCAGTTGATTCCAGAGTGTCCGGCATGTGGTTCTGGCACCTCTGAGAAGTGGTTCCGGCATGCCCTGCAGGTGATGCTGGAGTCTCCGGCATTTGGTTCTGGCACCTCGGAGAGGTGGTTCCGGAATGCCTTGCATGTGATTCCGGAGTGTCTACCGAGTGGTTCTGGCGTAGCCGGCAGTTGATTTTGGCGTGTCCAGTAGGTGGTTCTGGCGAGTGGATCAGCTGGTTCCGGCATACTCGGCACGTGGTACCGGCGTGTCCAGAACATGGTTCTGGCAAGTCTGAGAGGTGGTTCTGGCACGCCCGACAGGTGATTCCGGAGCGTCCGCCAAGTGTTTCTGGCGTACCCGGCAGGTGATTTTGGCATGTCCGACAGGTGTTTCCTGCGAGTCGAGCAGGTGGCTCAGGCATGCTCAGCTGGTGCTTCCGGCGTCTCTGGCACGTGGTTCTGGTGTGTCTGAGAGCTGGTTCTGGCATGTCCGGCAGATGATTCCGGAGTGTCCACCAAGTGGTTCTGGTAGACCTGGCAGGTGACTTTGGCGTGTCAGGAAGGTGGTTCCGGCTAGTTGAGCAGGTGGATCAGGCGTGCTCGCCAGGGGGTTCAGGCGGGTCTGGCAGGTGGTTTCGGTCTGTTCGGGGAGTGGTTCCGGCATCTCAGGCACATGGTTCTGGCACGTTTGAGAGGTGGTTATGGCCGGCCCGACAGGTGTTTCCGGAGTGTCCGCCAAGTGGTTCTGGCGTAGCTGAAAGGTGATGTTGGCGTGACCGGCAGGTTGTTCCAGCCAGCCCGGCAGGTGATTCCGGAGTGTCTGCCGAGTGGTTCTGGCGTAGCTGGCAGGTGATTTTGGCGTGTCCAGCAGGTGGTTTTGGCGAGTCGAGCAGGTGGTTCTGGCGTGCTCGGCAGGTGCTTCCGGTGTCATTGGCATGTGGTTCCGGCATGTCTGAGAGGTGGTTCCGCCATGCCCGGCAGGTGATTCCGAAGAGTTCACCAAATGGTTGTGGCGTAGCCGGCAGGTGATTTTGGCGTGTCCAGCAGGTGGTTTTGGCGAGTCGATTAGGTGGTTCCGGCGTGTCCGGCAGGTGTTCCGGGTCTGTCCGGCAGGTGGTTCTGGCGTGTCCGGCATGAGGTTCTGGCACGTCTGAGAGTTGGTTCCGGCTTGCCCGACAGGTGATTCCGGAGTGTCCGCCACGTGGTTCTGGCGTACCCGGCAGGTGATTTTGGCGTGTGCAGCAGGTGGTTCCGGCGAGTTCGGCAGGTGGTACCGGCGTGTCCGGAACATGGTTCTGGCACGTCTGAGAGATGGTTCCGGCATGCCCGGCAGGTGATTCCGGCGTGTCCGGATCATGGTTCTGGCACGTATGAGAGGTGGTTCCGGCATGCCCGGCAGGTGATCCCGGAGAGTCCTCCAAGTGGTTCTGGCGTACCCCGCAGTTGTTTCTGGTGTGTCCATCAGGTGGCTTTGTTGAGTCGAGCAGGTAGTTCCGGAGTGCTCGGAAGGTGGTTCCAGCAGGTCCGGCAGGTGTTTGCCGTCTGTCCATGACTTGGTTCTGGCATGCCCGCAGGTGATTCTGGAGTGTCCACCAAGTGGGTTTGGCGTAGCCGGCATATGATTTTGGCCTTTGAGGCAGGTGGTCCCGGCATGTCCAGCAGGTGGTTCCGGCGAGCTCGGCAGGTGCTTCCGGTCTCTCTGGCACGTGGTTGTGGCACGTCTGAGAGATGGTTCCGGCATGCCTGGCAGGTGATTCCAGAGTGTATGGCATGTGGTTCTGGCACCTCTGAGACGTGGATCCGGAATGCCTGGCATGTGATTCTGGAGGTCTGCCGATGGTTCTGGCATAGCCGGCAGTTGATTTTGGCCTGTCCAGTAGGTGGTTCTGGGGAGTGGATCAGCTGGTTCCGGCATACTCGGCGGTTGGTTCCGGCGTGTCCGGCACATGGTTCTGGCACGTATGAGAGGTGGTTCCGGCATGCCCGGCAGGTGATCCCGGAGAGTCCTCCAAGTGGTTCTGGCGTACCCCGCAGTTGTTTCTGGTGTGTCCATCAGGTGGCTTTGGTGAGTCGAGCAGGTAGTTCCGGAGTCCTCGGAAGGTGGTTCCAGCAGGTCCGGCAGGTGTTTGCCGTCTGTCCATGACTTGGTTCTGGCATGCCCGCAAGGTGATTCTGGAGTGTCCACCAAGTGGGTTTGGCGTAGCCGGCATATCATTTTGGCCTTTGAGGCAGGCGGTCCCGGCATGTCCAGCAGGTGGTTCCGGCGAGCTCGGCAGGTGCTTCCGGTCTCCCTGGCACGTGGTTGTGGCACGTCTGAGAGATGGTTCCGGCATGCCCGGCAGGTGATTCCGGAGTGTCCGGCATGTGGTTCTCTCACCTTTGAGAGGTGGTTCCGGCATGCCCGGCAGGTGATTTCGGAGTGTTCGCCAAGTGGTTCTGGCGTAGCCGGCAGGTGTTTTTGGCGTGTCCGGCAAGTGGTTCTGGGGAGTGGATCAGGCACTTCCGGCATTCTCGGAAGGTGCTTCCGCTGTCTCCGGCATGTGGTTGGGGCACCTCTGAGAGGTGGTTCCGGCTTGCCCGGCAGGTGATTCCGGAGTGTCCGACAAGTGGTTGTAGCGTAGCCGGGTGGTGATTCTGGCGTGTCCGGCAGGTGGTTCTGGCGAGTCAAGCAGGTGGTTCCGGCATGTCCGGCAGGTGGTTCCGGTCTGTCCTGGAGGTGGGTCCGGAGTGTCTGCCGAGCGGTTCTGGCGTAGCCGGCAGGTGACTTTGGCGTGTCCAGCAGGTGGTTCTGGGGAGTGGAGCAGGTGTTTCCGGCATACTCGGCAGGTGGTTCCGGCGTGTCCGGCAAATGGTTCTGGCACGTCTGAGAGGTGGTTCCGGCATGCCCGGCAGGTGATTCCAGAGTGTATGGCATGTGGTTCTGGCACCTCTGAGACGTGGATCCGGAATGCCTGGCATGTGATTCCGGAGTGTCTGCCGAGCGGTTCTGGCGTAGCCGGCAGGTGATTTTGGCGTGTCCAGCAGGTGGTTCTGGGGAGTGGAGCAGGTGTTTCCGGCATACTCGGCAGGTGGTTCCGGCGTGTCCGGCAAATGGTTCTGGCACGTCTGAGAGGTGGTTCCGGCATGCCCGGCAGGTGATTCCAGAGTGTATGGCATGTGGTTCTGGCACCTCTGAGACGTGGATCCGGAATGCCTGGCATGTGATTCCGGAGTGTCTGCCGAGCGGTTCTGGCGTAGCCGGCAGGTGATTTTGGCGTGTCCCGCAGGTGGTTCAGGCGACATCAGCATGTGGTTCCGACGTGCTCGGCAGGTTCTTCCGGAGTCTCTGGCACGTGCTTCTGGCACTTCTGAGAGGTGGTTCCGGTCTTACGGGGTGGGGGATCCGGGGTGTCCGGCACGTTGTTCCGGCACGTCTGAGAGGTGGTTCTATGATGCCCGGCAGGTGATTCCAGAGAGTCCACCAAGTGGTTTTGGCGTAGCCGGAAGGTGATTTTGGCATGTCCGGCAGGTGGTTCAGACGAGTTGAGCAGGTGGTTCCGGCGTGCTCGGCAGGTGCTTCCGGAGTGCTCGCCAAGTGGTTCTGGCGTAGCCGGCAGGTGATGTTGGCGTGACCGGCAGGTGGTTCCAGCAAGCCCGGCAGGTGATTCCGGAGTGTCTGCCGAGTGGTTCTGGCATACCCGGCAGGTGATTTTGGCGTGTCCAGCAGGTGGTTCCGGCGAGTCGAGCCGAAGGATCCGGCATGTCCGGCAGGTGGTTCCGGCATGCCCGGCAGTTGATTCCAGAGTGTCCGGCATGTGGTTCTGGCACCTCTGAGAAGTGGTTCCGGCATGCCCTGCAGGTGATGCTGGAGTCTCCGGCATTTGGTTCTGGCACCTCGGAGAGGTGGTTCCGGAATGCCTTGCATGTGATTCCGGAGTGTCTACCGAGTGGTTCTGGCGTAGCCGGCAGTTGATTTTGGCGTGTCCAGTAGGTGGTTCTGGCGAGTGGATCAGCTGGTTCCGGCATACTCGGCACGTGGTACCGGCGTGTCCAGAACATGGTTCTGGCAAGTCTGAGAGGTGGTTCTGGCACGCCCGACAGGTGATTCCGGAGCGTCCGCCAAGTGTTTCTGGCGTACCCGGCAGGTGATTTTGGCATGTCCGACAGGTGTTTCCTGCGAGTCGAGCAGGTGGCTCAGGCATGCTCAGCTGGTGCTTCCGGCGTCTCTGGCACGTGGTTCTGGTGTGTCTGAGAGCTGGTTCTGGCATGTCCGGCAGATGATTCCGGAGTGTCCACCAAGTGGTTCTGGTAGACCTGGCAGGTGACTTTGGCGTGTCAGGAAGGTGGTTCCGGCTAGTTGAGCAGGTGGATCAGGCGTGCTCGCCAGGGGGTTCAGGCGGGTCTGGCAGGTGGTTTCGGTCTGTTCGGGGAGTGGTTCCGGCATCTCAGGCACATGGTTCTGGCACGTTTGAGAGGTGGTTATGGCCGGCCCGACAGGTGTTTCCGGAGTGTCCGCCAAGTGGTTCTGGCGTAGCTGAAAGGTGATGTTGGCGTGACCGGCAGGTTGTTCCAGCCAGCCCGGCAGGTGATTCCGGAGTGTCTGCCGAGTGGTTCTGGCGTAGCTGGCAGGTGATTTTGGCGTGTCCAGCAGGTGGTTTTGGCGAGTCGAGCAGGTGGTTCTGGCGTGCTCGGCAGGTGCTTCCGGTGTCATTGGCATGTGGTTCCGGCATGTCTGAGAGGTGGTTCCGCCATGCCCGGCAGGTGATTCCGAAGAGTTCACCAAATGGTTGTGGCGTAGCCGGCAGGTGATTTTGGCGTGTCCAGCAGGTGGTTTTGGCGAGTCGATTAGGTGGTTCCGGCGTGTCCGGCAGGTGTTCCGGGTCTGTCCGGCAGGTGGTTCTGGCGTGTCCGGCATGAGGTTCTGGCACGTCTGAGAGTTGGTTCCGGCTTGCCCGACAGGTGATTCCGGAGTGTCCGCCACGTGGTTCTGGCGTACCCGGCAGGTGATTTTGGCGTGTGCAGCAGGTGGTTCCGGCGAGTTCGGCAGGTGGTACCGGCGTGTCCGGAACATGGTTCTGGCACGTCTGAGAGATGGTTCCGGCATGCCCGGCAGGTGATTCCGGCGTGTCCGGCACATGGTTCTGGCACGTATGAGAGGTGGTTCCGGCATGCCCGGCAGGTGATCCCGGAGAGTCCTCCAAGTGGTTCTGGCGTACCCCGCAGTTGTTTCTGGTGTGTCCATCAGGTGGCTTTGTTGAGTCGAGCAGGTAGTTCCGGAGTGCTCGGAAGGTGGTTCCAGCAGGTCCGGCAGGTGTTTGCCGTCTGTCCATGACTTGGTTCTGGCATGCCCGCAGGTGATTCTGGAGTGTCCACCAAGTGGGTTTGGCGTAGCCGGCATATGATTTTGGCCTTTGAGGCAGGTGGTCCCGGCATGTCCAGCAGGTGGTTCCGGCGAGCTCGGCAGGTGCTTCCGGTCTCTCTGGCACGTGGTTGTGGCACGTCTGAGAGATGGTTCCGGCATGCCTGGCAGGTGATTCCAGAGTGTATGGCATGTGGTTCTGGCACCTCTGAGACGTGGATCCGGAATGCCTGGCATGTGATTCTGGAGGTCTGCCGATGGTTCTGGCATAGCCGGCAGTTGATTTTGGCCTGTCCAGTAGGTGGTTCTGGGGAGTGGATCAGCTGGTTCCGGCATACTCGGCGGTTGGTTCCGGCGTGTCCGGCACATGGTTCTGGCACGTATGAGAGGTGGTTCCGGCATGCCCGGCAGGTGATCCCGGAGAGTCCTCCAAGTGGTTCTGGCGTACCCCGCAGTTGTTTCTGGTGTGTCCATCAGGTGGCTTTGGTGAGTCGAGCAGGTAGTTCCGGAGTCCTCGGAAGGTGGTTCCAGCAGGTCCGGCAGGTGTTTGCCGTCTGTCCATGACTTGGTTCTGGCATGCCCGCAAGGTGATTCTGGAGTGTCCACCAAGTGGGTTTGGCGTAGCCGGCATATCATTTTGGCCTTTGAGGCAGGCGGTCCCGGCATGTCCAGCAGGTGGTTCCGGCGAGCTCGGCAGGTGCTTCCGGTCTCCCTGGCACGTGGTTGTGGCACGTCTGAGAGATGGTTCCGGCATGCCCGGCAGGTGATTCCGGAGTGTCCGGCATGTGGTTCTCTCACCTTTGAGAGGTGGTTCCGGCATGCCCGGCAGGTGATTTCGGAGTGTTCGCCAAGTGGTTCTGGCGTAGCCGGCAGGTGTTTTTGGCGTGTCCGGCAAGTGGTTCTGGGGAGTGGATCAGGCACTTCCGGCATTCTCGGAAGGTGCTTCCGCTGTCTCCGGCATGTGGTTGGGGCACCTCTGAGAGGTGGTTCCGGCTTGCCCGGCAGGTGATTCCGGAGTGTCCGACAAGTGGTTGTAGCGTAGCCGGGTGGTGATTCTGGCGTGTCCGGCAGGTGGTTCTGGCGAGTCAAGCAGGTGGTTCCGGCATGTCCGGCAGGTGGTTCCGGTCTGTCCTGGAGGTGGGTCCGGAGTGTCTGCCGAGCGGTTCTGGCGTAGCCGGCAGGTGACTTTGGCGTGTCCAGCAGGTGGTTCTGGGGAGTGGAGCAGGTGTTTCCGGCATACTCGGCAGGTGGTTCCGGCGTGTCCGGCAAATGGTTCTGGCACGTCTGAGAGGTGGTTCCGGCATGCCCGGCAGGTGATTCCAGAGTGTATGGCATGTGGTTCTGGCACCTCTGAGACGTGGATCCGGAATGCCTGGCATGTGATTCCGGAGTGTCTGCCGAGCGGTTCTGGCGTAGCCGGCAGGTGATTTTGGCGTGTCCAGCAGGTGGTTCTGGGGAGTGGAGCAGGTGTTTCCGGAATACTCGGCAGGTGGTTCCGGCGTGTCCGGCAAATGGTTCTGGCACGTCTGAGAGGTGGTTCCGGCATGCCCGGCAGGTGATTCCAGAGTGTATGGCATGTGGTTCTGGCACCTCTGAGACGTGGATCCGGAATGCCTGGCATGTGATTCCGGAGTGTCTGCCGAGCGGTTCTGGCGTAGCCGGCAGGTGATTTTGGCGTGTCCCGCAGGTGGTTCAGGCGACATCAGCATGTGGTTCCGACGTGCTCGGCAGGTTCTTCCGGAGTCTCTGGCACGTGCTTCTGGCACTTCTGAGAGGTGGTTCCGGTCTTACGGGGTGGGGGATCCGGGGTGTCCGGCACGTTGTTCCGGCACGTCTGAGAGGTGGTTCTATGATGCCCGGCAGGTGATTCCAGAGAGTCCACCAAGTGGTTTTGGCGTAGCCGGAAGGTGATTTTGGCATGTCCGGCAGGTGGTTCAGACGAGTTGAGCAGGTGGTTCCGGCGTGCTCGGCAGGTGCTTCCGGAGTGCTCGCCAAGTGGTTCTGGCGTAGCCGGCAGGTGATGTTGGCGTGACCGGCAGGTGGTTCCAGCAAGCCCGGCAGGTGATTCCGGAGTGTCTGCCGAGTGGTTCTGGCATACCCGGCAGGTGATTTTGGCGTGTCCAGCAGGTGGTTCCGGCGAGTCGAGCCGAAGGATCCGGCATGTCCGGCAGGTGGTTCCGGCATGCCCGGCAGTTGATTCCAGAGTGTCCGGCATGTGGTTCTGGCACCTCTGAGAAGTGGTTCCGGCATGCCCTGCAGGTGATGCTGGAGTCTCCGGCATTTGGTTCTGGCACCTCGGAGAGGTGGTTCCGGAATGCCTTGCATGTGATTCCGGAGTGTCTACCGAGTGGTTCTGGCGTAGCCGGCAGTTGATTTTGGCGTGTCCAGTAGGTGGTTCTGGCGAGTGGATCAGCTGGTTCCGGCATACTCGGCACGTGGTACCGGCGTGTCCAGAACATGGTTCTGGCAAGTCTGAGAGGTGGTTCTGGCACGCCCGACAGGTGATTCCGGAGCGTCCGCCAAGTGTTTCTGGCGTACCCGGCAGGTGATTTTGGCATGTCCGACAGGTGTTTCCTGCGAGTCGAGCAGGTGGCTCAGGCATGCTCAGCTGGTGCTTCCGGCGTCTCTGGCACGTGGTTCTGGTGTGTCTGAGAGCTGGTTCTGGCATGTCCGGCAGATGATTCCGGAGTGTCCACCAAGTGGTTCTGGTAGACCTGGCAGGTGACTTTGGCGTGTCAGGAAGGTGGTTCCGGCTAGTTGAGCAGGTGGATCAGGCGTGCTCGCCAGGGGGTTCAGGCGGGTCTGGCAGGTGGTTTCGGTCTGTTCGGGGAGTGGTTCCGGCATCTCAGGCACATGGTTCTGGCACGTTTGAGAGGTGGTTATGGCCGGCCCGACAGGTGTTTCCGGAGTGTCCGCCAAGTGGTTCTGGCGTAGCTGAAAGGTGATGTTGGCGTGACCGGCAGGTTGTTCCAGCCAGCCCGGCAGGTGATTCCGGAGTGTCTGCCGAGTGGTTCTGGCGTAGCTGGCAGGTGATTTTGGCGTGTCCAGCAGGTGGTTTTGGCGAGTCGAGCAGGTGGTTCTGGCGTGCTCGGCAGGTGCTTCCGGTGTCATTGGCATGTGGTTCCGGCATGTCTGAGAGGTGGTTCCGCCATGCCCGGCAGGTGATTCCGAAGAGTTCACCAAATGGTTGTGGCGTAGCCGGCAGGTGATTTTGGCGTGTCCAGCAGGTGGTTTTGGCGAGTCGATTAGGTGGTTCCGGCGTGTCCGGCAGGTGTTCCGGGTCTGTCCGGCAGGTGGTTCTGGCGTGTCCGGCATGAGGTTCTGGCACGTCTGAGAGTTGGTTCCGGCTTGCCCGACAGGTGATTCCGGAGTGTCCGCCACGTGGTTCTGGCGTACCCGGCAGGTGATTTTGGCGTGTGCAGCAGGTGGTTCCGGCGAGTTCGGCAGGTGGTACCGGCGTGTCCGGAACATGGTTCTGGCACGTCTGAGAGATGGTTCCGGCATGCCCGGCAGGTGATTCCGGCGTGTCCGGCACATGGTTCTGGCACGTATGAGAGGTGGTTCCGGCATGCCCGGCAGGTGATCCCGGAGAGTCCTCCAAGTGGTTCTGGCGTACCCCGCAGTTGTTTCTGGTGTGTCCATCAGGTGGCTTTGTTGAGTCGAGCAGGTAGTTCCGGAGTGCTCGGAAGGTGGTTCCAGCAGGTCCGGCAGGTGTTTGCCGTCTGTCCATGACTTGGTTCTGGCATGCCCGCAGGTGATTCTGGAGTGTCCACCAAGTGGGTTTGGCGTAGCCGGCATATGATTTTGGCCTTTGAGGCAGGTGGTCCCGGCATGTCCAGCAGGTGGTTCCGGCGAGCTCGGCAGGTGCTTCCGGTCTCTCTGGCACGTGGTTGTGGCACGTCTGAGAGATGGTTCCGGCATGCCTGGCAGGTGATTCCAGAGTGTATGGCATGTGGTTCTGGCACCTCTGAGACGTGGATCCGGAATGCCTGGCATGTGATTCTGGAGGTCTGCCGATGGTTCTGGCATAGCCGGCAGTTGATTTTGGCCTGTCCAGTAGGTGGTTCTGGGGAGTGGATCAGCTGGTTCCGGCATACTCGGCGGTTGGTTCCGGCGTGTCCGGCACATGGTTCTGGCACGTATGAGAGGTGGTTCCGGCATGCCCGGCAGGTGATCCCGGAGAGTCCTCCAAGTGGTTCTGGCGTACCCCGCAGTTGTTTCTGGTGTGTCCATCAGGTGGCTTTGGTGAGTCGAGCAGGTAGTTCCGGAGTCCTCGGAAGGTGGTTCCAGCAGGTCCGGCAGGTGTTTGCCGTCTGTCCATGACTTGGTTCTGGCATGCCCGCAAGGTGATTCTGGAGTGTCCACCAAGTGGGTTTGGCGTAGCCGGCATATCATTTTGGCCTTTGAGGCAGGCGGTCCCGGCATGTCCAGCAGGTGGTTCCGGCGAGCTCGGCAGGTGCTTCCGGTCTCCCTGGCACGTGGTTGTGGCACGTCTGAGAGATGGTTCCGGCATGCCCGGCAGGTGATTCCGGAGTGTCCGGCATGTGGTTCTCTCACCTTTGAGAGGTGGTTCCGGCATGCCCGGCAGGTGATTTCGGAGTGTTCGCCAAGTGGTTCTGGCGTAGCCGGCAGGTGTTTTTGGCGTGTCCGGCAAGTGGTTCTGGGGAGTGGATCAGGCACTTCCGGCATTCTCGGAAGGTGCTTCCGCTGTCTCCGGCATGTGGTTGGGGCACCTCTGAGAGGTGGTTCCGGCTTGCCCGGCAGGTGATTCCGGAGTGTCCGACAAGTGGTTGTAGCGTAGCCGGGTGGTGATTCTGGCGTGTCCGGCAGGTGGTTCTGGCGAGTCAAGCAGGTGGTTCCGGCATGTCCGGCAGGTGGTTCCGGTCTGTCCTGGAGGTGGGTCCGGAGTGTCTGCCGAGCGGTTCTGGCGTAGCCGGCAGGTGACTTTGGCGTGTCCAGCAGGTGGTTCTGGGGAGTGGAGCAGGTGTTTCCGGCATACTCGGCAGGTGGTTCCGGCGTGTCCGGCAAATGGTTCTGGCACGTCTGAGAGGTGGTTCCGGCATGCCCGGCAGGTGATTCCAGAGTGTATGGCATGTGGTTCTGGCACCTCTGAGACGTGGATCCGGAATGCCTGGCATGTGATTCCGGAGTGTCTGCCGAGCGGTTCTGGCGTAGCCGGCAGGTGACTTTGGCGTGTCCAGCAGGTGGTTCTGGGGAGTGGAGCAGGTGTTTCCGGCATACTCGGCAGGTGGTTCCGGCGTGTCCGGCAAATGGTTCTGGCACGTCTGAGAGGTGGTTCCGGCATGCCCGGCAGGTGATTCCAGAGTGTATGGCATGTGGTTCTGGCACCTCTGAGACGTGGATCCGGAATGCCTGGCATGTGATTCCGGAGTGTCTGCCGAGCGGTTCTGGCGTAGCCGGCAGGTGATTTTGGCGTGTCCCGCAGGTGGTTCAGGCGACATCAGCATGTGGTTCCGACGTGCTCGGCAGGTTCTTCCGGAGTCTCTGGCACGTGCTTCTGGCACTTCTGAGAGGTGGTTCCGGTCTTACGGGGTGGGGGATCCGGGGTGTCCGGCACGTTGTTCCGGCACGTCTGAGAGGTGGTTCTATGATGCCCGGCAGGTGATTCCAGAGAGTCCACCAAGTGGTTTTGGCGTAGCCGGAAGGTGATTTTGGCATGTCCGGCAGGTGGTTCAGACGAGTTGAGCAGGTGGTTCCGGCGTGCTCGGCAGGTGCTTCCGGAGTGCTCGCCAAGTGGTTCTGGCGTAGCCGGCAGGTGATGTTGGCGTGACCGGCAGGTGGTTCCAGCAAGCCCGGCAGGTGATTCCGGAGTGTCTGCCGAGTGGTTCTGGCATACCCGGCAGGTGATTTTGGCGTGTCCAGCAGGTGGTTCCGGCGAGTCGAGCCGAAGGATCCGGCATGTCCGGCAGGTGGTTCCGGCATGCCCGGCAGTTGATTCCAGAGTGTCCGGCATGTGGTTCTGGCACCTCTGAGAAGTGGTTCCGGCATGCCCTGCAGGTGATGCTGGAGTCTCCGGCATTTGGTTCTGGCACCTCGGAGAGGTGGTTCCGGAATGCCTTGCATGTGATTCCGGAGTGTCTACCGAGTGGTTCTGGCGTAGCCGGCAGTTGATTTTGGCGTGTCCAGTAGGTGGTTCTGGCGAGTGGATCAGCTGGTTCCGGCATACTCGGCACGTGGTACCGGCGTGTCCAGAACATGGTTCTGGCAAGTCTGAGAGGTGGTTCTGGCACGCCCGACAGGTGATTCCGGAGCGTCCGCCAAGTGTTTCTGGCGTACCCGGCAGGTGATTTTGGCATGTCCGACAGGTGTTTCCTGCGAGTCGAGCAGGTGGCTCAGGCATGCTCAGCTGGTGCTTCCGGCGTCTCTGGCACGTGGTTCTGGTGTGTCTGAGAGCTGGTTCTGGCATGTCCGGCAGATGATTCCTGAGTGTCCACCAAGTGGTTCTGATAGAACTGACAGGTGATTTTGGCGTGTCAGGAAGGTGGTTCCGGCTAGTTGAGCAGGTGGATCAGGCGTGCTCGCCAGGGGGTTCAGGCAGGTCTGGCAGGTGGTTTCGGTCTGTTCGGGGAGTGGTTCCGGCATCTCAGGCACATGGTTCTGGCACGTCTGAGAGGTGGTTCCGGCCGGCCCGACAGGTGTTTCCGGAGTGTCCGCCAAGTGGTTCTGGCGTAGCTGAAAGGTGATGTTGGCGTGACTGGCAGGTGGTTCCAGCCAGCCCGGGAGGTGATTCCGGAGTGTCTGCCGAGTGGTTCTGGCGTAGCCGGCAGGTGATTTTGGCGTGTCCAGCAGGTGGTTTTGGCGAGTCGAGCAGGTGGTTCTGGCGTGCTCGGCAGGTGCTTCCGGTGTCATTGGCATGTGGTTCCGGCATGTCTGAGAGGTGGTTCCGCCATGCCCGGCAGGTGATTCCGAAGAGTTCACCAAATGGTTGTGGCGTAGCCGGCAGGTGATTTTGGCGTGTCCAGCAGGTGGTTTTGGCGAGTTGATTAGGTGGTTCCGGCGTGTCCGGCAGGTGTTCCGGGTCTGTCCGGCAGGTGGTTCTGGCGTGTCCGGCATGAGGTTCAGGCACGTCTGAGAGTTGGTTCCGGCTTGCCCGGGAGGTGATACTGGAGTGTTCGCCAAGTGGTTCTGGTGTAGCAGGCAGGTGATTTTGGCGTGTCCGGCATGTGGGACCGGTGAGTCAAGCAGGTGGTTCCGGCGAGTGTTTCCTGTGTTTCCGGTCTGTCCGGGAGATGGTTCCGGCCTGTCCGGCACGTGCTTCTGGCACTTCTGAGAGGTTGTGCTGGCATGCCCGGCAGTTGATTACGGAGTGTCCGGCATGTGGTTCTGGCACCTCTGAGAGGTGGTTCCGAAATGCCTTGCATGTGATTCCGGAGTGTCTGCCGAGTGGTTCTGGCGTAGCCGGCAGTTGATTTTGGCGTGTCCACTCGGTGGTTCTGTGGAGTGGATCAGCTGGTTCCGGCATACTCGGCAGGTGCTACCGGCGTGTCCAGAACATGGTTCTGGCAAGTCTGAGAGGTGGTTCCGGCATGCCCGACAAGTGATTGCGAAGCGTTCACGAAATGGTTGTGGCGTAGGGGGCAGGTGATTTTGGAGTGTCCAGCAGGTGGTTTTGGCGAGTCGAGCAGGTGGTTCTGGCGTGCTCGGCAGGTGCTTCGGGTGTCATTGGCATGTGGTTCCGGCATGTCTGAGAGGTGGTTCCGCCATGCCCGGCAGCTGATTCCAGAGTGTTCGCCAAGTGGTTGTGGCATAGCCGGCAGGTTTTTCTGCATGTCCGGCAATGGTTCCGGCCAGTCGAGCCGGTGGTTGCGGCATGTCCGGCAGGTGGTTCCGGCATGCCCGGCAGGTGATGCCGGAGTGTCTCCTGAATGGTTCTGGCGTAGCCGGCAGGTGATTTTGGTGTGTCCAGCAGGTGGTTCCGGCGAGCTCGGCAGGTGGTACCGGCGTGTCCGGAACATGGTTCTGGCACGTCTGAGAGATGGTTCCGGCATGCCCGGCAGGTGATTCCGGAGTGTCCGGCATGTGGTTCTGGCACCTCTGAGAGGTGGTTCCGGCATGCCCGGCAGGTGGTTCCGGACTGTCTGCCGAGTGGTTCTGGCGTTGCCGGCAGGTGATTCTGGGGTGTCCAACAGGTGGTTCTGGGGAGTGGATCAGCTGGTTCCGGCATACTCGGCAGGTGGTACCGGCGTGTCCGGAACATGGTTCTGGCAAGTCTGAGAGGTGGTTCCGGCATGCCCAACAGGTGATTCCGGAGTGTTCGCCAAGTGGTTCTGGCCTAGCCGGCAGGTGATTTAGCATGTCCGGCGGTGGTTCCGGCGAGTCGAGCCGGTGGTTCCGGCGTAGCCGGCAGTTGATTTTGGCGTGTCCACTAGGTGGTTCTGTGGAGTGGATCAGCTGGTTCCGGCATACTCGGCAGGTGGTACCGGCGTGTCCAGAACATGGTTCTGGCAAGTCTGAGTGGTGGTTCCGGCACGCCCGACAGGTGATTCCGGAGCGTCCGCCAAGTGTTTCTGGCGTACCCGGCAGGTGATTTTGGCATGTCCGACAGGTGTTTCTTGCGAGTCGAGCAGGTGGCTCAGGCATGGTCAGCTGGTGCTTCCGGCCTGTCTGGCACGTGGTTCTGGTGTGTCTGAGAGCTGGTTCTGGCATGTCCGGCAGATGATTCCGGAGTGTCCACCAAGTGGTTCTGGTAGACCTGGCAGGTGATTTTGGCGTGTCTGGAATGTGGTTCCGGCTAGTTGAGCAGGTGGATCAGGCGTGCTCGTCAGGGCATTTAGGCGGGTCTGGCAGGTGGTTTCAGTCTGTTCGGGGTGTGGTTCAGGCATCTCAGGCACATGGTTCTGGCACGTCTGAGAGGTGGTTCCGGCCGGCCCGACAGGTGTTTCCGGAGTGTCCGCCAAGTGGTTCCGGCGTAGTTGAAAGGTGATGTTGGCGTGACCGGCAGGTGGTTCCAGCCGGCCCGGCAGGTGATTCCGGAGTGTCTGCTGAGTGTTTCTGGCGTATCCGGCAGGTGATTTTGGCGTGTGAAGCAGGTGGTTTTGGCGAGTCGAGAAGGTGGTTCTGGCGTGCTCGGCAGGTGCTTCCGGTGTCATTGGCATGTGGTTCCGGCATGTCTGAGAGGTGGTTCCGCCATGCCCGGCAGCTGATTCCAGAGTGTTCGCCAAGTGGTTCTGGCATAGCCGGCAGGTTTTTTTGCATGTCCGGCAATGGTTCCGGCCAGTCGAGCCGGTGGTTGCGGCATGTCCGGCAGGTGGTTCCGGCATGCCCGGCAGGTGATTCCGGAGTGTCTGGCATGTGGTTCTGGCACCTCTGAGAGGTGGTTCCGGCATGCCCGGCAGTTGGTTACGGAGTGTCTGCCGAGTGGTTCTTGCGTAGTCGGCAGGAGATTCTGGCGTGTCCAGCAGGTGGTTCTGGGGAGTGGATCAGGTGGTTCCGGCATACTAGGCAGGTGGTACCGGCGTGTCCGGAACATGGTTCTGGCTAGTCTGAGAGGTGGTTCCGGCATGCCCGACAGGTGATTCCGGAGTGTTCGCCAACAGGTTCTGGCGTAGCCGGCAGGTCATTTTGCATGTCCGGCGGTGGTTCCGGCGAATCGAGCGGGTGGATCCGGCATGTCCGGCAGGTGATTCCGGCATGTCCAGCAGGTGGTTCCGGCATGCCCGGCAGGTGATTCCGGAGTGTCCGGCATGTGGTTCTGGCACCTCTGAGAGGTGGTTCCGGCATGCCCGGCAGGTGATGCCGGAGTGTCCGGCATTTGGTTCTGGCACCTCTGAGAGGTGGTTCCGGCATGCCCGGCAGGTGGTTCCGGAGTGTTCGCCAAGGGGTTCTGGCGTAGCCGGCAGGTCATTTTGCATGTCCGGCGGTGGTTCCGGCGAGTCGGGCTGGTGGTTCCTGCGTGTCCGGCAGCTGTTTCTGGTCTGTCTGGCAGGTGGTTCTGGCGTGTCTGGCACAAGGTTCTGGCACGTCTGAGAGTTGGTTCCGGCATGCCCGGCAGGTGATTCCGGAGTGTCCACCACGTGGTTCTGGCGTACCCGGAAGGTGATTTTGGCGTGTCTGGCAGATGTTTCTGGCAAGTCGAGCATTTGGCTCAGGCATGATCAGCAGGTGCTTCCGGCGTGTCTGGCACGTGGTTCTGGTGTGTCTGAGAGCTGGTTCTGGCATGTCCGGCAGATGATTCCGGAGTGTCCACCAAGTGGTTCTGGTATACCTGGCAGGTGATTTTGGCGTGTCAGGAAGGTGGTTCCGGCTAGTTGAGCAGGTGGATCAGGCGTGCTCGCCAGGGGGTTCAGGCGCGTCTGGCAGGTGGTTTCGGTCTGTTCGGGGAGTGGTTCCGGCATCTCAGGCTCATGGTTCTGGCACGTCTGATAGGTGGTTCTGGCTGGCCCGACAGGTGTTTCCATGATGTCCGCCAAGTGGTTCTGGCATAGCTTGCAGGTGATGTTGGCGTGACCCGCAGGTGGTTCCAGCCAGCCCGGCAGGTGTGTCCGAAGTGTTCACCAAATGGTTGTGGCGTAGCCGGAAGATGATTTTGGCGTGTCCAGCAGGTGGTTTTGGCGAGTCGAGAAGGTGGTTCTGGCGTGCTCGGCAGGGGCTTCCGGTGTCTTTGGCATGTGGTTCCGGCATGTCTGAGAGGTGGTTCCGCCATAGCCGGCAGGTGATTCCCGAGTGTTCCCCAAGTGGTTCTGGCATAGCCGGCAGGTGATTTTGCATGTCAGGCAATGGTTCCGGTGATTCGTGCCAGTGTTTCCGGCATGTCCGGCAGGTGATTCCGGCAAGTCCAGCAGGTGGTTCCGGCATGCCCGGCAGGTGATTCCGGAGTGTCTGCCACGTGGTTCTGGCGTACCTGGCAGGTGATTTTGGCGTGTCTGGCAGGTGTTTCTTGCAAGTCGAGCATGTGGCTCAGGCATGATCAGCAGGTGCTTCTGGCGTGTCCGGCACGTGGTTCTGGTGTGTCAGAGGGCTGGTTCTGGCATTTCCGGCAGATGATTCCGGAGTGTCCACCAAGTGGTTCTGGTAGACCTGGCAGGTGATTTTGGCGTGTCTGGAAGGTGGTTCCGGCTAGTTGAGCAGGTGGATCAGGCGTGCTAGCCAGGGGGTTCAGGCGGGTCTGGCAGGTGGTTTCGGTCTGTTCGGGGTGTGGTTCCGGCATCTCAGGCACATGGTTCTGGCACGTCTGAGAGGTGGTTCCGTTCGGCCCGACTGGTGTTTCCATGGTGTCCGCCAAGTGGTTCTGGCATAGCTGGCAGGTGATGTTGGCGTGACCAGCAGGTGGTTCCAGCAAGCCCGGCAGGTGATTCCGAAGAGTTCACCAAATGGTTGTGGCGTAGCCGGCAGGTGATTTTGGCGTGTCCAGAAGGTGGTTTTGGCGTGTCCAGCAGGTGGCTCCGGCGAGCTCGGCAGGTGCTACCGGCGTGTCCGGAACATGGTTCTGGCACGTCTGAGAGATGCTTCCGGCATGCCTGGCAGGTGATTCCGGTGTGTCCGGCATGTGGTTCTGGCACCTCTGAGAGGTGGTTCCGGCATGCCCGGCAGGTGGTTCCGGAGTGTCTGCCGAGTGGTTCTGGCGTAGCCGGCAGGTGATTCTGGCGTGGCCAGCAGGTGGTTCTGGGGAGTGGATCAGGTGGTTCCGGCATACTCGGCAGGTGGTACCGGCGTGTCCGGAACATGGCTCTGGCAAGTCTGAGAGGTGGTTCTGACACAACAGACAGGTGATTCCAGAGTGTTCGCCAAGTGGTTCTGGCATAGCCGGCAGGTCATTTTGCATGCCCGGCGGTGGTTCCGGCGAGTCGAGCCGGTGGTTCCGGCTTAGCCAGCAGTTGATTTTGGCGTGTCCACTAGGTGGTTCTGGGGAGTGGATCAGCTGGTTCCGGCACGCCCGACAGGTGATTCCGGAGCGTCCGCCAAGTGTTTCTGGCGTACCCGGCAGGTGATTTAGGCATGTCCGACAGGTGTATCTTGCGAGTCGAGCATGTGGCTCAGGCATGCTCAGCAGGTGCTGCCGGCGTGTCTGGCACGTGGTTCTGGTGTGTCTGAGAGCTGGTTCTGGCATGTCCGGCAGATGATTCCGGAGTGTCCACCAAGTGGTTCTGGCATACCCGGCAGGTGATTTTAGCGTGTCAGGTAGGTGGTTCCAGCGAGTCGAGTAGGTGGTTCTGGCGTGCTCGGCAGGTGGTTCAGGCGGGTCTGGCAGGTGGTTTCCGTCTGTTCGGGGTGTGGTTCCGGCATCTCAGGCACATGGTTCTGGCACGTCTGAGAGGTGGTTCCGGCCTGCCCGACAGGTGTTTCCATGGTGTCCGCCAAGTGGTTCTGGCATAGCCGGCAGGTGATGTTGGCGTGACCGGCAGAAGTTTCCAGCCAGCCGGGCAGGTGATTCCTAAGTGTTCACCAAATGGTTGTGGCGTAGCCGGAAGGTGATTTTGGCGTGTCCAGCAGGTGGTTTTGGCGAGTCGATTAGGTGGTTCTGGCGTGCTCGGCAGGTGCTTCCGGTGTCATTGGCATGTGGTTCCGGCATGTCTGAGAGGTGGTTCCGCCATGCCCGGCAGCTGATTCCAGAGTGTTCGCCAAGTGGTTCTGGCATAGCCGGCAGGTTTTTTTGCATGTCCGGCAATGGTTCCGGCCAGTCGAGCCGGTGGTTGCGGCATGTCCGGCAGGTGGTTCCGGCATGCCCGGCAGGTGATTCCGGAGTGTCTGGCATGTGGTTCTGGCACCTCTGAGAGGTGGTTCCGGCATGCCCGGCAGTTGGTTACGGAGTGTCTGCCGAGTGGTTCTTGCGTAGTCGGCAGGAGATTCTGGCGTGTCCAGCAGGTGGTTCTGGGGAGTGGATCAGGTGGTTCCGGCATACTAGGCAGGTGGTACCGGCGTGTCCGGAACATGGTTCTGGCTAGTCTGAGAGGTGGTTCCGGCATGCCCGACAGGTGATTCCGGAGTGTTCGCCAACAGGTTCTGGCGTAGCCGGCAGGTCATTTTGCATGTCCGGCGGTGGTTCCGGCGAATCGAGCGGGTGGATCCGGCATGTCCGGCAGGTGATTCCGGCATGTCCAGCAGGTGGTTCCGGCATGCCCGGCAGGTGATTCCGGAGTGTCCGGCATGTGGTTCTGGCACCTCTGAGAGGTGGTTCCGGCATGCCCGGCAGGTGATGCCGGAGTGTCCGGCATTTGGTTCTGGCACCTCTGAGAGGTGGTTCCGGCATGCCCGGCAGGTGGTTCCGGAGTGTTCGCCAAGGGGTTCTGGCGTAGCCGGCAGGTCATTTTGCATGTCCGGCGGTGGTTCCGGCGAGTCGAGCTGGTGGTTCCTGCGTGTCCGGCAGGTGTTTCTGGTCTGTCTGGCAGGTGGTTCTGGCGTGTCTGGCACAAGGTTCTGGCACGTCTGAGAGTTGGTTCCGGCATGCCCGGCTGGTGATTCCGGAGTGTCCACCACGTGGTTCTGGCGTACCCGGAAGGTGATTTTGGCGTGTCTGGCAGATGTTTCTGGCAAGTCGAGCATTTGGCTCAGGCATGATCAGCAGGTGCTTCCGGCGTGTCTGGCACGTGGTTCTGGTGTGTCTGAGAGCTGGTTCTGGCATGTCCGGCAGATGATTCCGGAGTGTCCACCAAGTGGTTCTGGTATACCTGGCAGGTGATTTTGGCGTGTCAGGAAGGTGGTTCCGGCTAGTTGAGCAGGTGGATCAGGCGTGCTCGCCAGGGGGTTCAGGCGCGTCTGGCAGGTGGTTTCGGTCTGTTCGGGGAGTGGTTCCGGCATCTCAGGCTCATGGTTCTGGCACGTCTGATAGGTGGTTCTGGCTGGCCCGACAGGTGTTTCCATGGTGTCCGCCAAGTGGTTCTGGCATAGCTTGCAGGTGATGTTGGCGTGACCCGCAGGTGGTTCCAGCCAGCCCGGCAGGTGTGTCCGAAGTGTTCACCAAATGGTTGTGGCGTAGCCGGAAGATGATTTTGGCATGTCCAGCAGGTGGTTTTGGCGAGTCGAGAAGGTGGTTCTGGCGTGCTCGGCAGGGGCTTCCGGTGTCATTGGCATGTGGTTCGGGCATGTCTGAGAGGTGGTTCCGCCATAGCCGGCAGGTGATTCCCGAGTGTTCCCCAAGTGGTTCTGGCATAGCCGGCAGGTGATTTTGCATGTCAGGCAATGGTTCCGGCGATTCGTGCCAGTGTTTCCGGCATGTCCGGCAGGTGATTCCGGCAAGTCCAGCAGGTGGTTCCGGCATGCCCGGCAGGTGATTCCGGAGTGTCTGCCACGTGGTTCTGGCGTACCTGGCAGGTGATTTTGGCGTGTCTGGCAGGTGTTTCTTGCAAGTCGAGCATGTGGCTCAGGCATGATCAGCAGGTGCTTCTGGCCTGTCCGGCACGTGGTTCTGGTGTGTCAGAGGGCTGGTTCTGGCATTTCCGGCAGATGATTCCGGAGTGTCCACCAAGTGGTTCTGGTAGACCTGGCAGGTGATTTTGGCGTGTCTGGAATGTGGTTCCGGCTAGTTGAGCAGGTGGATCAGGCGTGCTAGCCAGGGGGTTCAGGCGGGTCTGGCAGGTGGTTTCGGTCTGTTCGGGGTGTGGTTCCGGCATCTCAGGCACATGGTTCTGGCACGTCTGAGAGGTGGTTCCGTTCGGCCCGACTGGTGTTTCCATGGTGTCCGCCAAGTGGTTCTGGCATAGCTGGCAGGTGATGTTGGCGTGACCAGCAGGTGGTTCCAGCAAGCCCGGCAGGTGATTCCGAAGAGTTCACCAAATGGTTGTGGCGTAGCCGGCAGGTGATTTTGGCGTGTCCAGAAGGTGGTTTTGGCGTGTCCAGCAGGTGGCTCCGGCGAGCTCGGCAGGTGCTACCGGCGTGTCCGGAACATGGTTCTGGCAAGTCTGAGAGATGGTTCCGGCATGCCAGGCAGCTGATTCCGGAGTGTCCGCCACGTGGTTCCGGCGTTCCCGGCAGGTGATTTTGGCGTGTCTGGCAGGTGTTTCTTTCAAGTCGAGCATGTGGCTCAGGCATGCTCAGCACGTGCTTCCGGCGTGTCTGGCACGTGGTTCTGGTGTGTCTGAGAGCTGGTTCAGGCATGTCCGGCAGATGATTCCGGAGTGTCCACCAAGTGGTTGTTGCATACCCGGCAGGTGATTTTAGCGTGTCAGGTAGGTGGTTCCAGCGAGTCGAGTAGGTGGTTCCGGCGTGCTCGGCAGGTGGTTCAGGCGGGTCTGGCAGGTGGTTTCGGTCTGTTCGGGGTGTGGTTCCTGCATCTCAGGCACATGGTTCTGGCACGTCTGATAGGTGGTTCCGGCCCGCCCGACAGGTGTTTCCGGAGTGTCCGCCAAGTGGTTATGGCATAGCTGAAAGGTGATGTTGGCGTGACCGGCAGGTGGTTCCAGCCAGCCCGGCAGGTGATTCCGGAGTGTCTGCCGAGTGGTTCTGGCGTAGCCGGCAGGTGATTTTTGCGTGTCCAGAAGGTGGTTTCGTGGAGCTCGGCAGCTGGTACCGGCGTGTCCGGAACATGGTTCTGGCACGTCTGAGAGATGGTTCCGGCATGCCCGGCAGGTGGTTCCGGAGTGTCTGCCGAGTGGTTCTGGCGTAGTCGGCAGGTGATTCTGGCGTGTCCAGCAGGTGGTTCTGGGGAGTGGATCAGGTGGTTCCGGCATACTCGGCAGGTGGTACCGTCGTCTCCGGACCATGGTTCTGGCAAATCTGAGAGGTGGTTCCGGCATGCCCGACAGGTGATTCCGGAGTGTTCGCCAACTGGTTCTGGCGTAGCCGGCAGGTCATTTTGCATGTCCGGGGGTGGTTCCGGCGAGTCAAGCCGGTGGTTCCGGCGTGTCCGGCATGTGTTTCCGGTCTGTCCGGCAGGGGGTTCTGGCGTGTCCGGCACAAGGTTCTGGCACGTCTGAGAGTTGGTTCCGGCATGCCCGACAGGTGATTCCGGAGTGTCCACCACGTCGTTCTGGCATACCCGGCAGGTGATTTTGGCGTGTCTGGCAGGTGTTTCTTGCAAGTCGAGCATGTGGCTCAGGCATGCTCAGCAGGTGCTTCCGGCGTCTCTGGCACGTGGTTCTGGTGTGTCTGAGAGCTGGTTGTGGCATGTCCGGCAGATGATTCCGGAGTGTCCACCAAGTGGTTCTGGTATACCTGGCAGGTGATTTTGGCGTGTCAGGAAGGTGGTTATGGCTAGTTGAGCAGGTGGATCAGGCGTGCTCGCCAGGGGGTTCAGGCGGGTCTGGCAGGTGGTTTCGTCCTGTTCGGGGTGTGGTTCCAGCATCTCAGGCACGTGGTTCTGGCACGTCTGAGAGGTGGTTGCGGCCGGCCCGACAGGTGTTTCCGGAGTGTCCGCCAAGTGGTTCTGGCGTAGCTGGCAGGTGATGTTGGCGTGACCGGCAGGTGGTTCCAGCAAGCCAGGCAGGTGACTCTGGAGTGTCCAGCCACGTGGTTCTGGCGTAGCCGGCAGGTGATTTTCGCGTGTCCAGCAGGTGGTTCCGGCGAGCTCGGCACGTAGTAGCGGCGTGTCCGGAACATGGTTCTGGCACGTCTGAGAGATGGTTCCGGCATGCCCGGCAGGTGATTCCGGAGTGTCCGGCATGTGGTTCTGGCACCTGTGAGAGGTGGTTCCGGCATGCCCGGCAGGTGGTTCCGGAGTGTCTGCCGAGTGGTTCTGACGTAGACGGCAGGTGATTCTGGCGTGTCCAGCAGGTGGTTCTGGGGAGTGGATCAGGTGGTTCCGGCATACTCGGCAGGTGGTACCGGCGTGTCCAGAACATGGTTCTGGCAAGTCTGAGAGGTGGTTACGACATGCCCGACAGGTGATTCCGGAGTGTCCGCCACGTGGTTCTGGCGTACCCGGCAGGTGATTTTGGCATGTCCCGCAGGTGGTTCTGGGGAGTGGAGAAGGTGGTTCCGGCATACTCGGCAGGTGGTCCCGGCGTGTCCGGCACATGTTTCTCGCACGTCTGAGAGGTGGTTCCGGCATGCCCGGCAGGTGATCCCGGAGAGTCCTCCAAGAGGTTCTGGCGTACCCCGCAGGTGTTTCTCGTGTGTCCGGCAGGTGGCTCTGTTGAGTCGAGCATGTGGTTCCGGCGTGCTCGGCAGGTGGTTCCGGCAGGTCCGGCAGGTGTTTGCCATCTGTCCATGACGTGGTTCCGGCATGCCCGCAAGGTGATTCTGGAGTGTCCACCCAGTGGTTTTGGCGAGGCCGGCATATGATTTTGGCCTGTGAGGCAGGAGGTTCCGGCATGTCCAGCAGGTGGTTCCGGAGAGCTCGGCAGGTGCTTCTGGTCTCTCCGGCACGTGGTTGTGTAACGTCTGAGAGAAGGTTCCGGCATGCCCGGCAGGTGATTCCAGAGTCTCCGGCATGTGGTTCTGGCACCTTTGATAGGTGGTTCCGGCATGCCAGGCAGGTGATTCCGGAGTCTCCGGCATGTGGTTCTGGCACCTCTGAGAGGTGGTTCCGGAATGCCTGGCATGTGATTCCGGAGGGTCTGCCGTGTGGTTCTGGCATAGCCGGCAGTTGATTTTGGCGTGTCCAGTAGGTGGTTCTGGGGAATGGATCAGCTGGTTCCGGCATACTCGGCAGGTGGTACCGGCGTGTCCAGAACATGGTTCTGGCAAGTCTGAGAGGTGGTTCTGGCATGCCCGACAGTTGATTCCGGAGTGTCCGCCAAGTGTTTCTGGCGTACCCGGCAGGTGATTTTGGCCTGTCCGACAGGTGTTTCTTGCGAGTCGTGCAGGTGGCTCAGGCATGCTCAGCTGGTGCTTCCGGCGTCTCTGGCACGTGGTTCTGGTGTGTCTGAGAGCTGGTTCTGGCATGTCCGGCAGATGATTCCAGAGTCTCCACCAAGTGGTTCTGGTATACCTGGCAGGTGATTTTGGCGTGTCAGGAAGGTGGTTCCGGCTAGTTGAACAGGTGGATCAGGTGTGCTCGCCAGGGGGTTCAGGCGGGTCTGGCAGGTGGTTTCGGTCTGTTCGGGGTGTGGTTCCGGCATCTCAGGCACGTGGTTCTGGCACGTCTGAGAGGTGGTTGCGGCCGGCCCGACAGGTGTTTCCGGAGTGTCCGCCAAGTGGTTCTGGCGTAGCTGGCAGGTGATGTTGGCGTGACCGGCAGGTGTTTCCAGCAAGCCCGGCAGGTGATTCTGGAGTGTCCGGCAAGTGGTTCTGGCGTAGCCGGCAGGTGATTTTGGCGTGTCCAGCAGGTGGTTCCGGCGAGCTCGTCAGGTGGTAGCGGCGTGTCCGGAACATGGTTCTGGCACGTCTGAGAGATGGTTCCGGCATGCCCGGCAGGTGATTCCGGAGTGTCTGGCATGTGGTTCTGGCACCTCAGAGAGTTGGTTCCGGCATGCCCGGCAGGTGGTTCAGGAGTGTCTGCCACGTGGTTCTGGCGTAGATGGCAGGTGATGTTGGCGTGACCGGCAGGTGGTTCCAGCCAGCCCGGCAGGTGATTCCGAAGTGTTCACCAAATGGTTGTGGCGTAGACGGCAGGTGATTTTGGCGTGTCCGGCAGGTGGTTTTGGCGAGTCGAGCAGGTGGTTCTGGCGTGCTCGGCAGGTGCTTCCGGTGTCATTGGCATGTCGTTCCGGCATGTCTGAGAGGTGGTTCCGCCATACCCGGCAGGTGATTCCGGAGTGTTCGCCAAGTGGTTCTGGCGTAGCCGGCAGGTGATTTTGCATGTCCGGCAATGGTTCCGGAGATTCGAGCCGGTGGTTCTGGCGTGTCCGGCAGGTGGTTCTGGTCTGTCCAGCAGGTGGTTCTGCGGTGCCCGGCACGAGGTTCTGGCACGTCTGAGAGGTTGTTTCGGCATGCCCTTCACGTGATTGCGGCTTGTCCACCAAGTGGTTCTGGTGTAGCGGGCAGGTGATTTTGGCGTGTCCGGCAGGTGGTTCTGGGGAGTGGATCAGGAACTTCCGGCATTCTCGGCAGGTGCTTCCGCCGTCTCCGGCATGTGGTTGTGGCACCTCTGAGAGGTGTTTCCAGCATGCCCGGCAGGTGATTCCGGAGTGTGCGACAAGTGGTTGTGGCGTAGCCGGCTGCCGATTCTGGCGTGTCCGGAAGGTGGTTCTGGCGAGTCCAGCAGGTGGTCCCGGCGTGTCTGGCAGCTGGTTCCGGCCTGTCCTGGAGGTGGTTCCGGAGTGTCTGCCGAGTGGTTGTGGCATAGCCGGCAGGTGATTTTGGCGTGTCCAGCAGGTGGTTCTGGGGAGTGGAGAAGGTGGTTCCGGCATACTCATCAGGTGGTTTCGGTGTGTCCGGCACATGGTTCTGGCACCTCTGAGAGGTGGTTCCGGCATGCCCGGCAGGTGATCCCGGAGAGTCCTCCAAGTGGTTCTGGCGTAGCTGGCAGGTGATGTTGGTGTGACCGGCAGGTGGTTCCAGCAAGCCCGGCAGGTGATTCTGGAGTGTCCGCCAAGTGGTTCTGGCGTAGCCGGCAGGTGATTTTGGCGTGTCCAGCCGGTGGTCCTGGCGTGCTCGGCAGGTGGCAGCGGCGTGTCCGGAACATGGTTCTGGCACGTCTGAGAGATGGTTCCGGCTTGCCCGGCAGGTGATTCCGGAGTGTCCGGCATGTGGTTCTGGCACCTCTGATAGGTGGTTCCGGCATGCCCGGCAGGTGGTTCCGGAGTGTCTGCCGAGTGGTTCTGGCGTAGACGGCAGGTGATTCTGGCGTGTCCAGCAGGTGGTTCTGGGGAGTGGATCAGGTGGTTCCGGCATACTCGGCAGGTGTTACCGGCGTGTCCGGAACATGGTTCTGGCAAGCCTGATAGGTGGTTCCGGCATGCCCGGCAGGTGATTCGGGAGTGTTCGCCAAGTGGTTCTGGCGTAGCCGGCAGGTGATTTTGCATGTCCGGCGGTGGTTCCGGCGAGTCTAGCTGGTGGTTCCGGCATGTCCGGCAGGTGGTTCCGGTCTGTCCGGCAGGTGGTTCTGGCGTGTCCGGCACGAGGTTCTGGCACGTCTGAGAGGTGGTTCCGGCGTGCCCGACAGGTGATTCCGGAGTGTCCGCCACGTGGTTCTGGCGTACCCGGCAGGTGATTTTGGCGTGTCCGGCAGGTGGTTCTGGGGAGTGGATCTTGAACTTCCGGCATTCTCGGCAGGTGCTTCCGCCGTCTCCGGCATGTGGTTGTGGCACCTCTGAGAGGTTGTTCCAGCATGCCCGGCAGGTGATTCCGGAGTGTGCGACAAGTGGTTGTGGCATAGCCGGCTGGTGATTTTGGCGTGTCCAGCAGGTGGTTCCGGCGAGCTCGGCAGGTGGTAGCGGCGTGTCCGGAACATGGTTCTGGCACGTCTGAGAGATGGTTCCGGCATGCCCGGCAGGTGGTTCCGGAGTGTCTGCCGAGTGGTTCTGGCGTAGACGGCAGGTGATTCTGGCGTGTCCAGCAGGTGGTTCTGGTGAATGGATCAGGTGGTTCCGGCATACTCGGCAGGTGGTACCGGCGTGTCCGGAACATGGTTCTGGCAAGCCTGATAGGTGGTTCCGGCATGCCCGGCAGGTGATTCGGGAGTGTTCGCCAAGTGGTTCTGGCGTAGCCGGCAGGTGATTTTGCATGTCCGGCAATGGTTCCGGCAAGTCGAGCTGGTGGTTCCGGCGTGTCCGGCAGGTGGTTCCGGTCTGTCCGGCAGGTGGTTCTGGCGTGTCCGGCATGAGGTTCTGGCACGTCGGAGAGGTGGTTCCGGCATGCCCGACAGGTGATTCCGGAGTGTCCGCCACGTGGTTCTGGCGTACCCAGCAGGTGATTTTGGCGTGTCTGGCAGGTGTTTCTTGCAAGTCGAGCATGTGGCTCAGGCATGCTCAGCACGTGCTTCCGGCGTCTCCGGCACGTGTTTCTGGTGTGTCTGAGAGCTGGTTCTGGCAAGTCCGGCAGATGATTCCGGAGTGTCCACCAAGTGGTTCTGGCATACCCGGCAGGTGATTTTGGCGTGTCAGGTAGGTGGTTCCGGCGAGTCGAGTAGGTGGTTCCGGCGTGCTCGGCAGGTGGGTCAGGTGGGTCTGGCAGGTGGTTTTGGTCTGTTCGTGGTGTGGTTCCGGCATCTCAGGCACATGGTTCTGGCACGTCTGAGAGGTGGTTCCGGCCGGCCCGACAGGTGTTTCCGGAGTGTCCGCCAAGTGGTTGTGGCGTAGCTGAAAGGTGATGTTGGCGTGACCGGCAGGTGGTTCCAGCCAGCCCGGCAGGTGATTCCGGAGTGTCCGCCAAGTGGTTCTGGCGTAGCCGGCAGTTCATTTTGCATGTCCGGCGGTGGTTCCGGCGAGTCGAGCCGGTGGTTCCGGTGTGTCCGGCAGGTGGTTCTGGCGTGACCGGCACGAGGTTCTGGCACGTCTGAGAGTTGGTTCCCGCATGCCCGACAGGTGATTCCGGAGTGTCCGCCACGTGGTTCTGGCGTACCCGGCAGGTGATTTTGGCGTCTCTGGCAGGTGTTTCTTGCAAGTCGAGCATGTGGCTCAGGCATGCTCAGCAGGTGCTTCCGGCGTGTCTGGCACGTGGTTCTGGTGTGTCTGAGAGCTGGATCTGGCATGTCCGGCAGATGATTCCGGAGTGTCCAACAAGTGGTTGTGGCATACCCGGCAGGTGATTTTAGCGTGTCAGGTAGGTGGTTCCAGCGAGTCGAGTAGGTGGTTCCGGCGTTCTCGGCAGGTGGTTCAGGCGGGTCTGGCAGGTGATTTCGGTCTGTTCGGGGTGTGGTTCTGGCATCTCAGTCACATGGTTCTGGCACGTCTGATAGGTGGTTCTGGCTGGCCCGACAGGTGTTTCCATGGTGTCCGCCAAGTGGTTCTGGCATAGCTTGCAGGTGATGTTGGCGTGACCCGCATGTGGTTCCAGCCAGCCCGGCAGGTGTGTCCGAAGTGTTCACCAAATGGTTGTGGCATAGCCGGAATATGATTTTGGCGTGTCCAGCAGGTGGTTTTGGCGAGTCGAGAAGGTGGTTCTGGCGTGCTCGGCAGGGGCTTCCGGTGTCATTGGCATGTGGTTCCGGCATGTCTGAGAGGTGGTTCCGCCATAGCCGGCAGGTGATTCCCGAGTGTTCCCCAAGTGGTTCTGGCATAGCCGGCAGGTGATTTTGCATGTCAGGCAATGGTTCCGGCGAGTCGTGCCAGTGTTTCCGGCATGTCCGGCAGGTGATTCCGGCAAGTCCAGCAGGTGGTTCCGGCATGCCCGTCAGGTGATTCCGGAGTGTCCGCCACGTGGTTCTGGCGTAGCCGGCAGGTGATTTTTGCATGTGCGGCAATGGTTACGGCGAGTCGAGCCGGTGGTTCCGGCGTGTCCGGCAGGTGGTTCCAGTCTGTCCAGCAGGTGGTTCTGGGGTGTCCGGCACGAGGTTCTGGCACGTCTGAGAGGTTGTGTCGGCATGCCGTTCACGTGATTCCGGCTTGTCGACCAACTGGTTCTGGTGTAGCGGGCAGGTGATTTTGGCGTGTCCGGCAGGTGGGACCGGTGAGTCAAGCAGGTGGTTCCGGCGAGTGTTTCCTGTGTTTCCGGTCTGTCCGGGAGATGGTTCCGGCCTGTCCGGCACGTGCTTCTGGCACTTCTGAGACGTTGTGCTGGCATGCCCGGCAGGTGATTCTGGAGTGTCCCCCAAGTGGTTCTGGCGTAGCCGGCAGGTGATTTTGGCGTGTCCGGCAGGTGGTTCTGGGGAGTGGATCTTGAACTTCCGGCATTCTCGGCAGGTGCTTCCGCCGTCTCTGGCATGAGGTTGTGGCACCTCTGAGAGGTGGTTCCAGCATGCCCGGCAGGTGATTCCGGAGTGTGCGACAAGTGGTTGTGGCGTAGCCGGCTGGTGATACTGGCGTGTCCGGCAGGTGGTTCCGGCGTGCTCGGCAGGTGGTTCCGGCATGTCCGGCAGGTGTTTGCCGTCTGTCCATGACGTGGTTCCGGCATGCCCGCAAGGTGATTCTGGAGTGTCCACCCAGTGGTTTTGGCGTAGCCGGCATATGATTTTGGCCTGTGAGGCAGGTGGTTCCGGCATGTCCAGCAGGTGGTCCCGGAGAGCTCGGCAGGTGCTTCCGGTCTCTCCGGCACGTCGTTGTGGCACGTCTGAGAGAAGTTTCTGGCATGCCCGGCAGGTGATTCCAGAGTGTCCGGCATGTGGTTCTGCCACCTTTGATATGTGGTTCCGGCATGCCCGGCAGGTGATTCCGGAGTCTCCGGCATGTGGTTCTGGCACCTCTGAGAGGTGGTTCCGGAATGCCTGGCATGTGATTCTGGAGTGTCTGCCGTGTGGTTCTGGCATAGCCGGCAGTTGATTTTGGCGTGTCAGGTAGGTGGTTCCGGCGAGTCGAGTAGGTGGTTCTGGCGTGCTCGGCAGGTGCTTCCGGTGTCATTGGTATGTGGTTCCGGCATGTCTGAGAGGTGGTTCCGCCATGCCCGGCAGGTGATTCCGGACTGTTCGCCAAGTGGTTCTGGCGTAGCCGGCAGGTCATTTTGCATGTCCGGCAGTTGGTTTTGGCGAGTCGAGCAGGTGGTTCTGGCGTGCTCGGCAGGTGCTTCCGGTGTCATTGGCATGTGGATCCGGCATGTCTGAGAGGTGGTTCCGGCATGCCCGGCAGGTGATTCCGGAGTGTGCGACAAGTGGTTGTGGCGTAGCCGGCTGGTGATACTGGCGTGTCCGGCAGGTGGTTCTGGCGAGTTGAGCAGGTGGTCCCGGCGTGTCCGGCAGCTGGTTCCGGTCTGTCCTGGAGGTGGTTCCGGAGTGTCTGCCGAGTGGTTCTGGCGTAGCCGGCAGGTGATTTTGGCGTGTCCAGCAGGTGGTTCTGGGGAGTGGAGCAGGTGGTTCCGGCATACTTGGCATGTGGTCCCGGCGTGTCCGGCACATGGTTCTGGCACCTCTGAGAGGTGGTTCCCTCATGCCCGGCAGGTGATCCCGGAGAGTCCTCCAAGTGGTTATGGCGTACCCCGCAGGTGTCTCTGGTGTGTCCAGCAGGTGGCTCTGGTGAGTCGAGCAGGTGGTTCTGGAGAGCTCGGCAGGTGCTTCCGGTCTCTCCGGCACGTCGTTGTGGCACGTCTGAGAGAAGGTTCCGGCATGCCCGGCAGGTGATTCCAGAGTCTTCGGCATGTGGTTCTGGCACCTTTGATAGGTGGTTCCGGCATGCCCGGCAGGTGATTCCGGAGTCTCCGGCATGTGGTTCTGGCACCTCTGAGAGGTGGTTCCGGAATGCCTGGCATGTGATTCCGGAGTGTCTGCCGTGTGGTTCTGGCATAGCCGGCAGTTGATTTTGGCGTGTCCAGTAGGTGGTTCTGGGGAGTGGATCAGCTGGTTCCGGCATACTCGGCAGGTGGTCCCGGCGTGTCCAGCACATGGTTCTGGCACCTCTGAGAGGTGGTTCCGGCATGCCCGGCAGGTGATCCCAGAGAGTCCTCAAAGTGGTTCTGGCGTACCCCGCAGGTGTTTCTGGTGTGTCCGGCAGGTGGCTCTGATGAGTCGAGCAGGTGGTTCCAGCGTGCTCGGCAGGTGGTTCCGGCATGTCCGGCAGGTGTTTGCCGTCTGTCCATGACGTGGTTCCGGCATGCCCGCAAGGTGATTCTGGAGTGTCCACCCAGTGGTTTTGGCGTAGCCGGCATATGATTTTGGCCTGTGAGGCAGGTGGTTCCGGCATGTCCAGCAGGTGGTCCCGGAGAGCTCGGCAGGTGCTTCCGGTCTCTCCGGCACGTCGTTGTGGCACGTCTGAGAGAAGGTTCCGGCATGCCCGGCAGGTGATTCCAGAGTCTCCGGCATGTGGTTCTGCCACCTTTGATATGTGGTTCCGGCATGCCCGGCAGGTGATTCCGGAGTCTCCGGCATGTGGTTCTGGCACCTCTGAGAGGTGGTTCCGGAATGCCTGGCATGTGATTCCGGAGTGTCTGCCGTGTGGTTCTGGCATAGCCGGCAGTTGATTTTGGCGTGTCAGGTAGGTGGTTCCGGCGAGTCGAGTAGGTGGTTCTGGCGTGCTCGGCAGGTGCTTCCGGTGTCATTGGTATGTGGTTCCGGCATGTCTGAGAGGTGGTTCCGCCATGCCCGGCAGGTGATTCCGGAGTGTCCGACATGTGGTTCTGGCACCTCTGAGAGGTGGTACCGGAATGCCTGGCATGTGATTCCGGACTGTCTGCCGAGTGGTTCTGGCGTAGCCGGCAGTTGATTTTGGCGTGTCCACTAGGTGGTTCTGGGGAGTGGATCAGCTGGTTCCGGCATACTCGGCAGGTGGTCCTAGCGTGTCCAGAACATGGTTCTGGCAAGTCTGAGAGGTGGTTCCGGCACGCCCGACAGGTGATTCCGGAGCGGCCGCCAATTCATTCTGGCGTACCCGGCAGGTAATTTTGGCATGTCCGACAGGTGTTTCTTGTGAGTCGAGCAGGTGGCTCAGGCATGTTCAGCTGGTGCTTCCGGCGTCTCTGGCACGTTGTTCTGGTGTGTCTGAGAGCTGGTTCTGGCATGTCCGACAGATGATTCCGGAGTCTCCAACAAGTGGTTGTGGTATACCCGGCAGGTGATTTTGGCGTGTCCAGCAGGTGGTTTTGGCGAGTCGAGCAGGTGGTTCTGGCGTGCTCGGCAGGTGCTTCCGTTGTCATTGGCATGTGGTTCCGGCACGTCTGAGAGGTGGTTCCGCTATGCCTGGCAGGTGATTCTGGAGTGTTCGCCAAGTGGTTCTGGCGTAGCCGGCAGGAGATTTTGCATGTCCGGCAATGGTTCCGTCGAGTCGAGCCAGTGGTTCCAGCATGCCCGCAGGTGATTCCGGCCTGTCCAGCAGGTGGTTCTGGGCAGTGGATCAGGTGGTTCCGGCATGCCCGGCAGGTGATTCCGGAGTGTCCGGCATGTGGTTCTGGCACCTCTGAGAAGTTGTTCTGGTTTGCCCGGCTGGTGATACCGGAGTGTCCGGCATTTGGTTCTGGCACCTCTGAGAGGTGGTTCCGGGATGCCTGGCATGTGATTCCGGAGTGTCTGCCGAGTGGTTCTGGCGTGTCCAGCAGGTGTTTCCGGTCTGTCTGGCGGGTGGTTCTGGGGAGTGGATCAGATGGTTCCGGCATGCCCGGCAGGTGATTCCGGAGTGTCCGCCACGTGGTTGTAGTGTACCCGGCAGGTGATTTTGGCGTGTCTGGCAGGCGTTTCTTGCAAGTCGAGCATTTGGCTCAGGCATGATCAGCAGGTGCTTCCGGCCTGTCCGGCACGTGGTGCTGGTGTGTCTGAGAGCTGGTTCTGGCATGTCCAGCAGATGATTCCGGAGTGTCCACCAACTGGTTCTGGTACACCTGGCAGGTGATTTTGGCGTGTCAGGAAGTTGGCTCCGGCTAGTTGAGCAGGTGAATCAGGCGTGCTCGCCAGGGGGTTCAGGAGGGTCTGGCAGGAGGTTTCGGTCTGTTCGGGGAGTGGTTCCGGCATCTCAGGCTCATGGTTCTGGCACCTCTTAGAGGTGGTTCTGGCCGGCCCGACTGGTGTTTCCATGGTGTCCGCCAAGTGGTTCTGGCATAGCTGGCAGTTGATGTTGGCGTGACCAGCAGGTGGTTCCAGCAAGCCCGGCAGATGATTCCGTAGAGTTCACCAAATGGTTGTGGCGTAGCCGGCAGGTGATTTTGGCGTGTCCAGCAGGTGGTTTTGGTGAGTCGAGCAGGTGGGTCTGGCGTGCTCGGCAGGTGCTTCCGGTGTCATTGGCATGTGGATCCGGCATGTCTGAGAGGTGGTTCCAGCATGCCCGGCAGGTGGTTCCGGAGAGTCTGCCGAGTGGTTCTGGAGCCAGCCCGGCAGGTGATTCCGAAGAGTTCACCAAATGGTTGTGGCGTAGCCGGCAGGTGATTTTGGTGTGTCAGGAAGGTGGTTACGGCTAGTAGAGCAGGTGGATCAGGCGTGCTCACCAGGGTGTTCAGGCGGGTCTGGCAGGTGGTTTCGGTCTGTTCGGGGAGTGGTTGCGGCATCTCAGGCACATGGTTCTGGCATGTCTGAGAGGTGGTTCCGGCCGGCCCGACAGGTGTTTCCGGAGTGTCTGCCGTGTGGTTCTTGCGTAGCTGGCAGATGATTTTGGCGTGTCCAGCAGGTGGTTCCGGCGAGCTCGGCATGTGGTACCAGCGTGTCCGGAACATGGTTCTGGCACGTCTGAGAGATGGTTCCGGCATGTGAGGCAGGTGATTCCGGAGTGTCCGGCATGTGGTTCTGGCACCTCTGAGAGGTGGCTCCAGCATGCCTCGCAGGTGATTCCGGAGTGTCCGGCATGTGGTTCTGGCACATCTGAGAGGTGGTTCCGGCATGCCCGGCAGGTGATTCCGGAGTGTCCGCCACGTGGTTCTGGCTTACCCGGCAGGTGATTTTGGCGTTTCTGGCAGGTGTTTCTTGCAAATCGAGCATGTGGCTCAGGCATTATCAGCAGGTGCTTCCGGCGTGTCCGGCACGTGGTTCTGGTGTGTCAGAGGGCTGGTTCTGGCATTTCCGGCAGATGATTCCGGAGTGTCCACCAAGTGGTTCTGGTAGACCTGGCAGGTGATCTTGGCGTGTCTGGAAGGTGGTTCCGGCTAGTTGAGCAGGTGGATCAGGCGTGCTCGCCAGGGGGTTCAGGCGGGTCTGGCAGGTGGTTTCGGTCTGTTCGGGGTGTGGTTCCGGCATCTCAGGCACATGGTTCTGGCACGTCTGAGATGTGGTTCCGGCCGGCCCTACAGGTGTTTCCGGAGTGTCCGCCAAGTGGTTCCGGCGTAGCTGAAATGTGATGTTGGCGTGAACGGCAGGTGGTTCCAGCCAGCCCGGCAGGTGATTCCGGAGTGTCTGCTGAGTGGTTCTGGCGTAGCCGGCAGGTGATTTTGGCGTGTCCAGCAGGTGGCTCCGGCGAGCTCGGCAGGTGCTACCGGCGTGTCCGGAACCTTGTTCTGGCACGTCTGAGAGATGGTTCCGGCATGCCCGGCAGGTGATTCCGGAGTGTCCGGCATGTGGTTCTGGCACCTCTGAGAGGTGGTTCCGGCATGCCCGGCAGGTGGTTCCGGAGTGTCTGCCGAGTGGTTCTCGCGTAGACGGCAGGTGATTCTGGCGTGTCCAGCAGGTGGTTCTGGGGAGTGGATCAGGTGGTTCCGGCATACTCGGCAGGTGGTACCGGCGTGTCCGGAACATGGTTCTGGCAAGTCTGAGAGGTGGTTCCGGCATGCCCGACAGGTGATTCCGGAGTGTTCGCCAAGTGGTTCTGGCGTAGCCGGCAGGTCATTTTGCATGTCCAGCGGTGGTTCCGGCGAGTCGAGCCGGTGGTTCCGGCGTAGCCGGCAGTTGATTTTGGCGTGTCCACTAGGTGGTTCTCGGGAGTGGATCAGCTGGTTCCGGCATACTCGGCAGGTGGTACCGGCGTGTCCAGAACATGGTTCTGGCAAGTCTGAGAGGTGGTTCCGGCACGCCCGACAGGTGATTCCGGAGCGTCCGCCAAGTGTTTCTGGCGTACCCGGCAGGTGATTTTGGCATGTCCGACAGGTGTTTCTTGCGAGTCGAGCATGTGGCTCAGGCACGCTCAGCTGGTGCTTCCGGCATCTCTGGCACGTGGTTCTGGTGTGTCTGAGAGCTGGTTCTGGCATGTCCGGCAGATGATTCCGGAGTGTCCACCAAGTGGTTCTGGTAGACCTGGCAGGTGATTTTGGCGTGTCAGGAAGGTGGTTCCGGCTATTTGAGCAGGTGGATCAGGCGTGCTCGCCAGGGGGTTCAGGCGGGTCTGGCAGGTGGTTACTGTCTGTTCAGGGAGTGGTTCCGGCATCTCCGGCACATGGTTGTGGCACGTCTGAGAGTTGGTTCCGGCCGGCCCGACAGGTGTTTCCGGAGTGTCTGCCAAGTGGTTCTGCCGTAGCTGAAAGGTGATGTTGGCGTGACTGGCAGGTGGTTCCAGCCAGCCCGGCAGGTGATTCCGGAGTGTCTGCCGAGTGGTTCTGGTGTAGCCGGCAGGTGATTTTGGCGTGTCCAGCGGGTGGTTTTGGCGAGTCGAGCAGGTGGTTCTGGCGTGCTCGGCAGGTGCTTCCGGTGTCATTGGCATGTGGTTCCGGCATGTCTGAGAGGTGGTTCCGCCATGCCCGGCAGGTGATTCCGAAAAGTTCACCAAATGGTTGTGGCGTAGCCGGCAGGTGATTTTGGCATGTCCGGCAGGTGTTTCGGGTCTGTCCGGCAGGTGGTTCTGGCGTGTCCGGCACGAGGTTCTGGCACGTCTGAGAGTTGGTTCCGGCTTGCCCGACAGGTGATTCCCGGAGTGTCCGCCACGTGGTTCTGGTGTACCCGGCAGGTGATTTTGGCATGTCCAGCAGGTGGTTTTGGCGAGTCGAGCAGGTGGTTCTGGCGTGCTCGGCAGGTGCTTCCGGTGTCATTGGCATGTGGTTCCGGCATGTCTGAGAGGTGGTTCCGCCGTGCCCGGCAGGTGATTCCGGAGTGTTCGCCAAGTGATTCTGGCGTAGCCGGCAGGTGATTTTGCATGTCCGGCAATGGTTCCGGCGAGTCGAGCCGGTCGTTCCGGCATGTCCGGCAGGTGGTTCCGGCATGCCCGGCAGGTGATTCCGGAGTGTCCGGCATGTGGTTCTGGCACCTCTGAGAGGTGGTTCCGGCATGCCCGGCAGGTGATACCAGAGTGTCCAGCATTTGGTTCTGGCACCTGTGAGAGGTGGTTCCGGAATGCCTGGCATGTGATTCCGGAGTGTCTGCCGAGTGGTTCTGGCGTAGCCGGGAGGTGATTTTGGCGTGTCAGACAGGTGGTTCCGGCGAGCTCGGCAGGTGGTTCCGGCATGTCCGGAACATGGTTCTGGCACGTCTGAGAGATGGTTCCGGCATGCCCGGCAGATGATTCCGGAGTGTCCGGCATGTGGTTCTGGCACCTCTGAGAGGTGGTTCCGGCATGCCAGGCAGGTGGTTCCGGCATGTCCGGCAGTTGGTTCCGGCATGTCCAGCACGTGGTTCCAGCATGCCCGGCAGATGATTCCGGAGTGTTCGGCATGTGGTTCTGGCACCTCTGAGAGGTGGTTCCGGCATGCCAGGCAGGTGATACCGGAGTGTCCGGCATTTGGTTATGGCACCTCTGAGAGGTGGTTCCGGAATGCCTGGCATGTGATTCCGGAGTGTCTGCCGAGTGGTTCTGGCGTAGCCGGCAGTTGATTTTGGTGTGTCCACTAGCTGATTCTGGGGAGTGGATCAGCTGGTTCCGGCATACTCGCCAGGTGGTCCCGGCGTGTCCAGAACATGGTTCTGGCAAGTCTGAGAGGTGGTTCCGGCACGCCCGACAGGTGATTCCGGAGTGTTCGCCAAGTGGTTCTGGCGTAGCCGGCAGGTCATTTTGCATGTCCGGAGGTGGTTCCGGCGAGTCAAGCCGGTGGTTCCGGCGTGTCCAGCAGGTGGTTCCTGTCTGTCCAGCAGGTGGTTCTGGCGTGTCCGGCACGAGGTTCTGGCACGTCTGAGAGTTGCTTCCGGCATGCCCGACAGGTGATTCCGGAGTGTCCGCCACGTTGTTCTGGCGTACCCGGCAGGTGATTTTGGCGTGTCTGGCAGGCGTTTCTTGCAAGTCGAGCATTTGGCTCACGCATGATCAGCAGGTGCTTCCGGCGTGTCTGGCACGTGGTTCTGGTGTGTCTGAGAGCTGTTTCTGACATGTCCGGCAGATGATTCCGGAGTGTCCACCAAGTGGTTGTGGCATACCTGGCAGGTGATTTTAGCGTGTCAGGTAGGTGGTTCCAGCGAGTCGAGTAGGTGGTTCCGGCGTGCTCGGCAGGTGGTTCAGGCGGGTCTGGCACGTGGTTACGGTCTGTTCGGGGTGTGGTTCCGGCATCTCAGGCACATGGTTCTGGCACATCTGATAGGTGGTTCCGGCCGGCCCGACAGGTGTTTCCATGGTGTCCGCCAAGTGGTTCTGGCATAGCTGGCAGGTGACGTTGGCGTGACCGGCAGGTGGTTCCAGCCAGCCCGGCAGGTGATTCCGAAGAGTTCACCAAATGGTTGTGGCGTAGCCGGCAGGTGATTTTGGCGTGTCCAGCAGGTGGTTTTGGCGAGTCGAGCAAGTGGTTCTGGCGTGCTCGGCAGGTGCTTCCGGTGTCATTGGCATGTAGTTCCGGCATGTCTGAGAGGTGGTTCCGCCATGCCCGGCAGGTGATTCCAGAGTGTTCCCCAAGTGGTTCTGGCATAGCCGGCAGGTGATTTTGCATGTCCGGCAATGGTTCCGGCGAGTCGAGCCGGTGGTTCCGGCATGTCCGGCAGGTGGTTCCGGCATGCCCGGCAGGTGATTCCGGAGTGTCCGGCATGTGGTTCTGGCACCTCTGAGAGGTGGTTCCGGCATGCCCGGCAGTTGGTTACGGAGTGTCTGCCGACTGGTTCTGGAGTAGCCGGCAGGTGATTCTGGCGTATCCAGCAGGTGGTTCTGGGGAGTGGATCAGGTGGTTCCGGCATACTCGGCAGGTGGTACCGGCGTGTCCGGAACTTGGTTCTGGCAAGTCTGAGAGGTGGTTCTGGCATGCCCGACAGGTGATTCCGGAGTGTTCGCCAAGTGGGTCTGGCGTAGCCGACATGTCATTTTGCATGTCCGGCAATGGTTCCGGCGAGTCGAGCTGGTGGTTCCGGAATGTCCAGCAGGTGGTTCCGGCATGTCCGGCAGGTGGTTCCGGCATGTCAAGCACGTGGTTGCAGCATGCCCGGCAGGTGATTCCGGAGTGTCCGGCATGTGGTTCTGGCACCTCTGAGAGGTGGTTCCGGCATGCCCGGCAGGTGATACCGGAGTGTCCGTCATTTGGTTATGGCACCTCTGAGAGGTGGTTCCTTAATGCCTGGCATGTGATTCCGGAGTCTCTGCCGAGTGGTTCTGGCGTAGCCGGAAGTTGATTTTGGCGTGTCCACTATGTGGTTCTGGGGAGTGGATCAGCTGGTTCCGGCATACTCGGCAGGTGGTCCCGGCGTGTCCAGAAGATGGTTCTGGCAGGTCTGAGAGGTGGTTCCGCCATGCCTGGCACCTGATTCCGGAGTGTTCGCCAAGTGGCTCTGGCGTAGCCGGCAGGAGATTTTGCATGTCCGGCAATGGTTCCTTCGAGTCGAGCCAGTGGTTCCAGCATGTCTGGCAGGTGATTCCGGCATGTCCAGCAGGTGGTTCTGGGGAGTGGATCAGGTGGTTCCGGCATGCCCGGCAGGTGATTCCGGAGTGTCCGGCATGTGGTTCTGGCACCTCTGAGAAGTTGTTCTGTCTTGCCCGGCAGGTGATACCGGAGTGTCCGGCATTTGGTTCTGGCACCTCTGAGATGTGGTTCCGGGATGCCTGGCATGTGATTCCGGAGTGTCTGCCGAGTGGTTCTGGCGTGTCCAGCAGGTGTTTCCGGTCTGTCTGGCAGGTGGTTCTGGCGTGTCTGGCACGAGGTTCTGGCACCTCTGAGAGTTGGTTCCGGCTTGCCCGACAGGTGATTCCGGAGTTTCCGCCACGTGGTTCTTGAGTACCCTGCATTTGATTTTGGCTTCTCTGGCTGGTGTTTCTTGCAAGTCGAGCATTTGGCTCAGGCATGATCAGCAGGTGCTTCCGGCGTGTCTGGCACGTGGTTCTGGTGTGTCTGAGAGCTGGTTTTGGCATGTCCGGCAGATGATTCCGGAGTGTCCGCCATGTGGTTCTGGCACCTCTGAGATGTGTTTCCGGCATGCCCGGCAGGTCCTTCCAGAGTGTCTGCCGAGTGGTTCTGGCGTAGCCGGCAGGTGATTCTGGTGTGTCCAGCAAGTGGTCCTGGGGAGTGGATCATGTGTTTCCGGCATACTCGGCAGGTGGTACCGGCGTGTCCGGAACATGTTTCTGGCAAGTCTGAGAGGTGGTTCCGGCATGCCCGACAGGTGATTCCGGAGTGTTCGCCAAGTGGTTCTGGCGTAGCCGGCAGGTCATTTTGCATGTCCGGCGGTGGTTCCGGCAAGTCAAGCCGGTGGTTCCGGCGTGTCCAGCAGGTGGGTCCTGTCTGTCCAGCAGGTGGTTCTGGCGTGTCCGGCACGAGGTCCTGGCACGTTTGAGAGGTGGTTCCGGCACGCCCGACAGGTGATTCCGGAGCGTCCGCCAAGTGTTTCTGGCGTACCCGGCAGGGGAATTTGGCATGTCCGACAGGTGTTTCCTGCGAGTCGAGCAGGTGGCTCAGGCATGCTCAGCTGGTGCTTCCGGCGTCTCTGGCACGTGGTTCTGGTGTGTCTGAGAGCTGGTTCTGGCATGTCCGGCAGATGATTCCGGAGTGTCCACCAAGTGGTTCTGGTAGACCTGGCAGGTGATTTTGGCGTGTCAGGAAGGTGATTCCGGCTAGTTGAGCAGTTGGATCATTCGTGCTCGCCAGGGGGTTCAGGCGGGTCTGGCAGGTGGTTTCGGTCTGTTCGGGGAGTGGTTCCGGCATCTCAGGCACATGGTTCTGGCACGTCTGAGATGTGGTTCCGACCGGCCCGACAGGTGTTTCCGGAGTGTCCGCCAAGTGGTTCCGGCGTAGCTGAAAGGTGATGTTGGCGTGACCGGCAGGTGGTTCCAGCCAGCCCGGCAGGTGAGTCCGGAGTGTTCGCCAAGTGGTTCTGGCGTAGCCGGCAGGTGATTTTGCATGTCCGGCAATGGTTCTGGCGAGTCGAGCCGGTGGTTCAGGCATGTCCAGCAGGTGGTTCCCGCATGCCCGGCAGGTGATTCCGTAGTGTCCGGCATGTGGTTCTGGCACCTCTGAGAGGTGGTTCCGGAATGCCTGGCATGTGATTCCGGAGTGTCTTCAGAGTGGTTCTGGCATAGCCGGCAGGTGATTTTGGCGTGTCCAGCAGGTGGTTCCGGCGAGCTCGGCAGGTGGTTCCGGCATGTCCGGAACATGGTTCTGGAACGTCTGAGAGATGGTTCCGGCATGCCCGGCAGGTGATTCCGGAGTGTCCGGCATGTGGTTCTGGCACCTCTGAGAGGTGGTTCCGGCATGACCTGCAGGTGGTTCCGGAGTGTCTGCCGAGTGGTTCTGGCGTAGTCGGCAGGTGATTCTGGCGTGTCCAGCATGTGGTTCTGGGGAGTGGATCAGGTGGTTCCGGCATACTCGGCAGGTGGTACCGGCGTGTCCGCAACATGGTTCTGGCAAGTCTGAGAGGTGGTTCCAGCATGCCCGGCAGGTGATTCCGGAGCGTGCGACAAGTGGTTGTGGCGTAGCCGGCTGGTGATTCTGGCGTGTCCGGCAGGTGGTTCTGGCGAGTCGAGCAGGTGGTCCCGGCGTGTCCGGCAGCTGGTTCCGGTCTGTCCTGGAGGTGGTTCCGGAGTGTCTGCCGAGTGGTTCTGGCGTAGCCGGCAGGTGATTTTGGCGTGTCCAGCAGGTGGTTCTGGGGAGTGGAGCAGGTGGTTCCGGCATACTCGGCAGGTGGTCCCGGCGTTTCCGGCACATGGTTCTGCCACCTCTGAGAGGTGCTTCCGGCATGCCCGGCAGGTGATCCCGGAGAGTCCTCCAAGTGGTTCTGGCGTACCCCGCAGGTGTTTCTGGTGTGTCCGGCAGGTGGCTCTGTTGAGTCGAGCAGGTGGTTCCGGCGTGCTCGGCACGTGGTTCCGGCAGGTCCGACAGGTGTTTGCCGTCTGTCCATGACGTGGTTCCGGCATTCCCGCAAGGTGATTCTGGAGTGTCCACCCAGTGGTTTTGGCGTAGCCGGCATATGATTTTGGCCTGTGAGGCAGGTGGTTCCGGCATGTCCATCAGGTGGTTCCGGAGAGCTCGGCAGGTGCTTCCGGTCTCTCCGGCACGTGGTTGTGGCACGTCTGAGAGAAGGTTCCGGCATGCCCGGCAGGTGATTCCAGAGTCTCCGGCATGTGGTTCTGGCACCTCTGATAGGTGGTTCCGGCATGCCCGGCAGGTGATTCCGGAGTCTCCGGCATGTGGTTCTGGCACCTCTGAGAGGTGGTTCCGGAATGCCTGGCATGTGATTCCGGAGTGTCTGCCGTGTGGTTCTGGCATAGCCGGCAGTTGATTTTGGCGTGTCCAGTAGGTGGTTCTGGGGAGTGGATCAGCTGGTTCCGGCATACTCGGCAGGTGGTACCGGCGTGTCCAGAACATGGTTCTGGCAAGTCTGAGAGGTGGTTCCGGCATGCCCGACAGGTGATTCCGGAGTGTCCGCCAAGTGTTTCTGGCGTACCCGGCAGGTGATTTTGCCCTGTCCGACAGGTGTTTCTTGGGAGTCGTGCAGGTGGCTCAGGCATGCTCAGCTGGTGCTTCCGGCGTCTCTGGCACGTGGTTCTGGTGTGTCTGAGAGCTGGTTCTGGCATGTCCGGCAGATGATTCCAGAGTGTCCACCAAGAGGTTCTGGTATACCTGGCAGGTGATTTTGGCGTACAGGAAGGTGGTTCCGGTTAGTTGAACAGGTGGATCAGGTGTGCTCGCCAGTGGGTTCATGCAGGTCTGGCAGGTGGTTTCGGTCTGCTCGGGGTGTGGTTCCGGCATCTCAGGCACGTGGTTCTGGCACGTCTGAGAGGTGGTTGCGGCCGGCCCGACAGGTGTTTCCGGAGTGTCTGCCAAGTGTTTCTGGCGTAGCTGGCAGGTGATGTTGGCGTGACCGGCAGGTGGTTCCAGCAAGCCCGGCAGGTGATTCTGGAGTGTCCGCCAAGTGGTTCTGGCGAAGCCGGCATGTGATTTTGGCGTGTCCAGCAGGTGGTTCCGGCGAGCTCGGCAGGTGGTAGCGGCGTGTCCGGAACATGGTTCTGGCACGTCTGAGAGATGGTTCCGGCATGCCCGGCAGGTGGTTCCGGAGTGTCTGCCGAGTGGTTGTGGCGTAGACGGCAGGTGATTCTGGCGTGTCCAGCAGGTGGTTCTGGGGAGTGGATCAGGTGGTTCCGGCATACTCGGCAGGTGGTACCGGCGTGTCCGGAACATGGTTCTGGCAAGCCTGATAGGTGGTTCCGGCATGCCCGGCAGGTGATTCGGGAGTGTTCGCAAAGTGGTTCTGGCGTAGCCGGCAGGTGATTTTGCATGTCCGGCGGTGGTTCCGGCGAGTCGAGCTGGTGGTTCCGGCGTGTCCGGCAGGTGGTTCCGGTCTGTCCGGCAGGTGGTACTGGCGTGTCCGGCACGAGGTTCTGGCACGCCTGAGAGGTGGTTCCGGCATGCCCGACAGGTGATTCCGGAGTGTCCGCCACGTGGTTCTGGCGTACCCGGCAGGTGAGTTTGGCGTGTCTGGCAGGTGTTTCTTGCAAGTCGAGCATGTGGCTCAGGCATGCTCAGCACGTGCTTCCGGCGTGTCCGGCACGTGGTTCTGGTGTGTCTGAGAGCTGGTTCTGGCATGTCCGGCAGATGATTCCGGAGTGTCCACCAAGTGGTTCTGGCATACCCGGCAGGTGATTTTGGCGTGTCAGGTAGGTGGTTCAGGCGAGTCGATTAGGTGGTTCCGGCGTGCTCGGCAGGTGGTTCAGGCGGGTCTGGCAGGTGGTTTCGCTCTGTTCGGGGTGTGGTTCCGGCATCTCAGGCACATGGTTCTGGCACGTCTGAGAGGTGGTTCCGGCCGGCCCGACAGGTGTTTCCATGGTGTCCGCCAAGTGGTTCTGGCATAGCTGGCAGGTGATTTTGGCGTGTCCAGCAGGTGGTTCTGGGGAGTGGAGCAGGTGGTTCCGGCATACTCATCAGGTGATCCCGGAGTGTCCGGCACATGTTTCTGGCACGTCTGAGAGGTGGTTCCGGCATGCACGTCAGGTGATCCCGGAGAGTCCTCCAAGTGGTTCTGGCGTGCCCCGCAGGTGTTTCTGGTGTGTCCGGCAGGTGGCTCTGTTGAGTCGAGCAGGTGGTTCCGGCGTGCTCGGCAGGTGGTTCCGGCAGGTCCGGCAGGTGTTTGCCGTCTGTCCATGACGTGGTTCCGGCCTGCCCGCAAGGTGATTCTGGAGTGTCCACCCAGTGGTTTTGGCGTAGCCGGCATTTGATTTTGGCCTGTGAGGCAGGTGGTTCCGGCATGTCCAGCACGTGGTTCCGGATAGCTTGGCAGGTGCTTCCGGTCTCTCCGGCACGTGGTCGTGGCACGTCTGAGAGAAGGTTCCGGCATGCCCGGCAGGTGATTCCGGAGTGTCCGGCATGTGGTTCTGGCACCTCTGAGAGGTGGTTCCGGAATGCCTGGCATGTGATTCCGGAGTGTCTGCCGTGTGGTTCTGGCATAGCCGGCAGTTGATTTTGGCGTGTCCAGTAGGTGGTTCTGGGGAGTGGATCAGCTGGTTCCGGAATACTCGGCAGGTGGTACCGGCGTGTCCAGAACATGGTTCTGGCTAGTCTGAGAGGTGGTTCCGGCATGCCCGACAGGTGATTCCGGAGTGTCCGCCAAGTGTTTCTGGCGTACCCGGCAGGTGATTTTGGCCTGTCCGACACGTGTTTCTTGCGAGTCGTGCAGGTGGCTCAGGCATGCTCAGCTGGTGCTTCCGGCGTCTCTGGCACGTGGTTCTGGTGTCTCTGAGAGCTGGTTCTGGCATGTCCGGCAGATGATTCCAGAGTGTCCACCAAGTTGTTCTGGTGTACCTGGCAGGTGATTTTGGCGTGTCAGGAAGGTGGTTCCGGCTAGTTGAACAGGTGGATCAGGTGTGCTCGCCATGGGGTTCAGGCGGGTCTGGCAGGTGGTTTCGGTCTGTTCGGCGTGTGGTTCCCGCATCTCAGGCACGTCTGAGAGGTGGTTGTGGCCGGCCCGACAGGTGTTTCCGGAGTGTCTGCCAAGTGTTTCTGGCGTAGCTCTCAGGTGATGTTGGCGTGACCGGCAGGTGGTTCCAGCAAGCCCGGCAGGTGATTCTGGAGTGTCCGCCAAGTGGTTCTGGCGTAGCCGGCAGGTGATTTTGGCGTGTCCAGCAGGTGGTTCCGGCGAGCTCGGCAGGTGGTAGCGGCGTGTCCGGAACATGGTTCTGGCAAGCATGATAGGTGGTTCCGGCATGCCCGGCAGGTGATTCGGGAGTGTTCGCCAAGTGGTTCTGGCGTAGCCGGCAGGTGATTTTGCATGTCCGGCGGTGGTTCCGGCGAGTCGAGCTGGTGGTTCCGCCGTGTCTGGCAGGTGGTTCCGGTCTGTCCGGCAGGTGGTTCTGGCGTGTCCGGCACGTTGTTCTGGCACGTCTGAGAGGTGGTTCCGGCATGCCCGACAGGTGATTCCGGAGTGTCCGCCACGTGGTTCTGGCGTACCCGGCAGGTGATTTTGGCGTGTCCGGCAAGTGGGACCGGTGACTCAAGCAGGTGGTTCCGGCGAGTGTTTCCTGTGTTTCCGGTCTGTCCGGGAGATGGTTCCGGCCTGTCCGGCACGTGCTTCTGGCACTTCGGAGAGGTTGTGCTGGCATGCCTGACAGGTGATTCTGGAGTGTCCGCCAAGTGGTTCTGGCGTAGCCGGCAGGTGATTTTGGCATGTCCGGAAGGTGGTTCTGGGGAGTGCATCAGGAACTTCCGGCATTCTCGGCAGGTGCTTCCGCCGTCTCTGGCATGTGGTTGTGGCACCTCTGAGAGGTGGTTCCAGCATGCCCGGCAGGTGATTCCGGAGCGTGCGACAAGTGGTTGTGGCGTAGCCGGCTGGTGATTCTGGTGTGTCCGGCAGGTGGTTCTGGCGAGTCGAGCAGGTGGTCCCGGCGTGTCTGGCAGCTGGTTCCGACTGTCCTGGAGGTGGTTCCGGAGTTTCTGCCGAGTGGTTCTGGCATAGCCGGCAGGTGATTTTGGCGTGTCCAGCAGGTGGTTCTGGGGAGTGGAGCAGGTGGTTCCGGCATACTCGGCAGGTGGTCCCGGCGTGTCCGGCACATGTTTCTGGCACCTCTGAGAGGTGGTTCCGGCATGCCCTGCAGGTGATCCCGGAGAGTCCTCCAAGTGGTTCTGGCGTGCCCCGCAGGTGTTTCTGGTGTGTCCGGCAGGTGGCTCTGTTGAGTCGAGCAGGTGGTTCCGGCGTGCTCGGCAGGTGGTTCCGGCTGGTCCGGCAGGTGTTTGCCGTCTGTCCATGACGTGGTTCCGGCATGCCCGCAAGGTGATTCTGGAGTGTCCACCCAGTGGTTTTGGCGTAGCCGGCATAGGATTTTGGCCTGTGAGGCAGGTGGTTCCGGCATGTCCATCAGGTGGTTCCAGAGAGCTCGGCAGGTGCTTCCGGTCTCTCCGGCACGTGGTCGTGGCACGTCTGAGAGAAGGTTCCGGCATGCCCGGGAGGTGATTCCAGAGTCTCCGGCATGTGATTCTGCCACCTTTGATAGGTGGTTCCGGCATGCCCGGCAGGTGATTCCGGAGACTCCGGCATGTGGTTCTGGCACCTCTGAGAGGTGGTTCCGGAATGCCTGGCATGTGATTCCGGAGTGTCTGCCGTGTGGTTCTGGCATAGCCGGCAGTTGATTTTGGCGTGTCCAGTAGGTGGTTCTGGGGAGTGGATCAGCTGGTTCCGGCATACTCGGCAGGTGGTACCGCTGTGTCCAGAACATGGTTCTGGCAAGTCTGAGAGGTGGTTCCGGCATGCCCGACAGGTGATTCCGGAGTGTCCGCCAAGTGTTTCTGGCGTACCCGGCAGGTGATTTTGGCCTGTCCGACAGGTGTTTCTTGCGAGACGTGCAGGTGGCTCAGGCATGCTAAGCAGGTGCTTCCGGCGTCTCTGGCACGTGGTTCTGGTGTGTCTGAGAGCTGGTTCTGGCATGTCCGGCAGATGATTCCAGAGTGTCCAACAAGTGGTTCTGGTATACCTGGCAGGTGATTTTGGCGTGTCAGGAAGGTGGTTCCGGCTAGTTGAACAGGTGGATCAGGTGTGCTCGCCAGGGGGTTCAGGCGGGTCTGGCATGTGGTTTCGTTCTGTTCGGGGTGTGGTTCCGGCATCTCAGGCACATGGTTCTGGCACGTCTGAGAGGTGGTTCCGGACGGCCCGACAGGTGTTTCCACAGTGTCCGCCAAGTGGTACTGGCGTAGTTGGCAGGTGATTTTGGCATGACCGGCAGGTGGTTCCAGCAAGCCCGGCAGGTGATTCCGAAGTGTTCCCCAACTGGTTGTGGCGTAGCCGGCAGGTGATTTTTGCGTGTCCGGCAGGTGGTTCTGGCGAGTCGAGCAGGTGGTTCCGGCGTGCTCGGCTGGTGCTTCCGGGGTCATTGGCACGGGGTTCTGGCATGTCTGAGAGGTGGTTCCTGCATGCCCGGCAAGTGATTCCGGAGTGTTCGCCAAGTGGTTCTGGCATAGTCGGCAGGTGATTTTGGCATGTCCGGCAGGTGGTTCAGGCGAGTTGAGCAGGTGGTTCCAACGTGCTTGGAAGGTGCTTCCGGCGTCTCCGGCACGTGTTTCTGGCACATCTGATACGTGGTTCCGGCATGCCCGAAAGGTGATTCCGGTCTGTCCGGTAGGTGGTTCCAGCCTGCACGGCATGTGGTTCTGGTACGTCTCAGAGGTGGTTGCGCATGCCCAACAGGTGATTCCGGACTGTCCGCCACATGGTTCTGGCTCGTCTGAGAGGTGGTTCCGGCATGCACAGCAGGTCATCCCAGAGAGTCCTCCAAGTGGTTCTGGCAGAACACGCAGGTGATTTTGGCGTGTCTGGCAGGTTGTTCCGCTGTGCTTGGCAGGTGGTTCAGGCTTGGCCGGCAGGTGGTTCCAGACTGTCCAGGACGTGTTTCCAGCTTCTCCGGCAGGTGGTTCTGGTACGTCTGAGAGGTGGTTCCGCCATGGCTGGCAGGTGATTCCGGAGCGTCCCCCAGGTGGTTCTGGAAGAGCCAGAAGTTGATATTGGCCTTTCCGGCAGGGGGTTCCAGCGAGTCGAACAAGGTGGCTCCGGCGTGCTCGGCAGGTGGTTCCGGTCTGTCCGGTAGGTGATTCCGGCGTGTCCGGCACGTGCTTCCGGCACGTCTGAGAGGTGGTTCCAGCATGCGCGGCAGGTGATTCCGTAGTGTCAGCCAGGTGGTTCTGGCGTACCCGGCAGGTGATTTTGGCGTGTCCGGCAGGTGTTTCTGGCGAGTCGAGCAGGTGGCTCCGGCATGCTCGGCAGGTGCTTCCGTCGTCTCCGGCACTTGGTTCTGGTGTGTCTGAGAGCTGTTTCCGGCATGTCCGGCAGATGATTCCAGAGTGTCCGCCAAGTGGTTCTGGCATACCCAGCAGGTGATTTTGGCGTGTCAGGGAGGTGGTACCGGTGAGTCGAGCAGGTGGTTCCGGCGTGCTCAGCAGGTGGTTCAGGCGGTTCTGGGAGGTGGTATCCGTCTGTTCGGGGTGTGGTTCCAGCGTCTCATGAACACGTTTCTGGCACGTCTGAGATGTGGTTCCAGCCGGCCCGACAGGTGTTTCCGCAGTGTCCGCCAAGCGGTTCTGGCGTAGTTGGCAGGTGATTTTGGCATGACTGGCAGGTGGTTCCAGCAAGCCTTGCAGGTGATTCCAAAGTGTTCACCAACTGGTTGTGGCGTAGCCGGCAGGTGATTTTTGCGTGATCGGCAGGTGGTTCTGGCGAGTCGAGCAGGTGGCTCCGGCGGGCTCGGCTGGTGCTTCCGGGGTCATTGGCACGGGGTTCTGGCATGTCTGAGAGGTGGTTCCTGCATGCCCGGTAAGTGATTTCGGAGTGTAAGACAGGTGGTTATGGCCTACCCGGCAGGTGATTTTTGCATGTCCGGCAGGTGTTTCTGGCGAGTGGAGCAGGTGGCTCCGGCATGCTCGGCAGGTGCTTCCGGCGTCTCCGGCATGTGGTTCTGGTGTGTCTGAGTGCTGGTTCCGGCATGTCCGGCAGATGATTCCGGAGTGTCCGCCAAGTGGTTCTGGCATACCCGGCTGGTGATTTTGGCATGTCAGGTAGGTGGTTCCGGCGAGTCGAGCAGGTGGCTCCGGCGTGCTCAGCAGGTTGTTCAGACGGGTCTGGCAGGTGTTTTCCGTCTGTTCGGGGTGTGGTTCCAGCATCTCATGCACATGGTTCTGGCACGTCTGAGATGTGGTTCCGGCCGGCCCGACAGGTGTTTCCACAGTGTCCGCCAAGTGGTACTGGCGTATTTGGCAGGTGATTTTGGCATGACCGGCAGGTGGTTCCAGCAAGCCCGGCAGGTGATTCCGAAGTGTTCCCCCACCGGTTGTGGCGTAGCCGGCAGGTGATTTTTGCGTGGCCGGCAGGTGGTTCTGGCGAGTCGAGCAGGTGGTTCCGGCGTGCTCGGCAGGTGCTTCCGGGGTCATTGGCACGTGGTTCTGGCATATCTGAGAGGTGGTTCCGGCATGCCCGGCAGGTGATTCCGGAGTGTTCGCCAAGTGTTTCCGGCGTAGCCGGCAGGTGATTTTTGCATGTCCAGCGGTCGTTCCGGCAGGTCGATCCGGTGGTTCCGGCGTGTCCGGCAGGTGGTTCCGGTCTGTCCGGCAGGTGGTTCTGTGGTGTCCGGCACGAGGTTCAGTCTGAGAGGCTGTGCCGGCATGCCCCTCACGTGATTCCGGCTTGTCCCCGAAGTGGTGCTGGTGTAGCGGGCAGGTGATTTTGGCGTGTCCGGCAGGTGGTTCAGGCGAGTTGAGCAGGTGGTTGCGACGTGCTCGGCAGGTGCTTCCGGCGTCTCCGGCACGTGTTTCTGGCACATCTGACTGGTGGTTCCGGCATGCCCAAAAGTTGATTCCGGTCTGTCCGGTAGGTGGTTCCGGCGTGCACGGCACGTGGTTCTGGTACGTCTCAGAGGTGGTTGCGTATGCCCAACAGGTGATTCCGGACTGTCCGCCACGTGCTTCTGGCACGTCTGAGAGGTGGTTCCAACATGCCCGGCAGGTCATTTCGGAGAGTCGTCCAAGTGGTTCTGGCGTAGCCCGCAGGTGATTTTGGCGTGTCCGGCAGGTGGTTCCGCCGTGCTCGGCAGGTGGTTCAGGCATGGCCGTCACGTGGTTCCAGTCTGTCCAGGACGTGTTTCCAGCTTCTCCGGCAGGTGGTTCTGGTACGTCTGAGAGGTGGTTCCGCCATGGCTGGCAGGTGATCCCGGACTGTCCCCCAGGTGTTTCTGGCATAGCCAGCCGTTGATATTGGCCTGTCTGGCAGGTGGTTCCAGCGAGTCGAACAGGTGGCTCCGGCGTTCTTGGCAGGTGGTTCCGGTCTGTCCGGTAGGTGTTTCGGGCGTGTCTGGCACGTGCTTCCGGCACGTCTGAGAGGTGGTTCCGGCATGCGCGGCAGGTGATTCCGTAGTGTCCGCCAGGTGGTTCTGGCATACCCGGCAGGTGATTTTGGCGTGTGCGGCAGGTGTTTCTGGCGAGTCGAGCAGGTGGCTCCGGCATGCTCGGCAGGTGCTTCCGGCGTCTCCGGCACTTGGTTCTGGTGTGTCTGAGAGCTGTTTCCGGCATGTCCGGCAGATGATTCCGGGGTGTCCGCTAAGTGGTTCTGGCATACCCAGCAGGTGATTTTGGCGTGTCAGGGAGGTGGTACCGGTGAGTCGAGCAGGTGGTTCCGGCGTGCTCAGCAGGTGGTTCAGGCGGTTCTGGCAGGTGGTATCCGTCTGTTCGGGGTGTGGTTCCAGCATCTCATGAACACGTTTCTGGCACGTCTGAGATGTGGTTCCAGCCGGCCCGACAGGTGTTTCCGCAGTGTCCGCCAAGCGGTTCTGGCGTAGTTGGCAGGTGATTTTGGCATGACTGGCAGGTGGTTCCAGCAAGCCTTGCAGGTGATTCCAAAGTTTTCACCAACTGGTTGTGGCGTAGCCGGCAGGTGATTTTTGCGTGATCGGCAGGTGGTTCTGGCGAGTCGAGCAGGTGGTTCCGGCGTGCTCGGCTGGTGCTTCCGGGGTCATTGGCACGGGGTCCTGGCATGTCTGAGAGGTGGTTCCTGCATGCCCGGTAAGTGATTTCGGAGTGTCCGACAGGTGGTTATGGCGTACCCGGCAGGTGATTTTTGCATGTCCGGCAGGTGTTTCTGGCGAGTGGAGCAGGTGGCTCCGGCATGCTCGGCAGGTGCTTCCGGCGTCTCCGGCACGTGGTTCTGGTGTGTCTGAGTGCTGGTTCCGGCATGTCCGGCAGATGATTCCGGAGTGTCCGCCAAGTGGTTCTGGCATACCCGGCTGGTGATTTTGGCATGTCAGGTAGGTGGTTCCGGCGAGTCGAGCAGGTGGCTCCGGCGTGCTCAGCAGGTTGTTCAGACGGGTCGGGCAGGTGTTTTCCGTCTGTTCGGGGTGTGGTTCCAGCATCTCATGCACATGGTTCTGGCACGTCTGAGATGTGGTTCCGGCCGGCCCGACAGGTGTTTCCACAGTGTCCGCCAAGTGGTACTGGCGTATTTGGCAGGTGATTTTGGCATGACCGGCAGGTGGTTCCAGCAAGCCCGGCAGGTGATTCCGAAGTGTTCCCCCACCGGTTGTGGCGTAGCCGGCAGGTGATTTTTGCGTGGCCGGCAGGTGGTTCTGGCGAGTCGAGCAGGTGGTTCCGGCGTGCTCGGCAGGTGCTTCCGGGGTCATTGGCACGTGGTTCTGGCATATCTGAGAGGTGGTTCCGGCATGCCCGGCAGGTGATTCCGGAGTGTTCGCCAAGTGTTTCCGGCGTAGCCGGCAGGTGATTTTTGCATGTCCAGCGGTCGTTCCGGCAGGTCGATCCGGTGGTTCCGGCGTGTCCGGCAGGTGGTTCCGGTCTGTCCGGCAGGTGGTTCTGTGGTGTCCGGCACGAGGTTCAGTCTGAGAGGCTGTGCCGGCATGCCCCTCACGTGATTCCGGCTTGTCCCCGAAGTGGTGCTGGTGTAGCGGGCAGGTGATTTTGGCGTGTCCGGCAGGTGGTTCAGGCGAGTTGAGCAGGTGGTTGCGACGTGCTCGGCAGGTGCTTCCGGCGTCTCCGGCACGTGTTTCTGGCACATCTGACTGGTGGTTCCGGCATGCCCAAAAGTTGATTCCGGTCTGTCCGGTAGGTGGTTCCGGCGTGCACGGCACGTGGTTCTGGTACGTCACAGAGGTGGTTGCGTATGCCCAACAGGTGATTCCGGACTGTCCGCCACGTGCTTCTGGCACGTCTGATAGGTGGTTCCAACATGCCCGGCAGGTCATTTCGGAGAGTCGTCCAAGTGGTTCTGGCGTAGCCCGCAGGTGATTTTGGCGTGTCCGGCAGGTGGTTCCGCTGTGCTCGGCAGGTGGTTCAGGCATGGCCGTCACGTGGTTCCAGTCTGTCCAGGACGTGTTTCCAGCTTCTCCGGCAGGTGGTTCTGGTACGTCTGAGAGGTGGTTCCGCCATGGCTGGCAGGTGATCCCGGACTGTCCCCCAGGTGTTTCTGGCATAGCCAGCCGTTGATATTGGCCTGTCCGGCAGGTGGTTCCAGCGAGTCGAACAGGTGGCTCCGGCGTTCTTGGCAGGTGGTTCCGGTCTGTCCGGTAGGTGTTTCCGGCGTGTCTGGCACGTGCTTCCGGCACGTCTGAGAGGTGGTTCCGGCATGCGCGGCAGGTGGTTCAGGCGGTTCTGGCAGGTGGTATCCGTCTGTTCGGGGTGTGGTTTCAGCGTCTCATGAACACGTTTCTGGCACGTCTGAGATGTGGTTCCAGCCGGCCCGACAGGTGTTTCCGCAGTGTCCGCCAAGCAGTTCTGGCGTAGTTGGCAGGTGATTTTGGCATGACTGGCAGGTGGTTCCAGCAAGCCTTGCAGGTGTTTCCAAAGTGTTCACCAACTGGTTGTGGCGTAGCCGGCAGGTGATTTTTGCGTGATCGGCAGGTGGTTCTGGCGAGTCGAGCAGGTGGCTTCGGCGTGCTCGGCTGGTGCTTCCGGGGTCATTGGCACGGGGTTCTGGCATGTCTGAGAGGTGGTTCCTGCATGCCCGGCAAGTGATTCCGGAGTGTTCGCCAAGTGGTTCTGGCATAGTCGGCAGGTGATTTTGGCATGTCCGGCAGGTGGTTCAGGCGAGTTGAGCAGGTGGTTCCAACGTGCTTGGCAGGTGCTTCCGGCGTCTCCGGCACGTGTTTCTGGCACATCTGACAGGTGGTTCCGGCATGCCCGAAAGGTGATTCCGGTCTGTCCGGTAGGTGGTTCCAGCCTGCACGGCATGTGGTTCTGGTACGTCTCAGAGGTGGTTGCGCATGCCCAACAGGTGATTCCGGACTGTCCGCCACATGGTTCTGGCACGTCTGAGAGGTGGTTCCGGCATGCCCGGCAGGTCATCGCAGAGAGTCCTCCAAGTGGTTCTGGCACAACACGCAGGTGATTTTGGCGTGTCTGGCAGGTTGTTCCGCTGTGCTTGGCAGGTGGTTCAGGCTTGGCCGGCAGGTGGTTCCAGACTGTCCAGGACGTGTTTCCAGCTTCTCCGGCAGGTGGTTCTGGTACGTCTGAGAGGTGGTTCCGCCATGGCTGGCAGGTGATTCAAGACCGTCCCCCAGGTGGTTCTGGCATAGCCAGCAGTTGATATTGGCCTGTCTGGCAGGTGGTTCCAGCGAGTCGAACAGGTGGCTCCGGCGTTCTTGGCAGGTGGTTCCGGTCTGTCCGGTAGGTGATTCCGGCGTGTCCGGCACGTGCTTCCGGCACGTCTGAGAGGTGGTTCCGGCATGCACGACAGGTGATTCCGTAGTGTCCGCCAGGTGGTTCTGGCGTACCCGGCAGGTGATTTTATCGTGTCCGGCAGGTGTTTCTGGCGAGTCGAGCATGTGGCTCCGGCATGCTCGGCAGGTGCTTCCGGCGTCTCCGGCATGTGGTTCTGGTGTGTCTGAGAGCTGGTTCCGGCATGTCCGGCAGGTGATTCCGGAGTGTCCGCCAAGTGGTTTTGGCATACCCGGCTGGTGATTTTGTCATGTCAGGTAGGTGGTTCCGGCGAGTCGAGCAGGTGGCTCCGGCGTGCTTTGCAGGTTGTTCACACGGGTCTGGCAGGTGTTTTCCGTCTGTTCGGGGTGTGGTTCCAGCATCTCATGCACATGGTTCTGGCATGTCTGAGATGTGGTTCCGGCCGGCCCGACAGGTGTTTCCACAGTGTCTGCCAAGTGGTACTGGCGTAGTTGGCAGGTGATTTTGGCATGACCGGCAGGTGGTTCCAGCTAGCCCGGCGGGTGATTCCGAAGTGTTCCCCCACCGGTTGTGGCGTAGGGGGCAGGTGATTTTTGCGTGTCCGGCAGGTGGTTCTGGCGAGTCGAGCAGGTGGTTCCGGCGTGCTCGGCAGGTGCTTCCGGGGTCATTGGCACGTGGTTCTGGCATATCTGAGAGGTGGTTCCGGCATGCCCGGCAGGTGATTCCGGAGTGTTCGCCAAGTGTTTCCGGCGTAGCCGGCAGGTGATTTTTGCATGTCCAGCGGTCGTTCCGGCGGGTCGAGCCGGTGGTTCCGGCGTGTCCGGCAGGTGGTTCCGGTCTGTCCGGCAGGTGGTTCTGTGGTGTCCGGCACGAGGTTCAGTCTGAGAGGCTGTGCCGGCATGCCCCTCACGTGATTCCGGCTTGTCCCCGAAGTGGTGCTGGTGTAGCGGGCAGGTGATTTTGGCGTGTCCGGCAGGTGGTTCAGGCGAGTTGAGCAGGTGGTTGCGACGTGCTCGGCAGGTGCTTCCGGCGTCTCCGGCACGTGTTTCTGGCACATCTGACTGGTGGTTCCGGCATGCCCAAAAGTTGATTCCGGTCTGTCCGGTAGGTGGTTCCGGCGTGCACGGCACGTCGTTGTGGTACGTCTCAGAGGTGGTTGCGTATGCCCAACAGGTGATTCCGGACTGTCCGCAACGTGCTTCTGGCACGTCTGAGAGGTGGTTCCAACATGCCCGGCAGGTCATTTCGGAGAGTCGTCCAAGTGGTTCTGGCGTAGCCCGCAGGTGATTTTGGCGTGTCCGGCAGGTGGTTCCGCCGTGCTCGGCAGGTGGTTCAGGCATGGCCGTCACGTGGTTCCAGTCTGTCCAGGACGTGTTTCCAGCTTCTCCGGCAGGTGGTTCTGGTACGTCTGAGAGGTGGTTCCGCCATGGCTGGCAGGTGATCCCGGACTGTCCCCCAGGTGGTTCTGGCATAGCCAGCCGTTGATATTGGCCTGTCCGGCAGGTGGTTCCAGCGAGTCGAACAGGTGGCTCCGGCGTTCTTGGCAGGTGGTTCCGGTCTGTCCGGTAGGTGTTTCCGGCGTGTCTGGCACGTGCTTCCGGCACGTCTGAGAGGTGGTTCCGGCATGCGCGGCAGGTGGTTCAGGCGGTTCTGGCAGGTGGTATCCGTCTGTTCGGGGTGTGGTTCCAGCATCTCATGAACACGTTTCTGGCAAGTCTGAGATGTGGTTCCAGCCGGCCCGACAGGTGTTTCCGCAGTGTCCGCCAAGCGGTTCTGGCGTAGTTGGCAGGTGATTTTGGCATGACTGGCAGGCGGTTCCAGCAAGCCTGGCAGGTGATTCCAAAGTGTTCACCAACTGGTTGTGGCGTAGCCGGCAGGTGATTTTTGCGTGATCGGCAGGTGGTTCTGGCGAGTCGAGCAGGTGGTTCCGGCGTGCTCGGCTGGTGCTTCCGGGGTCATTGGCACGGGGTTCTGGCATGTCTGAGAGGTGGTTCCTGCATGCCCGGCAAGTGATTCCGGAGTGTTCGCCAAGTGGTTCTGGCATAGTCGGCAGGTGATTTTGGCATGTCCGGCAGGTGGTTCAGGCGAGTTGAGCAGGTGGTTCCAACGTGCTTGGCAGGTGCTTCCGGCGTCTCCGGCACGTGTTTCTGGCACATCTGACAGGTGGTTCCGGCATGCCCGAAAGTTGATTCCGGTCTGTCCGGTAGGTGGTTCCAGCCTGCACGGCATGTGGTTCTGGTACGTCTCAGAGGTGGTTGCGCATGCCCAACAGGTGATTCCGGACTGTCCGCCACATGGTTCTGGCACGTCTGAGAGGTGGTTCCGGCATGCCCGGCAGGTCATCCCAGAGAGTCCTCCAAGTGGTTCTGGCATAACACGCAGGTGATTTTGGCGTGTCTGGCAGGTTGTTCCGTTGTGCTTGGCAGGTGGTTCAGGCTTGGCCGGCAGGTGGTTCCAGACTGTCCAGGACGTGTTTCCAGCTTCTCCGGCAGGTGGTTCTGGTACGTCTGAGAGGTGGTTCCGCCATGGCTGGCAGGTGATTCCGGACCGTCCCCCAGGTGGTTCTGGCATAGCCAGCATTTGATATGGGCCTGTCCGGCAGGTGGTTCCAGCGAGTCGAACAGGTGGCTCCGGCGTGCTCGGCAGGTGGTTCCGTTCTGTCCGGTTGGTGATTCCGGCGTGTCCGGCACGTGCTTCCGGCACGTCTGAGAGGTGGTTCCGGCATGCGCGACAGGTTGTTTCGGAGTGTCCGCCAGGTGCTTCTGGCGTACCCGGCAGGTGATTTTGGCGTGTCCGGCAGGTGTTTCTGGCGAGTCGAGCAGGTGGCTCCGGCATGCTCGGCAGGTGCTTCCGGCGTCTCCGGCACGTGGTTCTGGTGTGTCTGAGAGCTGGTTCCGGCATGTCCGGCAGATGATTACGGAGTGTCCGCCAAGTGGTTCTGGCATACCCGGCTGGTGATTTGGGCCTGTCAGGTAGGTGGTTCCGGCGAGTCGAGCAGGTGGCTCCGGCGTGCTCGGCAGGTTGTTCAGACGGGTCTGGCAGGTGTTTTCCGTCTGTTCTGGGTGTGGTTCCAGCATCTCATGCACATGGTTCTGGCACGTCTGAGATGTGGTTCCGGCCGGCCCGACAGGTGTTTCCACAGTGTCCGCCAAGTGGTACTGGCGTAGTTGGCAGGTGATTTTGGCATGACCGGCAGGTGGTTCCAGCAAGCCCGGCAGGTGATTCCGAAGTGTTCCCCAACTGGTTGTGGCGTAGCCGGCAGGTGATTTTTGCGTGTCCGGCAGGTGGTTCTGGCGAGTCGAGCAGGTGGTTCCGGCGTGCTCGGCAGGTGCTTCCGGGGTCATTGGCACGTGGTTCTGGCATATCTGAGAGGTGGTTCCGGCATGCCCGGCAGGTGATTCCGGAGTGTTCGCCAAGTGTTTCCGGAGTAGCCGGCAGGTGATTTTGCATGTCCAGCGGTCGTTCCGGCAGGTCGATCCGGTGGTTCCGGCGTGTCCGGCAGGTGGTTCCGGTCTGTCCGGCAGGTGGTTCTGTGGTGTCCGGCACGAGGTTCAGTCTGAGAGGCTGTGCCGGCATGCCCCTCACGTGATTCCGGCTTGTCCCCGAAGTGGTGCTGGTGTAGCGGGCAGGTGATTTTGGCGTGTCCGGCAGGTGGTTCAGGCGAGTTGAGCAGGTGGTTGCGACGTGCTCGGCAGGTGCTTCCGGCGTCTCCGGCACGTGTTTCTGGCACATCTGACTGGTGGTTCCGGCATGCCCAAAAGTTGATTCCGGTCTGTCCGGTAGGTGGTTCCGGCGTGCACGGCACGTGGTTCTGGTACGTCTCAGAGGTGGTTGCGTATGCCCAACAGGTGATTCCGGACTGTCCGCCACGTGCTTCTGGCACGTCTGAGAGGTGGTTCCAACATGCCCGGCAGGTCATTTCGGAGAGTCGTCCAAGTGGTTCTGGCGTAGCCCGCAGGTGATTTTGGCGTGTCCGGCAGGTGGTTCCGCCGTGCTCGGCAGGTGGTTCAGGCATGGCCGTCACGTGGTTCCAGTCTGTCCAGGACGTGTTTCCAGCTTCTCCGGCAGGTGGTTCTGGTACGTCTGAGAGGTGGTTCCGCCATGGCTGGCAGGTGATCCCGGACTGTCCCCCAGGTGTTTCTGGCATAGCCAGCCGTTGATATTGGCCTGTCTGGCAGGTGGTTCCAGCGAGTCGAACAGGTGGCTCCGGCGTTCTTGGCAGGTGGTTCCGGTCTGTCCGGTAGGTGTTTCGGGCGTGTCTGGCACGTGCTTCCGGCACGTCTGAGAGGTGGTTCCGGCATGCGCGGCAGGTGATTCCGTAGTGTCCGCCAGGTGGTTCTGGCATACCCGGCAGGTGATTTTGGCGTGTGCGGCAGGTGTTTCTGGCGAGTCGAGCAGGTGGCTCCGGCATGCTCGGCAGGTGCTTCCGGCGTCTCCGGCACTTGGTTCTGGTGTGTCTGAGAGCTGTTTCCGGCATGTCCGGCAGATGATTCCGGGGTGTCCGCTAAGTGGTTCTGGCATACCCAGCAGGTGATTTTGGCGTGTCAGGGAGGTGGTACCGGTGAGTCGAGCAGGTGGTTCCGGCGTGCTCAGCAGGTGGTTCAGGCGGTTCTGGCAGGTGGTATCCGTCTGTTCGGGGTGTGGTTCCAGCATCTCATGAACACGTTTCTGGCACGTCTGAGATGTGGTTCCAGCCGGCCCGACAGGTGTTTCCGCAGTGTCCGCCAAGCGGTTCTGGCGTAGTTGGCAGGTGATTTTGGCATGACTGGCAGGTGGTTCCAGCAAGCCTTGCAGGTGATTCCAAAGTTTTCACCAACTGGTTGTGGCGTAGCCGGCAGGTGATTTTTGCGTGATCGGCAGGTGGTTCTGGCGAGTCGAGCAGGTGGTTCCGGCGTGCTCGGCTGGTGCTTCCGGGGTCATTGGCACGGGGTCCTGGCATGTCTGAGAGGTGGTTCCTGCATGCCCGGTAAGTGATTTCGGAGTGTCCGACAGGTGGTTATGGCGTACCCGGCAGGTGATTTTTGCATGTCCGGCAGGTGTTTCTGGCGAGTGGAGCAGGTGGCTCCGGCATGCTCGGCAGGTGCTTCCGGCGTCTCCGGCACGTGGTTCTGGTGTGTCTGAGTGCTGGTTCCGGCATGTCCGGCAGATGATTCCGGAGTGTCCGCCAAGTGGTTCTGGCATACCCGGCTGGTGATTTTGGCATGTCAGGTAGGTGGTTCCGGCGAGTCGAGCAGGTGGCTCCGGCGTGCTCAGCAGGTTGTTCAGACGGGTCTGGCAGGTGTTTTCCGTCTGTTCGGGGTGTGGTTCCAGCATCTCATGCACATGGTTCTGGCACGTCTGAGATGTGGTTCCGGCCGGCCCGACAGGTGTTTCCACAGTGTCCGCCAAGTGGTACTGGCGTATTTGGCAGGTGATTTTGGCATGACCGGCAGGTGGTTCCAGCAAGCCCGGCAGGTGATTCCGAAGTGTTCCCCCACCGGTTGTGGCGTAGCCGGCAGGTGATTTTTGCGTGGCCGGCAGGTGGTTCTGGCGAGTCGAGCAGGTGGTTCCGGCGTGCTCGGCAGGTGCTTCCGGGGTCATTGGCACGTGGTTCTGGCATATCTGAGAGGTGGTTCCGGCATGCCCGGCAGGTGATTCCGGAGTGTTCGCCAAGTGTTTCCGGCGTAGCCGGCAGGTGATTTTTGCATGTCCAGCGGTCGTTCCGGCAGGTCGATCCGGTGGTTCCGGCGTGTCCGGCAGGTGGTTCCGGTCTGTCCGGCAGGTGGTTCTGTGGTGTCCGGCACGAGGTTCAGTCTGAGAGGCTGTGCCGGCATGCCCCTCACGTGATTCCGGCTTGTCCCCGAAGTGGTGCTGGTGTAGCGGGCAGGTGATTTTGGCGTGTCCGGCAGGTGGTTCAGGCGAGTTGAGCAGGTGGTTGCGACGTGCTCGGCAGGTGCTTCCGGCGTCTCCGGCACGTGTTTCTGGCACATCTGACTGGTGGTTCCGGCATGCCCAAAAGTTGATTCCGGTCTGTCCGGTAGGTGGTTCCGGCGTGCACGGCACGTGGTTCTGGTACGTCACAGAGGTGGTTGCGTATGCCCAACAGGTGATTCCGGACTGTCCGCCACGTGCTTCTGGCACGTCTGAGAGGTGGTTCCAACATGCCCGGCAGGTCATTTCGGAGAGTCGTCCAAGTGGTTCTGGCGTAGCCCGCAGGTGATTTTGGCGTGTCCGGCAGGTGGTTCCGCTGTGCTCGGCAGGTGGTTCAGGCATGGCCGTCACGTGGTTCCAGTCTGTCCAGGACGTGTTTCCAGCTTCTCCGGCAGGTGGTTCTGGTACGTCTGAGAGGTGGTTCCGCCATGGCTGGCAGGTGATCCCGGACTGTCCCCCAGGTGTTTCTGGCATAGCCAGCCGTTGATATTGGCCTGTCCGGCAGGTGGTTCCAGCGAGTCGAACAGGTGGCTCCGGCGTTCTTGGCAGGTGGTTCCGGTCTGTCCGGTAGGTGTTTCCGGCGTGTCTGGCACGTGCTTCCGGCACGTCTGAGAGGTGGTTCCGGCATGCGCGGCAGGTGGTTCAGGCGGTTCTGGCAGGTGGTATCCGTCTGTTCGGGGTGTGGTTTCAGCGTCTCATGAACACGTTTCTGGCACGTCTGAGATGTGGTTCCAGCCGGCCCGACAGGTGTTTCCGCAGTGTCCGCCAAGCAGTTCTGGCGTAGTTGGCAGGTGATTTTGGCATGACTGGCAGGTGGTTCCAGCAAGCCTTGCAGGTGATTCCAAAGTGTTCACCAACTGGTTGTGGCGTAGCCGGCAGGTGATTTTTGCGTGATCGGCAGGTGGTTCTGGCGAGTCGAGCAGGTGGCTTCGGCGTGCTCGGCTGGTGCTTCCGGGGTCATTGGCACGGGGTTCTGGCATGTCTGAGAGGTGGTTCCTGCATGCCCGGCAAGTGATTCCGGAGTGTTCGCCAAGTGGTTCTGGCATAGTCGGCAGGTGATTTTGGCATGTCCGGCAGGTGGTTCAGGCGAGTTGAGCAGGTGGTTCCAACGTGCTTGGCAGGTGCTTCCGGCGTCTCCGGCACGTGTTTCTGGCACATCTGACAGGTGGTTCCGGCATGCCCGAAAGGTGATTCCGGTCTGTCCGGTAGGTGGTTCCAGCCTGCACGGCATGTGGTTCTGGTACGTCTCAGAGGTGGTTGCGCATGCCCAACAGGTGATTCCGGACTGTCCGCCACATGGTTCTGGCACGTCTGAGAGGTGGTTCCGGCATGCCCGGCAGGTCATCGCAGAGAGTCCTCCAAGTGGTTCTGGCACAACACGCAGGTGATTTTGGCGTGTCTGGCAGGTTGTTCCGCTGTGCTTGGCAGGTGGTTCAGGCTTGGCCGGCAGGTGGTTCCAGACTGTCCAGGACGTGTTTCCAGCTTCTCCGGCAGGTGGTTCTGGTACGTCTGAGAGGTGGTTCCGCCATGGCTGGCAGGTGATTCAAGACCGTCCCCCAGGTGGTTCTGGCATAGCCAGCAGTTGATATTGGCCTGTCTGGCAGGTGGTTCCAGCGAGTCGAACAGGTGGCTCCGGCGTTCTTGGCAGGTGGTTCCGGTCTGTCCGGTAGGTGATTCCGGCGTGTCCGGCACGTGCTTCCGGCACGTCTGAGAGGTGGTTCCGGCATGCACGACAGGTGATTCCGTAGTGTCCGCCAGGTGGTTCTGGCGTACCCGGCAGGTGATTTTATCGTGTCCGGCAGGTGTTTCTGGCGAGTCGAGCATGTGGCTCCGGCATGCTCGGCAGGTGCTTCCGGCGTCTCCGGCATGTGGTTCTGGTGTGTCTGAGAGCTGGTTCCGGCATGTCCGGCAGGTGATTCCGGAGTGTCCGCCAAGTGGTTTTGGCATACCCGGCTGGTGATTTTGTCATGTCAGGTAGGTGGTTCCGGCGAGTCGAGCAGGTGGCTCCGGCGTGCTTTGCAGGTTGTTCACACGGGTCTGGCAGGTGTTTTCCGTCTGTTCGGGGTGTGGTTCCAGCATCTCATGCACATGGTTCTGGCACGTCTGAGATGTGGTTCCGGCCGGCCCGACAGGTGTTTCCACAGTGTCTGCCAAGTGGTACTGGCGTAGTTGGCAGGTGATTTTGGCATGACCGGCAGGTGGTTCCAGCTAGCCCGGCGGGTGATTCCGAAGTGTTCCCCCACCGGTTGTGGCGTAGGGGGCAGGTGATTTTTGCGTGTCCGGCAGGTGGTTCTGGCGAGTCGAGCAGGTGGTTCCGGCGTGCTCGGCAGGTGCTTCCGGGGTCATTGGCACGTGGTTCTGGCATATCTGAGAGGTGGTTCCGGCATGCCCGGCAGGTGATTCCGGAGTGTTCGCCAAGTGTTTCCGGCGTAGCCGGCAGGTGATTTTTGCATGTCCAGCGGTCGTTCCGGCGGGTCGAGCCGGTGGTTCCGGCGTGTCCGGCAGGTGGTTCCGGTCTGTCCGGCAGGTGGTTCTGTGGTGTCCGGCACGAGGTTCAGTCTGAGAGGCTGTGCCGGCATGCCCCTCACGTGATTCCGGCTTGTCCCCGAAGTGGTGCTGGTGTAGCGGGCAGGTGATTTTGGCGTGTCCGGCAGGTGGTTCAGGCGAGTTGAGCAGGTGGTTGCGACGTGCTCGGCAGGTGCTTCCGGCGTCTCCGGCACGTGTTTCTGGCACATCTGACTGGTGGTTCCGGCATGCCCAAAAGTTGATTCCGGTCTGTCCGGTAGGTGGTTCCGGCGTGCACGGCACGTCGTTGTGGTACGTCTCAGAGGTGGTTGCGTATGCCCAACAGGTGATTCCGGACTGTCCGCAACGTGCTTCTGGCACGTCTGAGAGGTGGTTCCAACATGCCCGGCAGGTCATTTCGGAGAGTCGTCCAAGTGGTTCTGGCGTAGCCCGCAGGTGATTTTGGCGTGTCCGGCAGGTGGTTCCGCCGTGCTCGGCAGGTGGTTCAGGCATGGCCGTCACGTGGTTCCAGTCTGTCCAGGACGTGTTTCCAGCTTCTCCGGCAGGTGGTTCTGGTACGTCTGAGAGGTGGTTCCGCCATGGCTGGCAGGTGATCCCGGACTGTCCCCCAGGTGGTTCTGGCATAGCCAGCCGTTGATATTGGCCTGTCCGGCAGGTGGTTCCAGCGAGTCGAACAGGTGGCTCCGGCGTTCTTGGCAGGTGGTTCCGGTCTGTCCGGTAGGTGTTTCCGGCGTGTCTGGCACGTGCTTCCGGCACGTCTGAGAGGTGGTTCCGGCATGCGCGGCAGGTGGTTCAGGCGGTTCTGGCAGGTGGTATCCGTCTGTTCGGGGTGTGGTTCCAGCATCTCATGAACACGTTTCTGGCAAGTCTGAGATGTGGTTCCAGCCGGCCCGACAGGTGTTTCCGCAGTGTCCGCCAAGCGGTTCTGGCGTAGTTGGCAGGTGATTTTGGCATGACTGGCAGGCGGTTCCAGCAAGCCTGGCAGGTGATTCCAAAGTGTTCACCAACTGGTTGTGGCGTAGCCGGCAGGTGATTTTTGCGTGATCGGCAGGTGGTTCTGGCGAGTCGAGCAGGTGGTTCCGGCGTGCTCGGCTGGTGCTTCCGGGGTCATTGGCACGGGGTTCTGGCATGTCTGAGAGGTGGTTCCTGCATGCCCGGCAATTGATTCCGGAGTGTTCGCCAAGTGGTTCTGGCATAGTCGGCAGGTGATTTTGGCATGTCCGGCAGGTGGTTCAGGCGAGTTGAGCAGGTGGTTCCAACGTGCTTGGCAGGTGCTTCCGGCGTCTCCGGCACGTGTTTCTGGCACATCTGACAGGTGGTTCCGGCATGCCCGAAAGTTGATTCCGGTCTGTCCGGTAGGTGGTTCCAGCCTGCACGGCATGTGGTTCTGGTACGTCTCAGAGGTGGTTGCGCATGCCCAACAGGTGATTCCGGACTGTCCGCCACATGGTTCTGGCACGTCTGAGAGGTGGTTCCGGCATGCCCGGCAGGTCATCCCAGAGAGTCCTCCAAGTGGTTCTGGCATAACACGCAGGTGATTTTGGCGTGTCTGGCAGGTTGTTCCGTTGTGCTTGGCAGGTGGTTCAGGCTTGGCCGGCAGGTGGTTCCAGACTGTCCAGGACGTGTTTCCAGCTTCTCCGGCAGGTGGTTCTGGTACGTCTGAGAGGTGGTTCCGCCATGGCTGGCAGGTGATTCCGGACCGTCCCCCAGGTGGTTCTGGCATAGCCAGCATTTGATATGGGCCTGTCCGGCAGGTGGTTCCAGCGAGTCGAACAGGTGGCTCCGGCGTGCTCGGCAGGTGGTTCCGTTCTGTCCGGTTGGTGATTCCGGCGTGTCCGGCACGTGCTTCCGGCACGTCTGAGAGGTGGTTCCGGCATGCGCGACAGGTGGTTTCGGAGTGTCCGCCAGGTGCTTCTGGCGTACCCGGCAGGTGATTTTGGCGTGTCCGGCAGGTGTTTCTGGCGAGTCGAGCAGGTGGCTCCGGCATGCTCGGCAGGTGCTTCCGGCGTCTCCGGCACGTGGTTCTGGTGTGTCTGAGAGCTGGTTCCGGCATGTCCGGCAGATGATTCCGGAGTGTCCGCCAAGTGGTTCTGGCATACCCGGCTGGTGATTTGGGCATGTCAGGTAGGTGGTTCCGGCGAGTCGAGCAGGTGGCTCCGGCGTGCTCGGCAGGTTGTTCAGACGGGTCTGGCAGGTGTTTTCCGTCTGTTCTGGGTGTGGTTCCAGCATCTCATGCACATGGTTCTGGCACGTCTGAGATGTGGTTCCGGCCGGCCCGACAGGTGTTTCCACAGTGTCCGCCAAGTGGTACTGGCGTAGTTGGCAGGTGATTTTGGCATGACCGGCAGGTGGTTCCAGCAAGCCCGGCAGGTGATTCCGAAGTGTTCCCCAACTGGTTGTGGCGTAGCCGGCAGGTGATTTTTGCGTGTCCGGCAGGTGGTTCTGGCGAGTCGAGCAGGTGGTTCCGGCGTGCTCGGCAGGTGCTTCCGGGGTCATTGGCACGTGGTTCTGGCATATCTGAGAGGTGGTTCCGGCATGCCCGGCAGGTGATTCCGGAGTGTTCGCCAAGTGTTTCCGGAGTAGCCGGCAGGTGATTTTGCATGTCCAGCGGTCGTTCCGGCGGGTCGAGGCGGTGGTTCTGGCGTGTCCGGCAGGTGGTTCCGGTCTGTCCGGCAGGTGGTTCTGTGGTGTCCGGCACGAGGTTCAGTCTGAGAGGCTGTGCCGGCATGCCCCTCACGTGATTCCGGCTTGTCCCCGAAGTGGTGCTGGTGTAGCGGGCAGGTGATTTTGGCGTGTCCGGCAGGTGGTTCAGGCGAGTTGAGCAGGTGGTTGCGACGTGCTCGGCAGGTGCTTCCGGCGTCTCCGGCACGTGTTTCTGGCACATCTGACTGGTGGTTCCGGCATGCCCGAAAGGTGATTCCGGTCTGTCCGGTAGGTGGTTCCAGCCTGCACGGCATGTGGTTCTGGTACGTCTCAGAGGTGGTTGCGCATGCCCAACAGGTGATTCCGGACTGTCCGCCACATGGTTCTGGCACGTCTGAGAGGTGGTTCCGGCATGCCCGGCAGGTCATCCCAGAGAGTCCTCCAAGTGGTTCTGGCATAACACGCAGGTGATTTTGGCGTGTCAGGCAGGTTGTTCCGTTGTGCTTGGCAGGTGGTTCAGGCATGGCCGGCAGGTGGTTCCCGACTGTCCAGGACGTGTTTCCAGCTTCTCCGGCAGGTGGTTCTGGTACGTCTGAGAGGTGGTTCCGCCATGGCTGGCAGGTGATTCCGGACCGTCCCCCAGGTGGTTCTGGCATAGCCAGCAGTTGATATTGGCCTGTCCGGCAGGTGGTTCCAGCGAGTCGAACAGGTGGCTCCGGCGTACTCGGCAGGTGGTTCCGGTCTGTCCGGTAGGTCATTCCGGCGTGTCCGGCACGTGCTTCCTGCACGTCTGAGATGTGGTTCCGGCATGCGCGACAGGTGGTTTCGGAGTGTCCGCCAGGTGGTTCTGGCGTACCCGGCAGGTGATTTTGGCGTGTGCGGCAGGTGTTTCTGGCGAGTCGAGCAGGTGGCTCCGGCATGCTCGGCAGGTGCTTCCGGCGTCTCCGGCACTTGGTTCTGGTGTGTCTGAGAGCTGGTTCCGGCATGTCCGGCAGATGATTCCGGAGTGTCCGCCAAGTGGTTCTCGCATACCCAGCAGGTGATTTTGGCGTGTCAGGGAGGTGGTACCGGTGAGTCGAGCAGGTGGTTCCGGCGTGCTCAGCAGGTGGTTCAGGCGGTTCTGGCAGGTGGTATCCGTCTGTTCGGGGTGTGGTTCCAGCATCTCATGAACACGTTTCTGGCAAGTCTGAGATGTGGTTCCAGCCGGCCCGACAGGTGTTTCCGCAGTGTCCGCCAAGCGGTTCTGGCGTAGTTGGCAGGTGATTTTGGCATGACTGGCAGGTGGTTCCAGCAAGCCTGGCAGGTGATTCCAAAGTGTTCACCAACTGGTTGTGGCGTAGCCGGCAGGTGATTTTTGCGTGATCGGCAGGTGGTTCTGGCGAGTCGAGCAGGTGGTTCCGGCGTGCTCGGCTGGTGCTTCCGGGGTCATTGGCACGGGGTTCTGGCATGTCTGAGAGGTGGTTCCTGCATGCCCGGCAAGTGATTCCGGAGTGTTCGCCAAGTGGTTCTGGCATAGTCGGCAGGTGATTTTGGCATGTCCGGCAGGTGGTTCAGGCGAGTTGAGCAGGTGGTTCCAACGTGCTTGGCAGGTGCTTCCGGCGTCTCCGGCACGTGTTTCTGGCACATCTGACAGGTGGTTCCGGCATGCCCGAAAGGTGATTCCGGTCTGTCCGGTAGGTGGTTCCAGCCGGCACGGCATGTGGTTCTGGTACGTCTCAGAGGTGGTTGCGCATGCCCAACAGGTGATTCCGGACTGTCCGCCACATGGTTCTGGCACGTCTGAGAGGTGGTTCCGGCATGCCCGGCAGGTCATCCCAGAGAGTCCTCCAAGTGGTTCTGGCATAACACGCAGGTGATTTTGGCGTGTCAGGCAGGTTGTTCCGTTGTGCTTGGCAGGTGGTTCAGGCTTGGCCGGCAGGTGGTTCCAGACTGTCCAGGACGTGTTTCCAGCTTCTCCGGCAGGTGGTTCTGGTACGTCTGAGAGGTGGTTCCGCCATGGCTGGCAGGTGATTCCGGACCGTCCCCCAGGTGGTTCTGGCATAGCCAGCAGTTGATATTGGCCTGTCCGGCAGGTGGTTCCAGCGAGTCGAACAGGTGGCTCCGGCGTACTCGGCAGGTGGTTCCGGTCTGTCCGGTAGGTCATTCCGGCGTGTCCGGCACGTGCTTCCTGCACGTCTGAGAGGTGGTTCCGGCATGCGCGACAGGTGGTTTCGGAGTGTCCGCCAGGTGGTTCTGGCGTACCCGGCAGGTGATTTTGGCGTGTCCGGCAGGTGTTTCTGGCGAGTCGAGCAGGTGGCTCCGGCATGCTCGGCAGGTGCTTCCGGCGTCTCCGGCACGTGGTTCTGGTGTGTCTGAGAGCTGGTTCCAGCATGTCCGGCAGATGATTCCGGAGTGTCCGCCAAGTGGTTCTGGCATACCCGGCTGGTGATTTGGGCATGTCAGGTAGGTGGCTCCAGCGTGCTCGGCAGGTTGTTCAGACGGGTCTGGCAGGTGTTTTCCGTCTGTTCGGGGTGTGGTTCCAGCATCTCATGCACATGGTTCTGGCACGTCTGAGATGTGGTTCCGGCCGGCCCGACAGGTGTTTCCACAGTGTCCGCCAAGTGCTACTGGCGTGGTTGGCAGGTGATTTTGGCATGACCGGCAGGTGGTTCCAGCAAGCCCGGCAGGTGATTCCGAAGTGTTCCCCAACTGGTTGTGGCGTAGCCGGCAGGTGATTTTTGCGTGTCCGGCAGGTGGTTCCGGCGTGCTCGGCAGGTGCTTCCGGGGTCATTGGCACGTGGTTCTGGCATATCTGAGAGGTGGTTCCGGCATGCCCGGCAGGTGATTCCGGAGTGTTCGCCAAGTGTTTCCGGCGTAGCCGGCAGGTGATTTTGCATGTCCAGCGGTCGTTCCGGCGGGTCGAGCTGGTGGTTCCGGCGTGTCCGGCAGGTGGTTCCGGTCTGTCCGGCAGGTGGTTCTGTGGTGTCCGGCACGAGGTTCAGTCTGAGAGGCTGTGCCGGCATGCCCCTCACGTGATTCCGGCTTGTCCCCGAAGTGGTGCTGGTTTAGCGGGCAGGTGATTTTGGCGTGTCCGGCAGGTGGTTCAGGCGAGTTGAGCAGGTGGTTGCGACGTGCTCGGCAGGTGCTTCCGGCGTCTCCGGCACGTGTTTCTGGCACATCTGACTGGTGGTTCCGGCATGCCCAAAAGTTGATTCCGGTCTGTCCGGTAGGTGGTTCCGGCGTGCACGGCACGTGGTTCTGGTACGTGTCAGAGGTGGTTGCGTATGCCCAACAGGTGATTCCGGACTGTCCGCCACGTGCTTCTGGCACGTCTGAGAGGTGGTTCCAACATGCCCGGCAGGTCATTTCGGAGAGTCGTCCAAGTGGTTCTGGCGTAGCCCGCAGGTGATTTTGGCGTGTCGGGCAGGTGGTTCCGCCGTGCTCGGCAGGTGGTTCAGGCATGGCCGTCACGTGGTTCCAGTCTGTCCAGGACGTGTTTCCAGCTTCTCCGGCAGGTGGTTCTGGTACGTCTGAGAGGTGGTTCTGCCATGGCTGGCAGGTGATCCCGGACTGTCCCCCAGGTGGTTCTGGCATAGCCAGCAGTTGATATTGGCCTGTCCGGCAGGTGGTTCCAGAGAGTCGAACAGGTGGCTCCGGCGTTCTTGGCAGGTGGTTCCGGTCTGTCCGGTAGGTGTTTCCGGCGTGTCTGGCACGTGCTTCCGGCACGTCTGAGAGGTGGTTCCGTCATGCGCGGCAGGTGATTCCGGAGTGTCCGCCAGGTGGTTCTGGCGTACCCGGCAGGTGATTTTGGCGTGTCCGGCAGGTGTTTCTGGCGAGTCGAGCAGGTGGCTCCGGCATGCTCGGCAGGTGCTTCCGGCGTCTCCGGCACTTGGTTCTGGTGTGTCTGAGAGCTGGTTCCGGCATGTCCGGCAGATGATTCCGGAGTGTCCGCCAAGTGGTTCTGGCATACCCAGCAGGTGATTTTGGCGTGTCAGGGAGGTGGTACGGTGAGACAAGCAGGTGGTTCCGGCGTGCTCAGCAGGTGGTTCAGGCGGTTCTGGCAGGTGGTATCCGTCTGTTCGGGGTGTGGTTCCAGCATCTCATGAACACGTTTCTGGCAAGTCTGAGATTTGGTTCCAGCCGGCCCGACAGGTGTTTCCGCAGTGTCCCCCAAGCGGTTCTGGCGTAGTTGGCAGGTGATTTTGGCATGACTGGCAGGTGGTTCCAGCAAGCCTGGCAGGTGATTCCAAAGTGTTCACCAACTGGTTGTGGCGTAGCCGGCAGGTGATTTTTGCGTGATCGGCAGGTGGTTCTGGCGAGTCGAGCAGGTGGTTCCGGCGTGCTCGGCTGGTGCTTCCGGGGTCATTGGCACGGGGTTCTGGCATGTCTGAGAGGTGGTTCCTGCATGCCCGGCAAGTGATTCCAGAGTGTTCGCCAAGTGGTTCTGGCATAGTCGGCAGGTGATTTTGGCATGTCCGGCAGGTGGTTCAGGCGAGTTGAGCAGGTGGTTCCAACGTGCTTGGCAGGTGCTTCCGGCATCTCCGGCACGTGTTTCTGGCACATCTGACAGGTGGTTCCGGCATGCCCGAAAGGTGATTCCGGTCTGTCCGGTAGGTGGTTCCAGCCGGCACGGCATGTGGTTCTGGTACGTCTCAGAGGTGGTTGCGCATGCCCAACAGGTGATTCCGGACTGTCCGCCACATGGTTCTGGCACGTCTGAGAGGTGGTTCCGGCATGCCCGGCAGGTCATCCCAGAGAGTCCTCCAAGTGGTTCTGGCATAACACGCAGGTGATTTTGGCGTGTCAGGCAGGTTGTTCCGTTGTGCTTGGCAGGTGGTTCAGGCTTGGCCGGCAGGTGGTTCCAGACTGTCCAGGACGTGTTACCAGCTTCTCCGGCAGGTGGTTCTGGTACGTCTGAGAGGTGGTTCCGCCATGGCTGGCAGGTGATTCCGGACCGTCCCCCAGGTGGTTCTGGCATAGCCAGCAGTTGATATTGGCCTGTCCGGCAGGTGGTTCCAGAGAGTCGAACAGGGGGCTCCGGCGTGCTCGGCAGGTGGTTCCGGTCTGTCCGGTAGGTCATTCCGGCGTGTCCGGCACGTGCTTCCTGCACGTCTGAGAGGTGGTTCCGGCATGCGCGACAGGTGGTTTCGGAGTGTCCGCCAGGTGGTTCTGGCGTACCCGGCAGGTGATTTTGGCGTGTCCGGCAGGTGTTTCTGGCGAGTCGAGCAGGTGGCTCCGGCATGCTCGGCAGGTGCTTCCGGCGTCTCCGGCACGTGGTTCTGGTGTGTCTGAGAGCTGGTTCCGGCATGTCCGGCAGATGATTTCGGAGTGTCCGCCAAGTGGTTCTGGCATACCCGGCTGGTGATTTGGGCATGTCAGGTAGGTGGCTCCGGCGTGCTCGGCAGGTTGTTCAGACGGGTCTGGCAGGTGTTTTCCGTCTGTTCGGGGTGTGGTTCCAGCATCTCATGCACATGGTTCTGGCACGTCTGAGATGTGGTTCCGGCCGGCCCGACAGGTGTTTCCACAGTGTCCGCCAAGTGGTACTGGCGTAGTTGGCAGGTGATTTTGGCATGACCGGCAGGTGGTTCCAGCAAGCCCGGCAGGTGATTCCGAAGTGTTCCCCAACTGGTTGTGGCGTAGCCGGCAGGTGATTTTTGCGTGTCCGGCAGGTGGTTCTGGCGAGTCGAGCAGGTGGTTCCGGCGTGCTCGGCAGGTGCTTCCAGGGTTATTGGCACGTGGTTCTGGCATATCTGAGAGGTGGTTCCGGCATGCCCGGCAGGTGATTCCGGAGTGTTCGCCAAGTGTTTCCGGCATAGCCGGCAGGTGATTTTGCATGTCCAGCGGTCGTTCCGGCGGGTCGAGCCAGTGGTTCCGGCGTGTCCGGCAGGTGGTTCCGGTCTGTCCGGCAGGTGGTTCTGTGGTGTCCGGCACGAGGTTCAGTCTGACAGGCTGTGCCGGCATGCCCCTCACGTGATTCCGGCTTGTCCCCGAAGTGGTGCTGGTGTAGCGGGCAGGTGATTTTGGCGTGTCCGGCAGGTGGTTCAGGCGAGTTGAGCAGGTGGTTGCGACGTGCTCGGCAGGTGCTTCCGGCGTCTCCGGCACGTGTTTCTGGCACATCTGACTGGTGGTTCCGGCATGCCCAAAAGTTGATTCCCGTCTGTCCGGTAGGTGGTTCCGGCGTGCACGGCACGTGGTTCTGGTACGTGTCAGAGGTGGTTGCGTATGCCCAACAGGTGATTCCGGACTGTCCGCCACGTGCTTCTGGCACGTCTGAGAGGTGGTTCCAACATGCCCGGCAGGTCATTTCGGAGAGTCGTCCAAGTGGTTCTGGCGTAGCCCGCAGGTGATTTTGGCGTGTCCGGCAGGTGGTTCCGGCACGTCTGAGAGGTGGTTCCAGCATGCGCGACAGGTGGTTTCGGAGTGTCCACCAGGTGGTTCTGGCGTACCCGGCAGGTGATTTTGGCGTGTCCGGCAGGTGTTTCTGGCGAGCTGAGCAGGTGGCTCCGGCATGCTCGGCAGGTGCTTCCGGCGTCTCCGGCACGTGGTTCTGGTGTGTCTGAGAGCTGGTTCCGGCATGTCCGGCAGATGATTCCGGAGTGTCCGCCAAGTGGTTCTGGCATACCCGGCTGGTGATTTGGGCCTGTCAGGTAGGTGGTTCCGGCGAGTAGAGCAGGTGGCTCCGGCGTGCTCGGCAGGTTGTTCAGACGTGTCTGGCAGGTGTTTTCCGTCTGTTCGGGGTGTGGTTCCAGCATCTCATGCACATGGTTCTGTCACGTCTGAGATGTGGTTCCGGCCGGCCCGACAGGTGTTTCCACAGTGTCCGCCAAGTGGTACTGGAGTAGTTGGCATGTGATTTTGGCATGACTGGCTGGTGGTTCCAGCAAGCCCGGCAGGTGATTCCGAAGTGTTCCCCAACTTGTTTTGGCGTAGCCGGCAGGTGATTTTTCCGTGATCGGCAGGTGGTTCTGGCGAGTTGAGCAGGTGGTTCGGGCGTGCTCGGCAGGTGCTTCCGGGGTCATTGGCACGTGGTTCTGGCATATCTGAGAGGTGGTTCCGGCATGCCCGGCAGGTGATACAGGAGTGTTCGCCAAGTGTTTCCGGCGTAGCCGGCAGGTGATTTTGCATGTCCAGCGGTCGTTCCGGCGGGTCGAGCCGGTGGTTCCGGCGTGTCCGGCAGGTGGTTCCGGTCTGTCCGGCAGGTGGTTCCGTGGTGTCCGGCACGAGGTTCAGTCTGAGAGGCTGTGCCGGCATGCCCCTCACGTGATTCCGGCTTGTCCCCGAAGTGGTGCTGGTGTAGCGGGCAGGTGATTTTGGCGTGTCCGGCAGGTGGTTCAGGCGAGTTGAGCAGGTGGTTGCGACGTGCTCGGCAGGTGCTTCCGGCGTCTCCGGCACGTGTTTCTGGCACATCTGACTGGTGGTTCCGGCATGCCCAAAAGTTGATTCCGGTGTGTCCGGTAGGTGGTTCCGGCGTGCACGGCACGTGGTTCTGGTACGTCACAGAGGTGGTTGCGTATGCCCAACAGGTGATTCCGGACTGTCCGCCACGTGCTTCTAGCACATCTGACAGGTGGTTCCCACATGCCCTGCAGGTCATTTCGGAGAGTCGTCCAAGTGGTTTTGGCGTAGCCCGCAGGTGATTTTGGCGTGTCCGGCAGGTGGTTCCGCCGTGCTCGGCAGGTGGTTCAGGCATGGCCGTCACGTGGTTCCAGTCTGTCCAGGACGTGTTTCCAGCTTCTCCGGCAGGTGGCTCTGGTACGTCTGAGAGGTGGTTCCGCCATGGCTGGCAGGTGATCCCGGACTGTCCCCCAGGTGGTTCTGGCATAGCCAGCAGTTGATATTGGCCTGTCCGGCAGGTGGTTCCAGCGAGTCGAACAGGTGGCTCCGGCGTTCTTGGCAGGTGGTTCCGGTCTGTCCGGTAGGTGTTTCCGGCGTGTCTGGCACGTGCTTCCGGCACGTGTGAGAGGTGGTTCTGTCATGTGCGGCAGGTGATTCTGGAGTGTCTGCCAGGTGGTTCTGGCGTACCCGGCAGGTGATTTTGGCGTGTCCGGCAGGTGTTTCTGGCGAGTCGAGCAGGTGGCTCCGGCATGCTCGGCAGGTGCTTCCGGCGTCTCCGGCACTTGGTTCTGGTGTGTCTGAGAGCTGGTTCCGGCATGTCCGGCAGATGATTCCAGAGTGTCCGCCAAGTGGTTCTGGCATACCCAGCAGGTGATTTTGGCGTGTCAGGGAGGTGGTACCGGTGAGTCGAGCAGGTGGTTCCGGCGTGCTCAGCAGGTGGTTCAGGCGGTTCTGGCAGGTGGTATCCGTCTGTTCGGGGTGTGGTTCCAGCATCTCATGAACACGTTTCTGGCACGTCTGAGATGTGGTTCCAGCCGGCCCGACAGGTGTTTCCGCAGTGTCCGCCAAGCGGTTCTGGCGTAGTTGGCAGGTGATTTTGGCATGACTGGCAGGTGGTTCCAGCAAGCCCGGCAGGTGATTCCGAAGTGTTCCCCAACTGGTTGTGGCGTAGCCGGCAGGTGATTTTTGCGTGTCCGGCAGGTGCTTCTGGCGATTCGACCAGGTGGTTCCGGCGTGCTCGGCAGGTGCTTCCGGGGTCATTGGCACGGGGTTCTGGCATATCTGAGAGGTGGTTCCGGCATGCCCGGCAGGTGATTCCGGAGTGTTCGCCAAGTGTTTCCGGAGTAGCCGGCAGGTGATTTTGCATGTCCAGCGGTCGTTCCGGCGGGTCGAGCCAGTGGTTCCGGCGTGTCCGGCAGGTGGTTCCGGTCTGTCCGGCAGGTGGTTCTGTGGTGTCCGGCACGAGGTTCAGTCTGAGAGGCTGTGCCGGCATGCCCCTCACGTGATTCCGGCTTGTCCCCGAAGTGGTGCTGGTGTAGCGGGCAGGTGATTTTGGCGTGTCCGGCAGGTGGTTCAGGCGAGTTGAGCAGGTGGTTGCGACGTGCTCGGCAGGTGCTTCCGGCGTCTCCGGCACGTGTTTCTGGCACATCTGACTGGTGGTTCCGGCATGCCCAAAAGTTGATTCCGGTCTGTCCGGTAGGCGGTTCCGGCGTGCACGGCACGTGGTTCTGGTACGTCTCAGAGGTGGTTGCGTATGCCCAACAGGTGATTCCGGACTGTCCGCCACGTGCTTCTGGCACGTCTGAGAGGTGGTTCCAACATGCCCGGCAGGTCATTTCGGAGAGTCGTCCAAGTGGTTCTGGCGTAGCCCGCAGGTGATTTTGGCGTGTCAGGTAGGTTGTTCCGTTGTGCTTGGCAGGTGGTTCAGGCTTGGCCGGCAGGTGGTTCCAGACTGTCCAGGACGTGTTTCCAGCTTCTCCGGCAGGTGGTTCTGGTACGTCTGAGAGGTGGTTCCGCCATGGTTGGCAGGTGATTCCGGACCGTCCCCCAGGTGGTTCTGGCATAGCCAGCAGTTGATATTGGCCTGTCCGGCAGGTGGTTCCAGCGAGTCGAACAGGTGGCTCCGGCGTGCTCGGCAGGTGGTTCCGGTCTGTGCGGTAGGTTATTCCGGCGTGTCCAGCACGTGCTTCCGACACGTCTGAGAGGTGGTTCCCCCATGCGCGACAGGTGATTTCGGAGTGTCCGCCAGGTGGTTCTGGCGTACCCGGCAGGTGATTTTGGTGTGTCCGGCAGGTGTTTCTGGCGAGTCGAGCAGGTGGCTCCGGCATGCTCGGCAGGTGCTTCCGGCGTCTCCGGCACGTGGTTCTGGTGTGTCTGAGAGCTGGTTCCAGCATGTCCGGCAGATGATTCCGGAGTGTCCGCCAAGTGGTTCTGGCATACCCGGCTGGTGATTTGGGCATGTCAGGTAGGTGGCTCCGGCGTGCTCGGCAGGTTGTTCAGACGGGTCTGGCAGGTGTTTTCCGTCTGTTCGGGGTGTGGTTCCAGCATCTCATGCACATGGTTCTGGCATGTCTGAGATGTGGTTCCGGCCGGCCCGACAGGTGTTTCCACAGTGTCCGCCAAGTGGTACTGGCGTAGTTGGCATGTGATTTTGGCATGACCGGCAGGTGGTTCCAGCAAGCCCGGCAGGTGATTCCGAAGTGTTCCCCAACTGGTTGTGGCGTAGCCGGCAGGTGATTTTTGCGTGTCCGGCAGGTGGTTCTGGCGAGTCGAGCAGGTGGTTCCGGCGTGCTCGGCAGGTGCTTCCGGGGTCATTGGCACGTGGTTCTGGCATATCTGAGAGGTGGTTCCGGCATGCCCGGCAGGTGATTCCGGAGTGTTCGCCAAGTGTTTCCGGCGTAGCCGGCCGGTGATTTTGCATGTCCAGCGGTCGTTCCGGCGGGTCGAGCCGGTGGTTCCGGCGTGTCCGGCAGGTGGTTCCGGTCTGTCCGGCAGGTGGTTCTGTGGTGTCCGGCACGAGGTTCAGTCTGAGAGGCTGTGCCGGCATGCCCCTCACGTGATTCCGGCTTGTCCCCGAAGTGGTGCTGGTGTAGCGGGCAGGTGATTTTGGCGTGTCCGGCAGGTGGTTCAGGCGAGTTGAGCAGGTGGTTGCGACGTGCTCGGCAGGTGCTTCCGGCGTCTCCGGCGCGTGTTTCTGGCACATCTGACTGGTGGTTCCGGCATGCCCAAAAGTTGATTCCGGTGTGTCCGGTAGGTGGTTCCGGCGTGCACGGCACGTGGTTCTGGTACGTGTCAGAGGTGGTTGCGTATGCCCAGCAGGTGATTCCGGACTGTCCGCCACGTGCTTCTGGCACGTCTGAGAGGTGGTTCCAACATGCCCGGCAGGTCATTTCGGAGAGTCGTCCAAGTGGTTCTGGCGTAGCCCGCAGGTGATTTTGGCGTGTCCGGCAGGTGGTTCCGCCGTGCTCGGCAGGTGGTTCAGGCATGGCCGTCACGTGGTTCCAGTCTGTCCAGGACGTGTTTCCAGCTTCTCCGGCAGGTGGCTCTGGTACGTCTGAGAGGTGGTTCCGCCATGGCTGGCAGGTGATCCCGGACTGTCCCCCAGGTGGTTCTGGCATAGCCAGCAGTTGATATTGGCCTGTCCGGCAGGTGGTTCCAGCGAGTCGAACAGGTGGCTCCGGCGTTCTTGGCAGGTGGTTCCGGTCTGTCCGGTAGGTGTTTCCGGCGTGTCTGGCACGTGCTTCCGGCACGTCTGAGAGGTGGTTCCGTCATGCGCGGCAGGTGATTCCGGAGTGTCCGCCAGGTGGTTCTGGCGTACCCAGCAGGTGATTTTGGCGTGTCCGGCAGGTGTTTCTGGCGAGTCGAGCAGGTGGCTCCGGCATGCTCGGCAGGTGCTTCCGGCGTCTCCGGCACTTGGTTCTGGTGTGTCTGAGAGCTGGTTCCGGCATGTCCGGCAGATGATTCCGGAGTGTCCGCCAAGTGGTTCTGGCATACCCAGCAGGTGATTTTGGCGTGTCAGGGAGGTGGTACCGGTGAGTCGAGCAGGTGGTTCCGGCGTGCTCAGCAGGTGGTTCAGGCGGTTCTGGCAGGTGGTATCCGTCTGTTCGGGGTGTGGTTCCAGCATCTCATGAACACGTTTCTGGCACGTCTGAGATGTGGTTCCAGCCGGCCCGACAGGTGTTTCCGCAGTGTCCGCCAAGCGGTTCTGGCGTAGTTGGCAGGTGATTTTGGCATGACTGGCAGGTGGTTCCAGCAAGCCTGGCAGGTGATTCCAAAGTGTTCACCAACTGGTTGTGGCGTAGCCGGCAGGTGATTTTTGCGTGATCGGCAGGTGGTTCTGGCGAGTCGAGAAGGTGGTTCCGGCGTGCTCGGCTGGTGCTTCCGGGGTCATTGGCACGGGGTTCTGGCATGTCTGAGAGGTGGTTCTTGCATGCCCGGCACGTGATTCCGGAGTGTTTGCCAAGTGGTTCTGGGATAGTCGGCAGGTGATTTTGGCATGTCTGGCAGGTGGTTCAGGCGAGTTGAGCAGGTGGTTCCAACGTGCTTGGCAGGTGCTTCAGGCGTCTCCGGCACGTGTTTCTGGCACATCTGACAGGTGGTTCCGGCATGCCCGAAAGGTGATTCCGGTCTGTCCGGTAGGTGGTTCCAGCCTGCACGGCATGTGGTTCTGGTACGTCTCAGAGGTGGTTGCGCATGCCCAACAGGTGATTCCGGACTGTCCGCCACATGGTTCTGGCACGTCTGAGAGGTGGTTCCGGCATGCCCGGCAGGTCATCCCAGAGAGTCCTCCAAGTGGTTCTGGCATAACACGCAGGTGATTTTGGCGTGTCAGGCAGGTTGTTCCGTTGTGCTTGGCAGGTGGTTCAGGCTTGGCCGGCAGGTGGTTCCAGACTGTCCAGGACGTGATTCCAGCTTCTCCGGCAGGTGGTTCTGGTACGTCTGAGAGGTGGTTCCGCCATGGCTGGCAGGTGATTCCGGACCGTCCCCCAGGTGGTTCTGGCATAGCCAGGAGTTGATATTGGCCTGTCCGGCAGGTGGTTCCAGCGAGTCGGACAGGTGGCTCTGGCGTGCTCGGCAGGTGGTTCCGGTCTGTCCGGTAGGTCATTCCGGCGTGTCCGGCACGTGCTTCCGGCACGTCTGAGAGGTGGTTCCGGCATGCGCGACAGGTGATTTCGGAGTGTCCGCCAGGTGGTTCTGGCGTACCCGGAAGGTGATATTGGCGTGTCCGGCAGGTGTTTCTGGCGAGTCGAGCAGGTGGCTCCGGCATGCTCGGCAGGTGCTTCCGGCGTCTCCGGCACGTGGTTCTGGTGTGTCTGAGAGCTGGTTCCGGCATGTCCGGCAGATGATTCCGGAGTGTCCGCCAAGTGGTTCTGGCATACCCGGCTGGTGATTTGGGCCTGTCAGGTAGGTGGTTCCGGCGAGTCGAGCAGGTGGCTCCGGCGTGCTCGGCAGGTTGTTCAGACGGGTCTGGCAGGTGTTTTCCGTCTGTTCTGGGTGTGGTTCCAGCATCTCATGCACATGGTTCTGGCACGTCTGAGATGTGGTTCCGGCCGGCCCGACAGGTGTTTCCACAGTGTCCGCCAAGTGGTACTGGCGTAGTTGGCAGGTGATTTTGGCATGACCGGCAGGTGGTTCCAGCAAGCCCGGCAGGTGATTCCGAAGTGTTCCCCAACTGGTTGTGGCGTAGCCGGCAGGTGATTTTTGCGTGTCCGGCAGGTGGTTCTGGCGAGTCGAGCAGGTGGTTCCGGCGTGCTCGGCAGGTGCTTCCGGGGTCATTGGCACGTGGTTCTGGCATATCTGAGAGGTGGTTCCGGCATGCCCGGCAGGTGATTCCGGAGTGTTCGCCAAGTGTTTCCGGAGTAGCCGGCAGGTGATTTTGCATGTCCAGCGGTCGTTCCGGCGGGTCGAGGCGGTGGTTCCGGCGTGTCCGGCAGGTGGTTCCGGTCTGTCCGGCAGGTGGTTCTGTGGTGTCCGGCACGAGGTTCAGTCTGAGAGGCTGTGCCGGCATGCCCCTCACGTGATTCCGGCTTGTCCCCGAAGTGGTGCTGGTGTAGCGGGCAGGTGATTTTGGCGTGTCCGGCAGGTGGTTCAGGCGAGTTGAGCAGGTGGTTGCGACGTGCTCGGCAGGTGCTTCCGGCGTCTCCGGCACGTGTTTCTGGCACATCTGACTGGTGGTTCCGGCATGCCCGAAAGGTGATTCCGGTCTGTCCGGTAGGTGGTTCCAGCCGGCACGGCATGTGGTTCTGGTACGTCTCAGAGGTGGTTGCGCATGCCCAACAGGTGATTCCGGACTGTCCGCCACATGGTTCTGGCACGTCTGAGAGGTGGTTCCGGCATGCCCGGCAGGTCATCCCAGAGAGTCCTCCAAGTGGTTCTGGCATAACACGCAGGTGATTTTGGCGTGTCTGGCAGGTTGTTCCGCTGTGCTTGGCAGGTGGTTCAGGCTTGGCCGGCAGGTGGTTCCAGACTGTCCAGGACGTGTTTCCAGCTTCTCCGGCAGGTGGTTCTGGTACGTCTGAGAGGTGGTTCCGCCATGGCTGGCAGGTGATTCCGGAGCGTCCCCCAGGTGGTTCTGGAAGAGCCAGAAGTTGATATTGGCCTTTCAGGCAGGGGGTTCCAGCGAGTCGAACAAGGTGGCTCCGGCGTGCTCGGCAGGTGGTTCCGGTCTGTCCGGTAGGTGATTCCGGCGTGTCCGGCACGTGCTTCCGGCACGTCTGAGAGGTGGTTCCAGCATGCGCGGCAGGTGATTCCGTAGTGTCAGCCAGGTGGTTCTGGCGTACCCGGCAGGTGATTTTGGCGTGTCCGGCAGGTGTTTCTGGCGAGTCGAGCAGGTGGCTCCGGCATGCTCGGCAGGTGCTTCCGGCGTCTCCGGCACTTGGTTCTGGTGTGTCTGAGAGCTGTTTCCGGCATGTCCGGCAGATGATTCCGGGGTGTCCGCCAAGTGGTTCTGGCATACCCAGCAGGTGATTTTGGCGTGTCAGGGAGGTGGTACCGGTGAGTCGAGCAGGTGGTTCCGGCGTGCTCAGCAGGTGGTTCAGGCGGTTCTGGGAGGTGGTATCCGTCTGTTCGGGGTGTGGTTCCAGCGTCTCATGAACACGTTTCTGGCACGTCTGAGATGTGGTTCCAGCCGGCCCGACAGGTGTTTCCGCAGTGTCCGCCAAGCGGTTCTGGCGTAGTTGGCAGGTGATTTTGGCATGACTGGCAGGTGGTTCCAGCAAGCCTTGCAGGTGATTCCAAAGTGTTCACCAACTGGTTGTGGCGTAGCCGGCAGGTGATTTTTGCGTGATCGGCAGGTGGTTCTGGCGAGTCGAGCAGGTGGCTCCGGCGGGCTCGGCTGGTGCTTCCGGGGTCATTGGCACGGGGTTCTGGCATGTCTGAGAGGTGGTTCCTGCATGCCCGGTAAGTGATTTCGGAGTATAAGACAGGTGGTTATGGCCTACCCGGCAGGTGATTTTTGCATGTCCGGCAGGTGTTTCTGGCGAGTGGAGCAGGTGGCTCCGGCATGCTCGGCAGGTGCTTCCGGCGTCTCCGGCACGTGGTTCTGGTGTGTCTGAGTGCTGGTTCCGGCATGTCCGGCAGATGATTCCGGAGTGTCCGCCAAGTGGTTCTGGCATACCCGGCTGGTGATTTTGGCATGTCAGGTAGGTGGTTCCGGCGAGTCGAGCAGGTGGCTCCGGCGTGCTCAGCAGGTTGTTCAGACGGGTCTGGCAGGTGTTTTCCGTCTGTTCGGGGTGTGGTTCCAGCATCTCATGCACATGGTTCTGGCACGTCTGAGATGTGGTTCCGGCCGGCCCGACAGGTGTTTCCACAGTGTCCGCCAAGTGGTACTGGCGTATTTGGCAGGTGATTTTGGCATGACCGGCAGGTGGTTCCAGCAAGCCCGGCAGGTGATTCCGAAGTGTTCCCCCACCGGTTGTGGCGTAGCCGGCAGGTGATTTTTGCGTGGCCGGCAGGTGGTTCTGGCGAGTCGAGCAGGTGGTTCCGGCGTGCTTGGCAGGTGCTTCCGGGGTCATTGGCACGTGGTTCTGGCATATCTGAGAGGTGGTTCCGGCATGCCCGGCAGGTGATTCCGGAGTGTTCGCCAAGTGTTTCCGGCGTAGCCGGCAGGTGATTTTTGCATGTCCAGCGGTCGTTCCGGCAGGTCGATCCGGTGGTTCCGGCGTGTCCGGCAGGTGGTTCCGGTCTGTCCGGCAGGTGGTTCTGTGGTGTCCGGCACGAGGTTCAGTCTGAGAGGCTGTGCCGGCATGCCCCTCACGTGATTCCGGCTTGTCCCCGAAGTGGTGCTGGTGTAGCGGGCAGGTGATTTTGGCGTGTCCGGCAGGTGGTTCAGGCGAGTTGAGCAGGTGGTTGCGACGTGCTCGGCAGGTGCTTCCGGCGTCTCCGGCACGTGTTTCTGGCACATCTGACTGGTGGTTCCGGCATGCCCAAAAGTTGATTCCGGTCTGTCCGGTAGGTGGTTCCGGCGTGCACGGCACGTGGTTCTGGTACGTCTCAGAGGTGGTTGCGTATGCCCAACAGGTGATTCCGGACTGTCCGCCACGTGCTTCTGGCACGTCTGAGAGGTGGTTCCAACATGCCCGGCAGGTCATTTCGGAGAGTCGTCCAAGTGGTTCTGGCGTAGCCCGCAGGTGATTTTGGCGTGTCCGGCAGGTGGTTCCGCCGTGCTCGGCAGGTGGTTCAGGCATGGCCGTCACGTGGTTCCAGTCTGTCCAGGACGTGTTTCCAGCTTCTCCGGCAGGTGGTTCTGGTACGTCTGAGAGGTGGTTCCGCCATGGCTGGCAGGTGATCCCGGACTGTCCCCCAGGTGTTTCTGGCATAGCCAGCCGTTGATATTGGCCTGTCTGGCAGGTGGTTCCAGCGAGTCGAACAGGTGGCTCCGGCGTTCTTGGCAGGTGGTTCCGGTCTGTCCGGTAGGTGTTTCGGGCGTGTCTGGCACGTGCTTCCGGCACGTCTGAGAGGTGGTTCCGGCATGCGCGGCAGGTGATTCCGTAGTGTCCGCCAGGTGGTTCTGGCATACCCGGCAGGTGATTTTGGCGTGTGCGGCAGGTGTTTCTGGCGAGTCGAGCAGGTGGCTCCGGCATGCTCGGCAGGTGCTTCCGGCGTCTCCGGCACTTGGTTCTGGTGTGTCTGAGAGCTGTTTCCGGCATGTCCGGCAGATGATTCCGGGGTGTCCGCTAAGTGGTTCTGGCATACCCAGCAGGTGATTTTGGCGTGTCAGGGAGGTGGTACCGGTGAGTCGAGCAGGTGGTTCCAGCGTGCTCAGCAGGTGGTTCAGGCGGTTCTGGCAGGTGGTATCCGTCTGTTCGGGGTGTGGTTCCAGCATCTCATGAACACGTTTCTGGCACGTCTGAGATGTGGTTCCAGCCGGCCCGACAGGTGTTTCCGCAGTGTCCGCCAAGCGGTTCTGGCGTAGTTGGCAGGTGATTTTGGCATGACTGGCAGGTGGTTCCAGCAAGCCTTGCAGGTGATTCCAAAGTTTTCACCAACTGGTTGTGGCGTAGCCGGCAGGTGATTTTTGCGTGATCGGCAGGTGGTTCTGGCGAGTCGAGCAGGTGGTTCCGGCGTGCTCGGCTGGTGCTTCCGGGGTCATTGGCACGGGGTCCTGGCATGTCTGAGAGGTGGTTCCTGCATGCCCGGTAAGTGATTTCGGAGTGTCCGACAGGTGGTTATGGCGTACCCGGCAGGTGATTTTTGCATGTCCGGCAGGTGTTTCTGGCGAGTGGAGCAGGTGGCTCCGGCATGCTCGGCAGGTGCTTCCGGCGTCTCCGGCACGTGGTTCTGGTGTGTCTGAGTGCTGGTTCCGGCATGTCCGGCAGATGATTCCGGAGTGTCCGCCAAGTGGTTCTGGCATACCCGGCTGGTGATTTGGGCATGTCAGGTAGGTGGTTCCGGCGAGTCGAGCAGGTGGCTCCGGCGTGCTCAGCAGGTTGTTCAGACGGGTCTGGCAGGTGTTTTCCGTCTGTTCGGGGTGTGGTTCCAGCATCTCATGCACATGGTTCTGGCACGTCTGAGATGTGGTTCCGGCCGGCCCGACAGGTGTTTCCACAGTGTCCGCCAAGTGGTACTGGCGTATTTGGCAGGTGATTTTGGCATGACCGGCAGGTGGTTCCAGCAAGCCCGGCAGGTGATTCCGAAGTGTTCCCCCACCGGTTGTGGCGTAGCCGGCAGGTGATTTTTGCGTGGCCGGCAGGTGGTTCTGGCGAGTCGAGCAGGTGGTTCCGGCGTGCTCGGCAGGTGCTTCCGGGGTCATTGGCACGTGGTTCTGGCATATCTGAGAGGTGGTTCCGGCATGCCCGGCAGGTGATTCCGGAGTGTTCGCCAAGTGTTTCCGGCGTAGCCGGCAGGTGATTTTTGCATGTCCAGCGGTCGTTCCGGCAGGTCGATCCGGTGGTTCCGGCGTGTCCGGCAGGTGGTTCCGGTCTGTCCGGCAGGTGGTTCTGTGGTGTCCGGCACGAGGTTCAGTCTGAGAGGCTGTGCCGGCATGCCCCTCACGTGATTCCGGCTTGTCCCCGAAGTGGTGCTGGTGTAGCGGGCAGGTGATTTTGGCGTGTCCGGCAGGTGGTTCAGGCGAGTTGAGCAGGTGGTTGCGACGTGCTCGGCAGGTGCTTCCGGCGTCTCCGGCACGTGTTTCTGGCACATCTGACTGGTGGTTCCGGCATGCCCAAAAGTTGATTCCGGTCTGTCCGGTAGGTGGTTCCGGCGTGCACGGCACGTGGTTCTGGTACGTCTCAGAGGTGGTTGCGTATGCCCAACAGGTGATTCCGGACTGTCCGCCACGTGCTTCTGGCACGTCTGAGAGGTGGTTCCAACATGCCCGGCAGGTCATTTCGGAGAGTCGTCCAAGTGGTTCTGGCGTAGCCCGCAGGTGATTTTGGCGTGTCCGGCAGGTGGTTCCGCCGTGCTCGGCAGGTGGTTCAGGCATGGCCGTCACGTGGTTCCAGTCTGTCCAGGACGTGTTTCCAGCTTCTCCGGCAGGTGGTTCTGGTACGTCTGAGAGGTGGTTCCGCCATGGCTGGCAGGTGATCCCGGACTGTCCCCCAGGTGTTTCTGGCATAGCCAGCCGTTGATATTGGCCTGTCTGGCAGGTGGTTCCAGCGAGTCGAACAGGTGGCTCCGGCGTTCTTGGCAGGTGGTTCCGGTCTGTCCGGTAGGTGTTTCGGGCGTGTCTGGCACGTGCTTCCGGCACGTCTGAGAGGTGGTTCCGGCATGCGCGGCAGGTGATTCCGTAGTGTCCGCCAGGTGGTTCTGGCATACCCGGCAGGTGATTTTGGCGTGTGCGGCAGGTGTTTCTGGCGAGTCGAGCAGGTGGCTCCGGCATGCTCGGCAGGTGCTTCCGGCGTCTCCGGCACTTGGTTCTGGTGTGTCTGAGAGCTGTTTCCGGCATGTCCGGCAGATGATTCCGGGGTGTCCGCTAAGTGGTTCTGGCATACCCAGCAGGTGATTTTGGCGTGTCAGGGAGGTGGTACCGGTGAGTCGAGCAGGTGGTTCCGGCGTGCTCAGCAGGTGGTTCAGGCGGTTCTGGCAGGTGGTATCCGTCTGTTCGGGGTGTGGTTCCAGCATCTCATGAACACGTTTCTGGCACGTCTGAGATGTGGTTCCAGCCGGCCCGACAGGTGTTTCCGCAGTGTCCGCCAAGCGGTTCTGGCGTAGTTGGCAGGTGATTTTGGCATGACTGGCAGGTGGTTCCAGCAAGCCTTGCAGGTGATTCCAAAGTTTTCACCAACTGGTTGTGGCGTAGCCGGCAGGTGATTTTTGCGTGATCGGCAGGTGGTTCTGGCGAGTCGAGCAGGTGGTTCCGGCGTGCTCGGCTGGTGCTTCCGGGGTCATTGGCACGGGGTCCTGGCATGTCTGAGAGGTGGTTCCTGCATGCCCGGTAAGTGATTTCGGAGTGTCCGACAGGTGGTTATGGCGTACCCGGCAGGTGATTTTTGCATGTCCGGCAGGTGTTTCTGGCGAGTGGAGCAGGTGGCTCCGGCATGCTCGGCAGGTGCTTCCGGCGTCTCCGGCACGTGGTTCTGGTGTGTCTGAGTGCTGGTTCCGGCATGTCCGGCAGATGATTCCGGAGTGTCCGCCAAGTGGTTCTGGCATACCCGGCTGGTGATTTTGGCATGTCAGGTAGGTGGTTCCGGCGAGTCGAGCAGGTGGCTCCGGCGTGCTCAGCAGGTTGTTCAGACGGGTCTGGCAGGTGTTTTCCGTCTGTTCGGGGTGTGGTTCCAGCATCTCATGCACATGGTTCTGGCACGTCTGAGATGTGGTTCCGGCCGGCCCGACAGGTGTTTCCACAGTGTCCGCCAAGTGGTACTGGCGTATTTGGCAGGTGATTTTGGCATGACCGGCAGGTGGTTCCAGCAAGCCCGGCAGGTGATTCCGAAGTGTTCCCCCACCGGTTGTGGCGTAGCCGGCAGGTGATTTTTGCGTGGCCGGCAGGTGGTTCTGGCGAGTCGAGCAGGTGGTTCCGGCGTGCTCGGCAGGTGCTTCCGGGGTCATTGGCACGTGGTTCTGGCATATCTGAGAGGTGGTTCCGGCATGCCCGGCAGGTGATTCCGGAGTGTTCGCCAAGTGTTTCCGGCGTAGCCGGCAGGTGATTTTTGCATGTCCAGCGGTCGTTCCGGCAGGTCGATCCGGTGGTTCCGGCGTGTCCGGCAGGTGGTTCCGGTCTGTCCGGCAGGTGGTTCTGTGGTGTCCGGCACGAGGTTCAGTCTGAGAGGCTGTGCCGGCATGCCCCTCACGTGATTCCGGCTTGTCCCCGAAGTGGTGCTGGTGTAGCGGGCAGGTGATTTTGGCGTGTCCGGCAGGTGGTTCAGGCGAGTTGAGCAGGTGGTTGCGACGTGCTCGGCAGGTGCTTCCGGCGTCTCCGGCACGTGTTTCTGGCACATCTGACTGGTGGTTCCGGCATGCCCAAAAGTTGATTCCGGTCTGTCCGGTAGGTGGTTCCGGCGTGCACGGCACGTGGTTCTGGTACGTCACAGAGGTGGTTGCGTATGCCCAACAGGTGATTCCGGACTGTCCGCCACGTGCTTCTGGCACGTCTGATAGGTGGTTCCAACATGCCCGGCAGGTCATTTCGGAGAGTCGTCCAAGTGGTTCTGGCGTAGCCCGCAGGTGATTTTGGCGTGTCCGGCAGGTGGTTCCGCTGTGCTCGGCAGGTGGTTCAGGCATGGCCGTCACGTGGTTCCAGTCTGTCCAGGACGTGTTTCCAGCTTCTCCGGCAGGTGGTTCTGGTACGTCTGAGAGGTGGTTCCGCCATGGCTGGCAGGTGATCCCGGACTGTCCCCCAGGTGTTTCTGGCATAGCCAGCCGTTGATATTGGCCTGTCCGGCAGGTGGTTCCAGCGAGTCGAACAGGTGGCTCCGGCGTTCTTGGCAGGTGGTTCCGGTCTGTCCGGTAGGTGTTTCCGGCGTGTCTGGCACGTGCTTCCGGCACGTCTGAGAGGTGGTTCCGGCATGCGCGGCAGGTGGTTCAGGCGGTTCTGGCAGGTGGTATCCGTCTGTTCGGGGTGTGGTTTCAGCGTCTCATGAACACGTTTCTGGCACGTCTGAGATGTGGTTCCAGCCGGCCCGACAGGTGTTTCCGCAGTGTCCGCCAAGCAGTTCTGGCGTAGTTGGCAGGTGATTTTGGCATGACTGGCAGGTGGTTCCAGCAAGCCTTGCCGGTGATTCCAAAGTGTTCACCAACTGGTTGTGGCGTAGCCGGCAGGTGATTTTTGCGTGATCGGCAGGTGGTTCTGGCGAGTCGAGCAGGTGGCTCCGGCGTGCTCGGCTGGTGCTTCCGGGGTCATTGGCACGGGGTTCTGGCATGTCTGAGAGGTGGTTCCTGCATGCCCGGCAAGTGATTCCGGAGTGTTCGCCAAGTGGTTCTGGCATAGTCGGCAGGTGATTTTGGCATGTCCGGCAGGTGGTTCAGGCGAGTTGAGCAGGTGGTTCCAACGTGCTTGGCAGGTGCTTCCGGCGTCTCCGGCACGTGTTTCTGGCACATCTGACAGGTGGTTCCGGCATGCCCGAAAGGTGATTCCGGTCTGTCCGGTAGGTGGTTCCAGCCTGCACGGCATGTGGTTCTGGTACGTCTCAGAGGTGGTTGCGCATGCCCAACAGGTGATTCCGGACTGTCCGCCACATGGTTCTGGCACGTCTGAGAGGTGGTTCCGGCATGCCCGGCAGGTCATCGCAGAGAGTCCTCCAAGTGGTTCTGGCACAACACGCAGGTGATTTTGGCGTCTCTGGCAGGTTGTTCCGCTGTGCTTGGCAGGTGGTTCAGGCTTGGCCGGCAGGTGGTTCCAGACTGTCCAGGACGTGTTTCCAGCTTCTCCGACAGGTGGTTCTGGTACGTCTGAGAGGTGGTTCCGCCATGGCTGGCAGGTGATTCAAGACCGTCCCCCAGGTGGTTCTGGCATAGCCAGCAGTTGATATTGGCCTGTCTGGCAGGTGGTTCCAGCGAGTCGAACAGGTGGCTCCGGCGTTCTTGGCAGGTGGTTCCGGTCTGTCCGGTAGGTGATTCCGGCGTGTCCGGCACGTGCTTCCGGCACGTCTGAGAGGTGGTTCCGGCATGCACGACAGGTGATTCCGTAGTGTCCGCCAGGTGGTTCTGGCGTACCCGGCAGGTGATTTTATCGTGTCCGGCAGGTGTTTCTGGCGAGTCGAGCATGTGGCTCCGGCATGCTCGGCAGGTGCTTCCGGCGTCTCCGGCATGTGGTTCTGGTTTGTCTGAGAGCTGGTTCCGGCATGTCCGGCAGGTGATTCCGGAGTGTCCGCCAAGTGGTTTTGGCATACCCGGCTGGTGATTTTGTCATGTCAGGTAGGTGGTTCCGGCGAGTCGAGCAGGTGGCTCCGGCGTGCTTTGCAGGTTGTTCACACGGGTCTGGCAGGTGTTTTCCGTCTGTTCGGGGTGTGGTTCCAGCATCTCATGCACATGGTTCTGGCACGTCTGAGATGTGGTTCCGGCCGGCCCGACAGGTGTTTCCACAGTGTCTGCCAAGTGGTACTGGCGTAGTTGGCAGGTGATTTTGGCATGACCGGCAGGTGGTTCCAGCTAGCCCGGCGGGTGATTCCGAAGTGTTCCCCCACCGGTTGTGGCGTAGGGGGCAGGTGATTTTTGCGTGTCCGGCAGGTGGTTCTGGCGAGTCGAGCAGGTGGTTCCGGCGTGCTCGGCAGGTGCTTCCGGGGTCATTGGCACGTGGTTCTGGCATATCTGAGAGGTGGTTCCGGCATGCCCGGCAGGTGATTCCGGAGTGTTCGCCAAGTGTTTCCGGCGTAGCCGGCAGGTGATTTTTGCATGTCTAGCGGTCGTTCCGGCGGGTCGAGCCGGTGGTTCCGGCGTGTCCGGCAGGTGGTTCCGGTCTGTCCGGCAGGTGGTTCTGTGGTGTCCGGCACGAGGTTCAGTCTGAGAGGCTGTGCCGGCATGCCCCTCACGTGATTCCGGCTTGTCCCCGAAGTGGTGCTGGTGTAGCGGGCAGGTGATTTTGGCGTGTCCGGCAGGTGGTTCAGGCGAGTTGAGCAGGTGGTTGCGACGTGCTCGGCAGGTGCTTCCGGCGTCTCCGGCACGTGTTTCTGGCACATCTGACTGGTGGTTCCGGCATGCCCAAAAGTTGATTCCGGTCTGTCCGGTAGGTGGTTCCGGCGTGCACGGCACGTCGTTGTGGTACGTCTCAGAGGTGGTTGCGTATGCCCAACAGGTGATTCCGGACTGTCCGCAACGTGCTTCTGGCACGTCTGAGAGGTGGTTCCAACATGCCCGGCAGGTCATTTCGGAGAGTCGTCCAAGTGGTTCTGGCGTAGCCCGCAGGTGATTTTGGCGTGTCCGGCAGGTGGTTCCGCCGTGCTCGGCAGGTGGTTCAGGCATGGCCGTCACGTGGTTCCAGTCTGTCCAGGACGTGTTTCCAGCTTCTCCGGCAGGTGGTTCTGGTACGTCTGAGAGGTGGTTCCGCCATGGCTGGCAGGTGATCCCGGACTGTCCCCCAGGTGGTTCTGGCATAGCCAGCCGTTGATATTGGCCTGTCCGGCAGGTGGTTCCAGCGAGTCGAACAGGTGGCTCCGGCGTTCTTGGCAGGTGGTTCCGGTCTGTCCAGTAGGTGTTTCCGGCGTGTCTGGCACGTGCTTCCGGCACGTCTGAGAGGTGGTTCCGGCATGCGCGGCAGGTGGTTCAGGCGGTTCTGGCAGGTGGTATCCGTCTGTTCGGGGTGTGGTTCCAGCATCTCATGAACACGTTTCTGGCAAGTCTGAGATGTGGTTCCAGCCGGCCCGACAGGTGTTTCCGCAGTGTCCGCCAAGCGGTTCTGGCGTAGTTGGCAGGTGATTTTGGCATGACTGGCAGGCGGTTCCAGCAAGCCTGGCAGGTGATTCCAAAGTGTTCACCAACTGGTTGTGGCATAGCCGGCAGGTGATTTTTGCGTGATCGGCAGGTGGTTCTGGCGAGTCGAGCAGGTGGTTCCGGCGTGCTCGGCTGGTGCTTCCGGGGTCATTGGCACGGGGTTCTGGCATGTCTGAGAGGTGGTTCCTGCATGCCCGGCAAGTGATTCCGGAGTGTTCGCCAAGTGGTTCTGGCATAGTCGGCAGGTGATTTTGGCATGTCCGGCAGGTGGTTCAGGCGAGTTGAGCAGGTGGTTCCAACGTGCTTGGCAGGTTCTTCCGGCGTCTCCGGCACGTGTTTCTGGCACATCTGACAGGTGGTTCCGGCATGCCCGAAAGTTGATTCCGGTCTGTCCGGTAGGTGGTTCCAGCCTGCACGGCATGTGGTTCTGGTACGTCTCAGAGGTGGTTGCGCATGCCCAACAGGTGATTCCGGACTGTCCGCCACATGGTTCTGGCACGTCTGAGAGGTGGTTCCGGCATGCCCGGCAGGTCATCCCAGAGAGTCCTCCAAGTGGTTCTGGCATAACACGCAGGTGATTTTGGCGTGTCTGGCAGGTTGTTCCGTTGTGCTTGGCAGGTGGTTCAGGCTTGGCCGGCAGGTGGTTCCAGACTGTCCAGGACGTGTTTCCAGCTTCTCCGGCAGGTGGTTCTGGTACGTCTGAGAGGTGGTTCCGCCATGGCTGGCAGGTGATTCCGGACCGTCCCCCAGGTGGTTCTGGCATAGCCAGCATTTGATATGGGCCTGTCCGGCAGGTGGTTCCAGCGAGTCGAACAGGTGGCTCCGGCGTGCTCGGCAGGTGGTTCCGTTCTGTCCGGTTGGTGATTCCGGCGTGTCCGGCACGTGCTTCCGGCACGTCTGAGAGGTGGTTCCGGCATGCGCGACAGGTGGTTTCGGAGTGTCCGCCAGGTGCTTCTGGCGTACCCGGCAGGTGATTTTGGCGTGTCCGGCAGGTGTTTCTGGCGAGTCGAGCAGGTGGCTCCGGCATGCTCGGCAGGTGCTTCCGGCGTCTCCGGCACGTGGTTCTGGTGTGTCTGAGAGCTGGTTCCGGCATGTCTGGCAGATGATTACGGAGTGTCCGCCAAGTGGTTCTGGCATACCCGGCTGGTGATTTGGGCCTGTCAGGTAGGTGGTTCCGGCGAGTCGAGCAGGTGGCTCCGGCGTGCTCGGCAGGTTGTTCAGACGGGTCTGGCAGGTGTTTTCCGTCTGTTCTGGGTGTGGTTCCAGCATCTCATGCACATGGTTCTGGCACGTCTGAGATGTGGTTCCGGCCGGCCCGACAGGTGTTTCCACAGTGTCCGCCAAGTGGTACTGGCGTAGTTGGCAGGTGATTTTGGCATGACCGGCAGGTGGTTCCAGCAAGCCCGGCAGGTGATTCCGAAGTGTTCCCCAACTGGTTGTGGCGTAGCCGGCAGGTGATTTTTGCGTGTCCGGCAGGTGGTTCTGGCGAGTCGAGCAGGTGGTTCCGGCGTGCTCGGCAGGTGCTTCCGGGGTCATTGGCACGTGGTTCTGGCATATCTGAGAGGTGGTTCCGGCATGCCCGGCAGGTGATTCCGGAGTGTTCGCCAAGTGTTTCCGGAGTAGCCGGCAGGTGATTTTGCATGTCCAGCGGTCGTTCCGGCGGGTCGAGGCGGTGGTTCCGGCGTGTCCGGCAGGTGGTTCCGGTCTGTCCGGCAGGTGGTTCTGTGGTGTCCGGCACGAGGTTCAGTCTGACAGGCTGTGCCGGCATGCCCCTCACGTGATTCCGGCTTGTCCCCGAAGTGGTGCTGGTGTAGCGGGCAGGTGATTTTGGCGTGTCCGGCAGGTGGTTCAGGCGAGTTGAGCAGGTGGTTGCGACGTGCTCGGCAGGTGCTTCCGGCGTCTCCGGCACGTGTTTCTGGCACATCTGACTGGTGGTTCCGGCATGCCCGAAAGGTGATTCCGGTCTGTCCGGTAGATGGTTCCAGCCTGCACGGCATGTGGTTCTGGTACGTCTCAGAGGTGGTTGCGCATGCCCAACAGGTGATTCCGGACTGTCCGCCACATGGTTCTGGCACGTCTGAGAGGTGGTTCCGGCATGCCCGGCAGGTCATCCCAGAGAGTCCTCCAAGTGGTTCTGGCATAACACGCAGGTGATTTTGGCGTGTCAGGCAGGTTGTTCCGTTGTGCTTGGCAGGTGGTTCAGGCATGGCCGGCAGGTGGTTCCCGACTGTCCAGGACGTGTTTCCAGCTTCTCCGGCAGGTGGTTCTGGTACGTCTGAGAGGTGGTTCCGCCATGGCTGGCAGGTGATTCCGGACCGTCCCCCAGGTGGTTCTGGCATAGCCAGCAGTTGATATTGGCCTGTCCGGCAGGTGGTTCCAGCGAGTCGAACAGGTGGCTCCGGCGTACTCGGCAGGTGGTTGCGGTGTGTCCGGTAGGTCATTCCGGCGTGTCCGGCACGTGCTTCCTGCACGTCTGAGATGTGGTTCCGGCATGCGCGACAGGTGGTTTCGGAGGGTCCGCCAGGTGGTTCTGGCGTACCCGGCAGGTGATTTTGGCGTGTGCGGCAGGTGTTTCTGGCGAGTCGAGCAGGTGGCTCCGGCATGCTCGGCAGGAGCTTCCGGCGTCTCCGGCACTTGGTTCTGGTGTGTCTGAGAGCTGGTTCCGGCATGTCCGGCAGATGATTCCGGAGTGTCCGCCAAGTGGTTCTCGCATACCCAGCAGGTGATTTTGGCGTGTCAGGCAGGTGGTACCGGTGAGTCGAGCAGGTGGTTCCGGCGTGCTCAGCAGGTGGTTCAGGCGGTTCTGGCAGGTGGTATCCGTCTGTTCGGGGTGTGGTTCCAGCATCTCATGAACACGTTTCTGGCAAGTCTGAGATGTGGTTCCAGCCGGCCCGACAGGTGTTTCCGCAGTGTCCGCCAAGCGGTTCTGGCGTAGTTGGCAGGTGATTTTGGCATGACTGGCAGGTGGTTCCAGCAAGCCTGGCAGGTGATTCCAAAGTGTTCACCAACTGGTTGTGGCGTAGCCGGCAGGTGATTTTTGCGTGATCGGCAGGTGGTTCTGGCGAGTCGAGCAGGTGGTTCCGGCGTGCTCGGCTGGTGCTTCCGGGGTCATTGGCACGGGGTTCTGGCATGTCTGAGAGGTGGTTCCTGCATGCCCGGCAAGTGATTCCGGAGTGTTCGCCAAGTGGTTCTGGCATAGTCGGCAGGTGATTTTGGCATGTCCGGCAGGTGGTTCAGGCGAGTTGAGCAGGTGGTTCCAACGTGCTTGGCAGGTGCTTCCGGCGTCTCCGGCACGTGTTTCTGGCACATCTGACAGGTGGTTCCGGCATGCCCGAAAGGTGATTCCGGTCTGTCCGGTAGGTGGTTCCAGCCGGCACGGCATGTGGTTCTGGTACGTCTCAGAGGTGGTTGCGCATGCCCAACAGGTGATTCCGGACTGTCCGCCACATGGTTCTGGCACGTCTGAGAGGTGGTTCCGGCATGCCCGGCAGGTCATCCCAGAGAGTCCTCCAAGTGGTTCTGGCATAACACGCAGGTGATTTTGGCGTGTCAGGCAGGTTGTTCCGTTGTGCTTGGCAGGTGGTTCAGGCTTGGCCGGCAGGTGGTTCCAGACTGTCCAGGACGTGTTTCCAGCTTCTCCGGCAGGTGGTTCTGGTACGTCTGAGAGGTGGTTCCGCCATGGCTGGCAGGTGATTCCGGACCGTCCCCCAGGTGGTTCTGGCATAGCCAGCAGTTGATATTGGCCTGTCCGGCAGGTGGTTCCAGCGAGTCGAACAGGTGGCTCCGGCGTACTCGGCAGGTGGTTGCGGTGTGTCCGGTAGGTCATTCCGGCGTGTCCGGCACGTGCTTCCTGCACGTCTGAGAGGTGGTTCCGGCATGCGCGACAGGTGGTTTCGGAGTGTCCGCCAGGTGGTTCTGGCGTACCCGGCAGGTGATTTTGGCGTGTCCGGCAGGTGTTTCTGGCGAGTCGAGCAGGTGGCTCCGGCATGCTCGGCAGGTGCTTCCGGCGTCTCCGGCACGTGGTTCTGGTGTGTCTGAGAGCTGGTTCCAGCATGTCCGGCAGATGATTCCGGAGTGTCCGCCAAGTGGTTCTGGCATACCCGGCTGGTGATTTGGGCATGTCAGGTAGGTGGCTCCGGCGTGCTCGGCAGGTTGTTCAGACGGGTCTGGCAGGTGTTTTCCGTCTGTTCTGGGTGTGGTTCCAGCATCTCATGCACATGGTTCTGGCACGTCTGAGATGTGGTTCCGGCCGGCCCGACAGGTGTTTCCACAGTGTCCGCCAAGTGCTACTGGCGTGGTTGGCAGGTGATTTTGGCATGACCGGCAGGTGGTTCCAGCAAGCCCGGCAGGTGATTCCGAAGTGTTCCCCAACTGGTTGTGGCGTAGCCGGCAGGTGATTTTTGCGTGTCCGGCAGGTGGTTCCGGCGTGCTCGGCAGGTGCTTCCGGGGTCATTGGCACGTGGTTCTGGCATATCTGAGAGGTGGTTCCGGCATGCCCGGCAGGTGATTCCGGAGTGTTCGCCAAGTGTTTCCGGCGTAGCCGGCAGGTGATTTTGCATGTCCAGCGGTCGTTCCGGCGGGTCGAGCCGGTGGTTCCGGCGTGTCCGGCAGGTGGTTCCGGTCTGTCCGGCAGGTGGTTCTGTGGTGTCCGGCACGAGGTTCAGTCTGAGAGGCTGTGCCGGCATGCCCCTCACGTGATTCCGGCTTGTCCCCGAAGTGGTGCTGGTTTAGCGGGCAGGTGATTTTGGCGTGTCCGGCAGGTGGTTCAGGCGAGTTGAGCAGGTGGTTGCGACGTGCTCGGCAGGTGATTCTGGCGTCTCCGGCACGTGTTTCTGGCACATCTGACTGGTGGTTCCGGCATGCCCAAAAGTTGATTCCGGTCTGTCCGGTAGGTGGTTCCGGCGTGCACGGCATGTGGTTCTGGTACGTGTCAGAGGTGGTTGCGTATGCCCAACAGGTGATTCCGGACTGTCCGCCACGTGCTTCTGGCACGTCTGAGAGGTGGTTCCAACATGCCCGGCAGGTCATTTCGGAGAGTCGTCCAAGTGGTTCTGGCGTAGCCCGCAGGTGATTTTGGCGTGTCGGGCAGGTGGTTCCGCCGTGCTCGGCAGGTGGTTCAGGCATGGCCGTCACGTGGTTCCAGTCTGTCCAGGACGTGTTTCCAGCTTCTCCGGCAGGTGGTTCTGGTACGTCTGAGAGGTGGTTCCGCCATGGCTGGCAGGTGATCCCGGACTGTCCCCCAGGTGGTTCTGGCATAGCCAGCAGTTGATATTGGCCTGTCCGGCAGGTGGTTCCAGAGAGTCGAACAGGTGGCTCCGGCGTTCTTGGCAGGTGGTTCCGGTCTGTCCGGTAGGTGTTTCCGGCGTGTCTGGCACGTGCTTCTGGCACGTCTGAGAGGTGGTTCCGTCATGCGCGGCAGGTGATTCCGGAGTGTCCGCCAGGTGGTTCTGGCGTACCCGGCAGGTGATTTTGGCGTGTCCGGCAGGTGTTTCTGGCGAGTCGAGCAGGTGGCTCCGGCATGCTCGGCAGGTGCTTCCGGCGTCTCCGGCACTTGGTTCTGGTGTGTCTGAGAGCTGGTTCCGGCATGTCCGGCAGATGATTCCGGAGTGTCCGCCAAGTGGTTCTGGCATACCCAGCAGGTGATTTTGGCGTGTCAGGGAGGTGGTACGGTGAGACGAGCAGGTGGTTCCGGCGTGCTCAGCAGGTGGTTCAGGCGGTTCTGGCAGGTGGTATCCGTCTGTTCGGGGTGTGGTTCCAGCATCTCATGAACACGTTTCTGGCAAGTCTGAGATTTGGTTCCAGCCGGCCCGACAGGTGTTTCCGCAGTGTCCCCCAAGCGGTTCTGGCGTAGTTGGCAGGTGATTTTGGCATGACTGGCAGGTGGTTCCAGCAAGCCTGGCAGGTGATTCCAAAGTGTTCACCAACTGGTTGTGGCGTAGCCGGCAGGTGATTTTTGCGTGATCGGCAGGTGGTTCTGGCGAGTCGAGCAGGTGGTTCCGGCGTGCTCGGCTGGTGCTTCCGGGGTCATTGGCACGGGGTTCTGGCATGTCTGAGAGGTGGTTCCTGCATGCCCGGCAAGTGATTCCAGAGTGTTCGCCAAGTGGTTCTGGCATAGTCGGCAGGTGATTTTGGCATGTCCGGCAGGTGGTTCAGGCGAGTTGAGCAGGTGGTTCCAACGTGCTTGGCAGGTGCTTCCGGCATCTCCGGCACGTGTTTCTGGCACATCTGACAGGTGGTTCCGGCATGCCCGAAAGGTGATTCCGGTCTGTCCGGTAGGTGGTTCCAGCCGGCACGGCATGTGGTTCTGGTACGTCTCAGAGGTGGTTGCGCATGCCCAACAGGTGATTCCGGACTGTCCGCCACATGGTTCTGGCACGTCTGAGAGGTGGTTCCGGCATGCCCGGCAGGTCATCCCAGAGAGTCCTCCAAGTGGTTCTGGCATAACACGCAGGTGATTTTGGCGTGTCAGGCAGGTTGTTCCGTTGTGCTTGGCAGGTGGTTCAGGCTTGGCCGGCAGGTGGTTCCAGACTGTCCAGGACGTGTTACCAGCTTCTCCGGCAGGTGGTTCTGGTACGTCTGAGAGGTGGTTCCGCCATGGCTGGCAGGTGATTCCGGACCGTCCCCCAGGTGGTTCTGGCATAGCCAGCAGTTGATATTGCCCTGTCCGGCAGGTGGTTCCAGAGAGTCGAACAGGGGGCTCCGGCGTGCTCGGCAGGTGGTTCCGGTCTGTCCGGTAGGTCATTCCGGCGTGTCCGGCACGTGCTTCCTGCACGTCTGAGAGGTGGTTCCGGCATGCGCGACAGGTGGTTTCGGAGTGTCCGCCAGGTGGTTCTGGCGTACCCGGCAGGTGATTTTGGCGTGTCCGGCAGGTGTTTCTGGCGAGTCGAGCAGGTGGCTCCGGCATGCTCGGCAGGTGCTTCCGGCGTCTCCGGCACGTGGTTCTGGTGTGTCTGAGAGCTGGTTCCGGCATGTCCGGCAGATGATTTCGGAGTGTCCGCCAAGTGGTTCTGGCATACCCGGCTGGTGATTTGGGCATGTCAGGTAGGTGGCTCCGGCGTGCTCGGCAGGTTGTTCAGACGGGTCTGGCAGGTGTTTTCCGTCTGTTCTGGGTGTGGTTCCAGCATCTCATGCACATGGTTCTGGCACGTCTGAGATGTGGTTCCGGCCGGCCCGACAGGTGTTTCCACAGTGTCCGCCAAGTGGTACTGGCGTAGTTGGCAGGTGATTTTGGCATGACCGGCAGGTGGTTCCAGCAAGCCCGGCAGGTGATTCCGAAGTGTTCCCCAACTGGTTGTGGCGTAGCCGGCAGGTGATTTTTGCGTGTCCGGCAGGTGGTTCTGGCGAGTCGAGCAGGTGGTTCCGGCGTGCTCGGCAGGTGCTTCCGGGGTTATTGGCACGTGGTTCTGGCATATCTGAGAGGTGGTTCCGGCATGCCCGGCAGGTGATTCCGGAGTGTTCGCCAAGTGTTTGCGGCGTAGCCGGCAGGTGATTTTGCATGTCCAGCGGTCGTTCCGGCGGGTCGAGCCAGTGGTTCCGGCGTGTCCGGCAGGTGGTTCCGGTCTGTCCGGCAGGTGGTTCTGTGGTGTCCGGCACGAGGTTCAGTCTGACAGGCTGTGCCGGCATGCCCCTCACGTGATTCCGGCTTGTCCCCGAAGTGGTGCTGGTGTAGCGGGCAGGTGATTTTGGCGTGTCCGGCAGGTGGTTCAGGCGAGTTGAGCAGGTGGTTGCGACGTGCTCGGCAGGTGCTTCCGGCGTCTCCGGCACGTGTTTCTGGCACATCTGACTGGTGGTTCCGGCATGCCCAAAAGTTGATTCCCGTCTGTCCGGTAGGTGGTTCCGGCGTGCACGGCACGTGGTTCTGGTACGTGTCAGAGGTGGTTGCGTATGCCCAACAGGTGATTCCGGACTGTCCGCCACGTGCTTCTGGCACGTCTGAGAGGTGGTTCCAACATGCCCGGCAGGTCATTTCGGAGAGTCGTCCAAGGGGTTCTGGCGTAGCCCGCAGGTGATTTTGGCGTGTCCGGCAGGTGGTTCCGGCACGTCTGAGAGGTGGTTCCGGCATGCGCGACAGGTGGTTTCGGAGTGTCCACCAGGTGGTTCTGGCGTACCCGGCAGGTGATTTTGGCGTGTCCGGCAGGTGTTTCTGGCGAGTCGAGCAGGTGGCTCCGGCATGCTCGGCAGGTGCTTCCGGCGTCTCCGGCACTTGGTTCTGGTGTGTCTGAGAGCTGGTTCCGGCATGTCCGGCAGATGATTCCAGAGTGTCCGCCAAGTGGTTCTGGCATACCCAGCAGGTGATTTTGGCGTGTCAGGGAGGTGGTACCGGTGAGTCGAGCAGGTGGTTCTGGCGTGCTCAGCAGGTGGTTCAGGCGGTTCTGGCAGGTGGTATCCGTCTGTTCGGGGTGTGGTTCCAGCATCTCATGAACACGTTTCTGGCACGTCTGAGATGTGGTTCCAGCCGGCCCGACAGGTGTTTCCGCAGTGTCCGCCAAGCGGTTCTGGCGTAGTTGGCAGGTGATTTTGGCATGACTGGCAGGTGGTTCCAGCAAGCCCGGCAGGTGATTCCGAAGTGTTCCCCAACTGGTTGTGGCGTAGCCGGCAGGTGATTTTTGCGTGTCCGGCAGGTGCTTCTGGCGATTCGACCAGGTGGTTCCGGCGTGCTCGGCAGGTGCTTCCGGGGTCATTGGCACGGGGTTCTGGCATATCTGAGAGGTGGTTCCGGCATGCCCGGCAGGTGATTCCGGAGTGTTCGCCAAGTGTTTCCGGCGTAGCCGGCAGGTGATTTTGCATGTCCAGCGGTCGTTCCGGCGGGTCGAGCCGGTGGTTCCGGCGTGTCCGGCAGGTGGTTCCGGTCTGTCCGGCAGGTGGTTCTGTGGTGTCCGGCACGAGGTTCAGTCTGAGAGGCTGTGCCGGCATGCCCCTCACGTGATTCCGGCTTGTCCCCGAAGTGGTGCTGGTGTAGCGGGCAGGTGATTTTGGCGTGTCCGGCAGGTGGTTCAGGCGAGTTGAGCAGGTGGTTGCGACGTGCTCGGCAGGTGCTTCCGGCGTCTCCGGCACGTGTTTCTGGCACATCTGACTGGTGGTTCCGGCATGCCCAAAAGTTGATTCCTTTCTGTCCGGTAGGCGGTTCCGGCGTGCACGGCACGTGGTTCTGGTCCGTCTCAGAGGTGGTTGCGTATGCCCAACAGGTGATTCCGGACTGTCCGCCACGTGCTTCTGGCACGTCTGAGAGGTGGTTCCAACATGCCCGGCAGGTCATTTCGGAGAGTCGTCCAAGTGGTTCTGGCGTAGCCCGCAGGTGATTTTGGCGTGTCAGGTAGGTTGTTCCGTTGTGCTTGGCAGGTGGTTCAGGCTTGGCCGGCAGGTGGTTCCAGACTGTCCAGGACGTGTTTCCAGCTTCTCCGGCAGGTGGTTCTGGTACGTCTGAGAGGTGGTTCCGCCATGGCTGGCAGGTGATTCCGGACCGTCCCCCAGGTGGTTCTGGCATAGCCAGCAGTTGATATTGGCCTGTCCGGCAGGTCGTTCCAGCGAGTCGAACAGGTGGCTCCGGCGTGCTCGGCAGGTGGTTCCGGTCTGTGCGGTAGGTTATTCTGGCGTGTCCAGCACGTGCTTCCGACACGTCTGAGAGGTGGTTCCCCCATGCGCGACAGGTGATTTCGGAGTGTCCGCCAGGTGGTTCTGGCGTACCCGGCAGGTGATTTTGGTGTGTCCGGCAGGTGTTTCTGGCGAGTCGAGCAGGTGGCTCCGGCATGCTCGGCAGGTGCTTCCGGCGTCTCCGGCACGTGGTTCTGGTGTGTCTGAGAGCTGGTTCCGGCATGTCCGGCAGATGATTCCGGAGTGTCCGCCAAGTGGTTCTGGCATACCCGGCTGGTGATTTGGGCCTGTCAGTTAGGTGGCTCCGGCGTGCTCGGCAGGTTGTTCAGACTGGTCTGGCAGGTGTTTTCCGTCTGTTCGGGGTGTGGTTCCAGCATCTCATGCACATGGTTCTGGCTCGTCTGAGATGTGGTTCCGGCCGGCCCGACAGGTGTTTCCACAGTGTCCGCCAAGTGGTACTGGCGTAGTTGGCAGGTGATTTTGGCATGACCGGCAGGTGGTTCCAGCAAGCCCGGCAGGTGATTCCGAAGTGTTCCCCAACTGGTTGTGGCGTAGCCGGCAGGTGATTTTTGCGTGTCCGGCAGGTGGTTCCAGCGAGTCGAACAGGTGGCTCCGGCGTGCTCGGCAGGTGGTTCCGGTCTGTGCGGTAGGTTATTCCGGCGTGTCCAGCACGTGCTTCCGACACGTCTGAGAGGTGGTTCCCCCATGCGCGACAGGTGATTTCGGAGTGTCCGCCAGGTGGTTCTGGCGTACCCGGCAGGTGATTTTGGTGTGTCCGGCAGGTGTTTCTGGCGAGTCGAGCAGGTGGCTCCGGCATGCTCGGCAGGTGCTTCCGGCGTCTCCGGCACGTGGTTCTGGTGTGTCTGAGAGCTGGTTCCAGCATGTCCGGCAGATGATTCCGGAGTGTCCGCCAAGTGGTTCTGGCATACCCGGCTGGTGATTTGGGCCTGTCAGGTAGGTGGTTCCGGCGAGTCGAGCAGGTGGCTCCGGCGTGCTCGGCAGGTTGTTCAGACGGGTCTGGCAGGTGTTTTCCGTCTGTTCTGGGTGTGGTTCCAGCATCTCATGCACATGGTTCTGGCACGTCTGAGATGTGGTTCCGGCCGGCCCGACAGGTGTTTCCACAGTGTCCGCCAAGTGGTACTGGCGTAGTTGGCAGGTGATTTTGGCATGACCGGCAGGTGGTTCCAGCAAGCCCGGCAGGTGATTCCGAAGTGTTCCCCAACTGGTTGTGGCGTAGCCGGCAGGTGATTTTTGCGTGTCCGGCAGGTGGTTCTGGCGAGTCGAGCAGGTGGTTCCGGCGTGCTCGGCAGGTGCTTCCGGGGTCATTGGCACGTGGTTCTGGCATATCTGAGAGGTGGTTCCGGCATGCCCGGCAGGTGATTCCAGAGTGTTCGCCAAGTGTTTCCGGCGTAGCCGGCAGGTGATTTTGCATGTCCAGCGGTCGTTCCGGCGGGTCGAGCCGGTGGTTCCGGCGTGTCCGGCAGGTGGTTCCGGTCTGTCCGGCAGGTGGTTCTGTGGTGTCCGGCACGAGGTTCAGTCTGAGAGGCTGTGCCGGCATGCCCCTCACGTGATTCCGGCTTGTCCCCGAAGTGGTGCTGGTGTAGCGGGCAGGTGATTTTGGCGTGTCCGGCAGGTGGTTCAGGCGAGTTGAGCAGGTGGTTGCGACGTGCTCGTCAGGTGCTTCCGGCGTCTCCGGCACGTGTTTCTGGCACATCTGACTGGTGGTTCCGGCATGCCCAAAAGTTGATTCCGGTCTGTCCGGTAGGTGGTTCCGGCGTGCACGGCACGTGGTTCTGGTACGTGTCAGAGGTGGTTGCGTATGCCCAACAGGTGATTCCGGACTGTCCGCCACGTGCTTCTGGCACATCTGAGACGTGGTTCCAACATGCCCGGCAGGTCATTTCTGAGAGTCGTCCAAGTGGTTCTGGCGTAGCCCGCAGGTGATTTTGGCGTGTCCGGCAGGTGGTTCCGCCGTGCTCGGCAGGTGGTTCAGGCATGGCCGTCACGTGGTTCCAGTCTGTCCAGGACGTATTTCCAGCTTCTCCGGCAGGTGGTTCTGGTACGTCTGAGAGGTGGTTCCGCCATGGCTGGCAGGTGATCCCGGACTGTCCCCCAGGTGGTTCTGGCATAGCCAGCAGTTGATATTGGCCTGTCCGGCAGGTGGTTCCAGCGAGTCGAACAGGTGGCTCCGGCGTTCTTGGCAGGTGCTTCCGGTCTGTCCGGTAGGTGTTTCCGGCGTGTCTGGCACGTGCTTCCGGCACGTCTGAGAGGTGGTTCCGTCATGCGCGGCAGGTGATTCCGTAGTGTCCGCCAGGTGGTTCTGGCATACCCAGCAGGTGATTTTGGCGTGTCCGGCAGGTGTTTCTGGCGAGTCGAGCAGGTGGCTCCGGCATGCTCGGCAGGTGCTTCCGGCGTCTCCGGCACTTGGTTCTGGTGTGTCTGAGAGCTGGTTCCGGCATGTCCGGCAGATGATTCCGGAGTGTCCGCCAAGTGGTTCTGGCATACCCAGCAGGTGATTTTGGCGTGTCAGGGAGGTGGTACCGGTGAGTCGAGCAGGTGGTTCCGGCGTGCTCAGCAGGTGGTTCAGGCGGTTCTGGCAGGTGGTATCCGTCTGTTCGGGGTGTGGTTCCAGCATCTCATGAACACGTTTCTGGCACGTCTGAGATGTGGTTCCAGCCGGCCCGACAGGTGTTTCCGCAGTGTCCGCCAAGCGGTTCTGGCGTAGTTGGCAGGTGATTTTGGCATGACTGGCAGGTGGTTCCAGCAAGCCTGGCAGGTGATTCCAAAGTGTTCACCAACTGGTTGTGGCGTAGCCGGCAGGTGATTTTTGCGTGATCGGCAGGTGGTTCTGGCGAGTCGAGCAGGTGGTTCCGGCGTGCTCGGCTGGTGCTTCCGGGGTCATTGGCACGGGGTTCTGGCATGTCTGAGAGGTGGTTCTTGCATGCCCGGCACGTGATTCCGGAGTGTTCGCCAAGTGGTTCTGGGATAGTCGGCAGGTGATTTTGGCATGTCCGGCAGGTGGTTCAGGCGAGTTGAGCAGGTGGTTCCAACGTGCTTGGCAGGTGCTTCAGGCGTCTCCGGCACGTGTTTCTGGCACATCTGACAGGTGGTTCCGGCATGCCCGAAAGGTGATTCCGGTCTGTCCGGTAGGTGGTTCCAGCCTGCACGGCATGTGGTTCTGGTACGTCTCAGAGGTGGTTGCGCATGCCCAACAGGTGATTCCGGACTGTCCGCCACATGGTTCTGGCACGTCTGAGAGGTGGTTCCGGCATGCCCGGCAGGTCATCCCAGAGAGTCCTCCAAGTGGTTCTGGCATAACACGCAGGTGATTTTGGCGTGTCAGGCAGGTTGTTCCGTTGTGCTTGGCAGGTGGTTCAGGCTTGGCCGGCAGGTGGTTCCAGACTGTCCAGGACGTGATTCCAGCTTCTCCGGCAGGTGGTTCTGGTACGTCTGAGAGGTGGTTCTGCCATGGCTGGCAGGTGATTCCGGACCGTCCCCCAGGTGGTTCTGGCATAGCCAGGAGTTGATATTGGCCTGTCCGGCAGGTGGTTCCAGCGAGTCGGACAGGTGGCTCCGGCGTGCTCGGCAGGTGGTTCCGGTCTGTCCGGTAGGTCATTCCGGCGTGTCCGGCACGTGCTTCCGGCACGTCTGAGAGGTGGTTCCGGCATGCGCGACAGGTGATTTCGGAGTGTCCGCCAGGTGGTTCTGGCGTACCCGGAAGGTGATATTGGCGTGTCCGGCAGGTGTTTCTGGCGAGTCGAGCAGGTGGCTCCGGCATGCTCGGCAGGTGCTTCCGGCGTCTCCGGCACGTGGTTCTGGTGTGTCTGAGAGCTGGTTCCGGCATGTCCGGCAGATGATTCCGGAGTGTCCGCCAAGTGGTTCTGGCATACCCAGCAGGTGATTTTGGCGTGTCAGGGAGGTGGTACCGGTGAGTCGAGCAGGTGGTTCCGGCGTGCTCAGCAGGTGGTTCAGGCGGTTCTGGCAGGTGGTATCCGTCTGTTCGGGGTGTGGTTCCAGCATCTCATGAACACGTTTCTGGCACGTCTGAGATGTGGTTCCAGCCGGCCCGACAGGTGTTTCCGCAGTGTCCGCCAAGCGGTTCTGGCATAGTTGGCAGGTGATTTTGGCATGACTGGCAGGTGGTTCCAGCAAGCCTGGCAGGTGATTCCAAAGTGTTCACCAACTGGTTGTGGCGTAGCCGGCAGGTGATTTTTGCGTGATCGGCAGGTGGTTCTGGCGAGTCTAGTAGGTGGTTCCGGCGTGCTCGGCTGGTGCTTCCGGGGTCATTGGCACGGGGTTCTGGCATGTCTGAGAGGTGGTTCCTGCATGCCCGGCAAGTGATTCCGGAGTGTTCGCCAAGTGGTTCTGGCATAGTCGGCAGGTGATTTTGGCATGTCCGGCAGGTGGTTCAGGCGAGTTGAGCAGGTGGTTCCAACGTGCTTGGCAGGTGCTTCCGGCGTCTCCGGCACGTGTTTCTGGCACATCTGACAGGTGGTTCCGGCATGCCCGAAAGGTGATTCCGGTCTGTCCGGTAGGTGGTTCCAGCCGGGACGGCATGTGGTTCTGGTACGTCTCAGAGGTGGTTGCGCATGCCCAACAGGTGATTCCGGACTGTCCGCCACATGGTTCTGGCACGTCTGAGAGGTGGTTCCGGCATGCCCGGCAGGTCATCCCAGAGAGTCCTCCAAGTGGTTCTGGCATAACACGCAGGTGATTTTGGCGTGTCTGGCAGGTTGTTCCGTTGTGCTTGGCAGGTGGTTCAGGCTTGGCCGGCAGGTGGTTCCAGACTGTCCAGGACGTGTTTCCAGCTTCTCCGGCAGGTGGTTCTGGTACGTCTGAGAGGTGGTTCCGCCATGGCTGTCAGGCGATTCCGGACCGTCCCCCAGGTGGTTCTGGCATAGCCAGCAGTTGATATTGGCCTGTCCGGCAGGTGGTTCCAGCGAGTCGAACAGGTGGCTCCGGCGTGCTCGGCAGGTGGTTCCGGTCTGTCCGGTAGGTTATTCCGGCGTGTCCGGCACGTGATTCCGGCACGTCTGAGAGGTGGTTCCGGCATGCGCGACAGGTGGTTTCGGAGTGTCCGCCAGGTGGTTCTGGCGTACCCGGCAGGTGATTTTGGCGTGTCCGGCAGGTGTTTCTGGCGAGTCGAGCAGGTGGCTCCGGCATGCTCGGCAGGTGCTTCCGGCGTCTCCGGCACGTGGTTCTGGTGTGTCTGAGAGCTGGTTCCGGCATGTCCGGCAGATGATTCCGGAGTGCCCGCCAAGTGGTTCTGGCATACCCGGCTGGTGATTTGGGCATGTCAGGTAGGTGGTTCCGGCGAGTCGAGCAGGTGGCTCCGGCGTGCTCGGCAGGTTGTTCAGACGGGTCTGGCAGGTGTTTTCCGTCTGTTCTGGGTGTGGTTCCAGCATCTCATGCACATGGTTCTGGCACGTCTGAGATGTGGTTCCGGCCGGCCCGACAGGTGTTTCCACAGTGTCCGCCAAGTGGTACTGGCGTAGTTGGCAGGTGATTTTGGCATGACCGGCAGGTGGTTCCAGCAAGCCCGGCAGGTGATTCCGAAGTGTTCCCCAACTGGTTGTGGCGTAGCCGGCAGGTGATTTTTGCGTGTCCGGCAGGTGGTTCTGGCGAGTCGAGCAGGTGGTTCCGGCGTGCTCGGCAGGTGCTTCCGGGGTCATTGGCACGTGGTTCTGGCATATCTGAGAGGTGGTTCCGGCATGCCCGGCAGGTGATTCCGGAGTGTTCGCCAAGTGTTTGCGGCGTAGCCGGCAGGTGATTTTGCATGTCCAGCGGTCGTTCCGGCGGGTCGAGCCAGTGGTTCCGGCGTGTCCGGCAGGTGGTTCCGGTCTGTCCGGCAGGTGGTTCTGTGGTGTCCGGCACGAGGTTCAGTCTGAGAGGCTGTGCCGGCCTGCCCCTCACGTGATTCCGGCTTGTCCCCGAAGTGGTGCTGGTGTAGCGGGCAGGTGATTTTGGCGTGTCCGGCAGGTGGTTCAGGCGAGTTGAGCAGGTGGTTGCGACGTGCTCGTCAGGTGCTTCCGGCGTCTCCGGCACGTGTTTCTGGCACATCTGACTGGTGGTTCCGGCATGCCCAAAAGTTGATTCCGGTCTGTCCGGTAGGTGGTTCCGGCGTGCACGGCACGTGGTTCTGGTACGTGTCAGAGGTGGTTGCGTATGCCCAACAGGTGATTCCGGACTGTCCGCCACGTGCTTCTGGCACATCTGAGACGTGGTTCCAACATGCCCGGCAGGTCATTTCTGAGAGTCGTCCAAGTGGTTCTGGCGTAGCCCGCAGGTGATTTTGGCGTGTCCGGCAGGTGGTTCCGCCGTGCTCGGCAGGTGGTTCAGGCATGGCCGTCACGTGGTTCCAGTCTGTCCAGGACGTATTTCCAGCTTCTCCGGCAGGTGGTTCTGGTACGTCTGAGAGGTGGTTCCGCCATGGCTGGCAGGTGATCCCGGACTGTCCCCCAGGTGGTTCTGGCATAGCCAGCAGTTGATATTGGCCTGTCCGGCAGGTGGTTCCAGCGAGTCGAACAGGTGGCTCCGGCGTTCTTGGCAGGTGGTTCCGGTCTGTCCGGTAGGTGTTTCCGGCGTGTCTGGCACGTGCTTCCGGCACGTCTGAGAGGTGGTTCCGTCATGCGCGGCAGGTGATTCCGTAGTGTCCGCCAGGTGGTTCTGGCATACCCGGCAGGTGATTTTGGCGTGTCCGGCAGGTGTTTCTGGCGAGTCGAGCAGGTGGCTCCGGCATGCTCGGCAGGTGCTTCCGGCGTCTCCGGCACTTGGTTCTGGTGTGTCTGAGAGCTGGTTCCGGCATGTCCGGCAGATGATTCCGGAGTGTCCGCCAAGTGGTTCTGGCATACCCAGCAGGTGATTTTGGCGTGTCAGGGAGGTGGTACCGGTGAGTCGAGCAGGTGGTTCCGGCGTGCTCAGCAGGTGGTTCAGGCGGTTCTGGCAGGTGGTATCCGTCTGTTCGGGGTGTGGTTCCAGCATCTCATGAACACGTTTCTGGCACGTCTGAGATGTGGTTCCAGCCGGCCCGACAGGTGTTTCCGCAGTGTCCGCCAAGCGGTTCTGGCGTAGTTGGCAGGTGATTTTGGCATGACTGGCAGGTGGTTCCAGCAAGCCTGGCAGGTGATTCCAAAGTGTTCACCAACTGGTTGTGGCGTAGCCGGCAGGTGATTTTTGCGTGATCGGCAGGTGGTTCTGGCGAGTCGAGCAGGTGGTTCCGGCGTGCTCGGCTGGTGCTTCCGGGGTCATTGGCACGGGGTTCTGGCATGTCTGAGAGGTGGTTCTTGCATGCCCGGCACGTGATTCCGGAGTGTTCGCCAAGTGGTTCTGGGATAGTCGGCAGGTGATTTTGGCATGTCTGGCAGGTGGTTCAGGCGAGTTGAGCAGGTGGTTCCAACGTGCTTGGCAGGTGCTTCAGGCGTCTCCGGCACGTGTTTCTGGCACATCTGACAGGTGGTTCCGGCATGCCCAAAAGGTGATTCCGGTCTGTCCGGTAGGTGGTTCCAGCCTGCACGGCATGTGGTTCTGGTACGTCTCAGAGGTGGTTGCGCATGCCCAACAGGTGATTCCGGACTGTCCGCCACATGGTTCTGGCACGTCTGAGAGGTGGTTCCGGCATGCCCGGCAGGTCATCCCAGAGAGTCCTCCAAGTGGTTCTGGCATAACACGCAGGTGATTTTGGCGTGTCAGGCAGGTTGTTCCGTTGTGCTTGGCAGGTGGTTCAGGCTTGGCCGGCAGGTGGTTCCAGACTGTCCAGGACGTGATTCCAGCTTCTCCGGCAGGTGGTTCTGGTACGTCTGAGAGGTGGTTCCGCCATGGCTGGCAGGTGATTCCGGACCGTCCCCCAGGTGGTTCTGGCATAGCCAGGAGTTGATATTGGCCTGTCCGGCAGGTGGTTCCAGCGAGTCGGACAGGTGGCTCTGGCGTGCTCGGCAGGTGGTTCCGGTCTGTCCGGTAGGTCATTCCGGCGTGTCCGGCACGTGCTTCCGGCACGTCTGAGAGGTGGTTCCGGCATGCGCGACAGGTGATTTCGGAGTGTCCGCCAGGTGGTTCTGGCGTACCCGGAAGGTGATATTGGCGTGTCCGGCAGGTGTTTCTGGCGAGTCGAGCAGGTGGCTCCGGCATGCTCGGCAGGTGCTTCCGGCGTCTCCGGCACGTGGTTCTGGTGTGTCTGAGAGCTGGTTCCGGCATGTCCGGCAGATGATTCCGGAGTGTCCGCCAAGTGGTTCTGGCATACCCAGCAGGTGATTTTGGCGTGTCAGGGAGGTGGTACCGGTGAGTCGAGCAGGTGGTTCCGGCGTGCTCAGCAGGTGGTTCAGGCGGTTCTGGCAGGTGGTATCCGTCTGTTCGGGGTGTGGTTCCAGCATCTCATGAACACGTTTCTGGCACGTCTGAGATGTGGTTCCAGCCGGCCCGACAGGTGTTTCCGCAGTGTCCGCCAAGCGGTTCTGGCATAGTTGGCAGGTGATTTTGGCATGACTGGCAGGTGGTTCCAGCAAGCCTGGCAGGTGATTCCAAAGTGTTCACCAACTGGTTGTGGCGTAGCCGGCAGGTGATTTTTGCGTGATCGGCAGGTGGTTCTGGCGAGTCTAGTAGGTGGTTCCGGCGTGCTCGGCTGGTGCTTCCGGGGTCATTGGCACGGGGTTCTGGCATGTCTGAGAGGTGGTTCCTGCATGCCCGGCAAGTGATTCCGGAGTGTTCGCCAAGTGGTTCTGGCATAGTCGGCAGGTGATTTTGGCATGTCCGGCAGGTGGTTCAGGCGAGTTGAGCAGGTGGTTCCAACGTGCTTGGCAGGTGCTTCAGGCGTCTCCGGCACGTGTTTCTGGCACATCTGACAGGTGGTTCCGGCATGCCCGAAAGGTGATTCCGGTCTGTCCGGTAGGTGGTTCCAGCCGGGACGGCATGTGGTTCTGGTACGTCTCAGAGGTGGTTGCGCATGCCCAACAGGTGATTCCGGACTGTCCGCCACATGGTTCTGGCACGTCTGAGAGGTGGTTCCGGCATGCCCGGCAGGTCATCCCAGAGAGTCCTCCAAGTGGTTCTGGCATAACACGCAGGTGATTTTGGCGTGTCTGGCAGGTTGTTCCGTTGTGCTTGGCAGGTGGTTCAGGCTTGGCCGGCAGGTGGTTCCAGACTGTCCAGGACGTGTTTCCAGCTTCTCCGGCAGGTGGTTCTGGTACGTCTGAGAGGTGGTTCCGCCATGGCTGTCAGGCGATTCCGGACCGTCCCCCAGGTGGTTCTGGCATAGCCAGCAGTTGATATTGGCCTGTCCGGCAGGTGGTTCCAGCGAGTCGAACAGGTGGCTCCGGCGTGCTCGGCAGGTGGTTCCGGTCTGTCCGGTAGGTTATTCCGGCGTGTCCGGCACGTGATTCCGGCACGTCTGAGAGGTGGTTCCGGCATGCGCGACAGGTGGTTTCGGAGTGTCCGCCAGGTGGTTCTGGCGTACCCGGCAGGTGATTTTGGTGTGTCCGGCAGGTGTTTCTGGCGAGTCGAGCAGGTGGCTCCGGCATGCTCGGCAGGTGCTTCCGGCGTCTCCGGCACGTGGTTCTGGTGTGTCTGAGAGCTGGTTCCGGCATGTCCGGCAGATGATTCCGGAGTGCCCGCCAAGTGGTTCTGGCATACCCGGCTGGTGATTTGGGCATGTCAGGTAGGTGGTTCCGGCGAGTCGAGCAGGTGGCTCCGGCGTGCTCGGCAGGTTGTTCAGACGGGTCTGGCAGGTGTTTTCCGTCTGTTCTGGGTGTGGTTCCAGCATCTCATGCACATGGTTCTGGCACGTCTGAGATGTGGTTCCGGCCGGCCCGACAGGTGTTTCCACAGTGTCCGCCAAGTGGTACTGGCGTAGTTGGCAGGTGATTTTGGCATGACCGGCAGGTGGTTCCAGCAAGCCCGGCAGGTGATTCCGAAGTGTTCCCCAACTGGTTGTGGCGTAGCCGGCAGGTGATTTTTGCGTGTCCGGCAGGTGGTTCTGGCGAGTCGAGCAGGTGGTTCCGGCGTGCTCGGCAGGTGCTTCCGGGGTCATTGGCACGTGGTTCTGGCATATCTGAGAGGTGGTTCCGGCATGCCCGGCAGGTGATTCCGGAGTGTTCGCCAAGTGTTTGCGGCGTAGCCGGCAGGTGATTTTGCATGTCCAGCGGTCGTTCCGGCGGGTCGAGCCAGTGGTTCCGGCGTGTCCGGCAGGTGGTTCCGGTCTGTCCGGCAGGTGGTTCTGTGGTGTCCGGCACGAGGTTCAGTCTGACAGGCTGTGCCGGCATGCCCCTCACGTGATTCCGGCTTGTCCCCGAAGTGGTGCTGGTGTAGCGGGCAGGTGATTTTGGCGTGTCCGGCAGGTGGTTCAGGCGAGTTGAGCAGGTGGTTGCGACGTGCTCGGCAGGTGCTTCCGGCGTCTCCGGCACGTGTTTCTGGCACATCTGACTGGTGGTTCCGGCATGCCCAAAAGTTGATTCCGGTCTGTCCGGTAGGTGGTTCCGGCGTGCACGGCACGTGGTTCTGGTACGTGTCAGAGGTGGTTGCGTATGCCCAACAGGTGATTCCGGACTGTCCGCCACGTGCTTCTGGCACGTCTGAGAGGTGGTTCCAACATGCCCGGCAGGTCATTTCGGAGAGTCGTCCAAGTGGTTCTGGCGTAGCCCGCAGGTGATTTTGGCGTGTCCGGCAGGTGGTTCCGCCGTGCTCGGCAGGTGGTTCAGGCATGGCCGTCACGTGGTTCCAGTCTATCCAGGACGTGTTTCCAGCTTCTCCGGCAGGTGGTTCTGGTACGTCTGAGAGGTGGTTCCGCCATGGCTGGCAGGTGATTCCGGACCGTCCCCCAGGTGGTTCTGGCATAGCCAGGAGTTGATATTGGCCTGTCCGGCAGGTGGTTCCAGCGAGTCGAACAGGTGGCTCCGGCGTGCTCGGCAGGTGGTTCCGGTCTGTCCGGTAGGTGATTCCGGCGTGTCCGGCATGTGCTTCCGGCACGTCTGAGAGGTGGTTCCAGCATGCGCGACAGGTGATTCCGGAGTGTCCGCCAGGTGGTTCTGGCGTACCCGGCAGGTGATTTTGGCATGTCCGGCAGGTGTTTCTGGCGAGTCGAGCAGGTGGCTCCGCTATTCTCGGCAGGTGCTTCCGGCGTCTCCGGCACGTGGTTCTGGTGTGTCTGAGAGCTGGTTCCGGCATGTCCGGCAGATGATTCCGGAGTGTCCGCCAAGTGGTTCTGGCATACCCAGCAGGTGATTTTGGCGTGTCAGGGAGGTGGTACCGATGAGTCGAGCAGGTGGTTCCGGCGTGCTCAGCAGGTGGTTCAGGCGGTTCTGGCAGGTGGTATCCGTCTGTTCGGGGTGTGGTTCCAGCATCTCATGAACACGTTTCTGGCACGTCTGAGATGTGGTTCCAGCCGGCCCGACAGGTGTTTCCGCAGTGTCCGCCAAGCGGTTCTGGCGTAGTTGGCAGGTGATTTTGGCATGACTGGCAGGTGGTTCCAGCAAGCCTGGCAGGCGATTCCAAAGTGTTCACCAACTGGTTGTGGCGTAGCCGGCAGGTGATTTTTGCGTGATCGGCAGGTGGTTCTGGCGAGTCGAGCAGGTGGTTCCGGCGTGCTCGGCTGGTGCTTCCGGGGTCATTGGCACGGGGTTCTGGAATGTCTGAGAGGTGGTTCCTGCATGCCCAGCAAGTGATTCCGGAGTGTTCGCCAAGTGGTTCTGGCATAGTCGGCAGGTGATTTTGGCATGTCCGGCAGGTGGTTCAGGCGAGTTGAGCAGGTGGTTCCAACGTGCTTGGCAGGTGCTTCCGGTGTCTCCGGCACGTGTTTCTGGCACATCTGACAGGTGGTTCCGGCATGCCCGAAAGGTGATTCCGGTCTGTCCGGTAGGTGGTTCCAGCCGGCACGGCATGTGGTTCTGGTACGTCTCAGAGGTGGTTGCGCATACCCAACAGGTGATTCCGGACTGTCCGCCACATGGTTCTGGCACGTCTGAGAGGTGCTTCCGGCATGCCCGGCAGGTCATCCCAGAGAGTCCTCCAAGTGGTTCTGGCATATCACGCAGGTGATTTTGGCGTGTCAGGTAGGTTGTTCCGTTGTGCTTGGCAGGTGGTTCAGGCTTGGCCGGCAGGGGGTTCCAGACTGTCCAGGACGTGTTTCCAGCTTCTCCGGCAGGTGGTTCTGGTACGTCTGAGAGGTGGTTCCGCCATGGCTGGCAGGTGATTCCGGACCGTCCCCCAGGTGGTTCTGGCATAGCCAGCAGTTGATATTGGCCTGTCCGGCATGTCGTTCCAGCGAGTCGAACAGGTGGCTCCGGCGTGCTCGGCACGTGGTTCCGGTCTGTTCGGTAGGTTATTCCGGCGTGTCCAGCACGTGCTTCCGACACGTCTGAGAGGTGGTTCCCCCAGGCGCGAGAGGTGATTTCGGAGTGTCCGCCAGGTGGTTCTGGCGTACCCAGCAGGTGATTTTGGTGTGTCCGGCAGGTGTTTTTGGCGAGTCGAGCAGGTGGCTCCGGCATGCTCGGCAGGTGCTTCTGGCGTCTCCGGCACGTGGTTCTGGTGTGTCTGAGAGCTGGTTCCGGCATGTCCGGCAGATGATTCCGGAGTGTCCGCCAAGTGGTTCTGGCATACCCGGCTGGTGATTTGGGCCTGTCAGTTAGGTGGCTCCGGCGTGCTCGGCACGTTGTTCAGACTGGTCTTGCAGGTGTTTTCCGTCTGTTCGGGGTGTGGTTCTAGCATCTCATGCACATGGTTCTGGCACGTCTGAGATGCGGTTCCGGCCGGCCCGACAGGTGTTTCCACAGTGTCCGCCAAGTGGTACTGGCGTAGTTGGCAGGTGATTTTGGCATGACCGGCAGGTGGTTCCAGCAAGCCCGGCAGGTGATTCCGAAGTGTTCCCCAACTGGTTGTGGCGTAGCCGGCAGGTGATTTTTGCGTGTCCAGCAGGTGGTTCTGGCGAGTCGACCAGGTGGTTCCGGCGTGCTCGGCAGGTGCTTCCGGGGTCATTGGCACGTGGTTCTGGCATATCTGAGAGGTGTTTCCGGCATGCCCGGCAGATGATTCCGGAGTGTTCGCCAAGTGTTTCCGGCGTAGCCGGCAGGTGATTTTGCATGTCCAGCGGTCGTTCCGGCGGGTCGAGCCGGTGGTTCCGGCGTGTCCGGCAGGTGGTTCCGGTCTGTCCGGCAGGTGGTTGTGTGGTGTGCGGCACGAGGTTCAGTCTGAGAGGCTGTGCCGGAATGCCCCTCACGTGATTCCGGCTTGTCCCCGAAGTGGTGCTGGTGTAGCGGGCAGGTGATTTTGGCGTGTCCGGCAGGTGGTTCAGGCGAGTTGAGCAGCTGGTTGCGACGTGCTCGGCAGGTGCTTCCGGCGTCTCCGGCACGTGTTTCTGGCACATCTGACTGGTGGTTCCGGCATGCCCAAAAGTTGATTCCGGTCTGTCCGGTAGGTGGTTCCGGCGTGCACGGCACGTGGTTCTGGTACGTGTCAGAGGTGGTTGCGTACGCCCAGCAGGTGATTCCCGACTGTCCGCCACGTGCTTCTGGCACGTCTGAGAGGTGGTTCCAACATGCCCGGCAGGTCATTTCGGAGAGTCGTCCAAGTGGTTCTGGCGTAGCCCGCAGGTGATTTTGGCGTGTCCGGCAGGTGGTTCCGCCGTGCTCGGCAGGTGGTTCAGGCATGGCCGTCACGTGGTTCCAGTCTGTCCAGGACGTGTTTCCAGCTTCTCCGGCAGGTGGTTCTGGTACGTCTGAGAGGTGGTTCCGCCATGGCTGGCAGGTGATCCCGGACTGTCCCCCAGGTGGTTCTGGCATAGCCAGCAGTTGATATTGGCCTGTCCGGCAGGTGGTTCCAGCGAGTCGAACAGGTGGCTCCGGCGTTCTTGGCAGGTGGTTCCGGTCTGTCCGGTAGGTGTTTCCGGCGTGTCTGGCACGTGCTTCCGGCACGTCTGAGAGGTGGTTCCGTCATGCGCGGCAGGTGATTCCGGAGTGTCCGCCAGGTGGTTCTGGCGTACCCAGCAGGTGATTTTGGCGTGTCCGGCAGGTGTTTCTGGCGAGTCGAGCAGGTGGCTCCGGCATGCTCGGCAGGTGCTTCCGGCGTCTCCGGCACTTGGTTTTGGTGTGTCTGAGAGCTGGTTCCGGCATGTCCGGCAGATGATTCCGGAGTGTCCGCCAAGTGGTTCTGGCATACCCAGCAGGTGATTTTGGCGTGTCAGGGAGGTGGTACCGGTGAGTCGAGCAGGTGGTTCCGGCGTGCTCAGCAGGTGGTTCAGGCGGTTCTGGCAGGTGGTATCCGTCTGTTCGGGGTGTGGTTCCAGCATCTCATGAACACGTTTCTGGCAAGTCTGAGATTTGGTTCCAGCCGGCCCGACAGGTGTTTCCGCAGTGTCCGCCAAGCGGTTCTGGCGTAGTTGGCAGGTGATTTTGGCATGACTGGCAGGTGGTTCCAGCAAGCCTGGCAGGTGATTCCAAAGTGTTCACCAACTGGTTGTGGCGTAGCCGGCAGGTGATTTTTGCGTGATCGGCAGGTGGTTCTGGCGAGTCGAGCAGGTGGTTCCGGCGTGCTCGGCTGGTGCTTCCGGGGTCATTGGCACGGGGTTCTGGCATGTCTGAGAGGTGGTTCCTGCATGCCCGGCAAGTGATTCCGGAGTGTTCGCCAAGTGGTTCTGGCATAGTCGGCAGGTGATTTTGGCATGTCCGGCAGGTGGTTCAGGCGAGTTGAGCAGGTGGTTCCAACGTGCTTGGCAGGTGCTTCCGGCGTCTTCGGCACGTGTTTCTGGCACATCTGACAGGTGGTTCCGGCATGCCCGAAAGGTGATTCCGGTCTGTCCGGTAGGTGGTTCCAGCCAGCACGGCATGTGGTTCTGGTACGTCTCAGAGGTGGTTGCGCATGCCCAACAGGTGATTCCAGACTGTCCGCCACATGGTTCTGGCACGTCTGAGAGGTGGTTCCGGCATGCCCGGCAGGTCATCCCAGAGAGTCCTCCAAGTGGTTCTGGCATAACACGCAGGTGATTTTGGCGTGTCAGGCAGGTTGTTCCGTTGTGCTTGGCAGGTGGTTCAGGCTTGGCCGGCAGGTGGTTCCAGACTGTCCAGGACGTGTTTCCAGCTTCTCCGGCAGGTGGTTCTGGTACGTCTGAGAGGTGGTTCCGCCATGGCTGGCAGGTGATTGCGGACCGTCCCCCAGGTGGTTCTGGCATAGCCAGCAGTTGATATTGGCCTGTCCGGCAGGTGGTTCCAGCGAGTCGAACAGGTGGCTCCGGCGTACTCGGCAGGTGGTTGCGGTGTGTCCGGTAGGTCATTCCGGCGTGTCCGGCACGTGCTTCCTGCACGTCTGAGAGGTGGTTCCGGCATGCGCGACAGGTGGTTTCGGAGTGTCCGCCAGGTGGTTCTGGCGTACCCGGCAGGTGATTTTGGCGTGTCCGGCAGGTGTTTCTGGCGAGTCGAGCAGGTGGCTCCGGCATGCTCGGCAGGTGCTTCCGGCGTCTCCGGCACATGGTTCTGGTGTGTCTGAGAGCTGGTTCCGGCAAGTCCGGCAGATGATTCCGGAGTTTTCCGCCAAGTGGTTCTGGCATACCCGGCTGGTGATTTGGGCATTTCAGGTAGGTGGCTCCGGCGTGCTTGGCAGGTTGTTCAGACGGGTCTGGCAGGTGTTTTCCGTCTGTTCTGGGTGTGGTTCCAGCATCTCATGCACATGGTTCTGGCACGTCTGAGATGTGGTTCCGGCCGGCCCGACAGGTGTTTCCACAGTGTCCGCCAAGTGGTACTGGCGTAGTTGGCAGGTGATTTTGGCATGACCGGCAGGTGGTTCCAGCAAGCCCGGCAGGTGATTCCGAAGTGTTCCCCAACTGGTTGTGGCGTAGCCGGCAGGTGATTTTTGCGTGTCCGGCAGGTGGTTCTGGCGAGTCGAGCAGGTGGTTCCGGCGTGCTCGGCAGGTGCTTCCGGGGTCATTGGCACGTGGTTCTGGCATATCTGAGAGGTGGTTCCGGCATGCCCGGCAGGTGATTCCGGAGTGTTCGCCAAGTGTTTCCGGCGTAGCCGGCAGGTGATTTTGCATGTCCAGCGGTCGTTCCGGCGGGTCGAGCCGGTGGTTCCGGCGTGTCCGGCAGGTGGTTCCGGTCTGTCCGGCAGGTGGTTCTGTGGTGTCCGGCACGAGGTTCAGTCTGAGAGGCTGTGCCGGCATGCCCCTCACGTGATTCCGGCTTGTCCCCGAAGTGGTGCTGGTGTAGCGGGCAGGTGATTTTGGCGTGTCCGGCAGGTGGTTCAGGCGAGTTGAGCAGGTGGTTGCGACGTGCTCGGCAGGTGCTTCCGGCGTCTCCGGCACGTGTTTCTGGCACATCTGACTGGTGGTTCCGGCATGCCCAAAAGTTGATTCCGGTCTGTCCGGTAGGTGGTTCCGGCGTGCACGGCACGTGGTTCTGGTACGTGTCAGAGGTGGTTGCGTATGCCCAACAGGTGATTCCGGACTGTCCGCCACGTGCTTCTGGCACGTCTGAGAGGTGGTTCCAACATGCCCGGCAGGTCATTTCGGAGAGTCGTCCAAGTGGTTCTGGCGTAGCCCGCAGGTGATTTTGGCGTGTCCGGCAGGTGGTTCCGCCGTGCTCGGCAGGTGGTTCAGGCATGGCCGTCACGTGGTTCCAGTCTGTCCAGGACGTGTTTCCAGCTTCTCCGGCAGGTGGTTCTGGTACGTCTGAGAGGTGGTTCCGCCATGGCTGGCAGGTGATCCCGGACTGTCCCCCAGGTGGTTCTGGCATAGCCAGCAGTTGATATTGGCCTGTCCGGCAGGTGGTTCCAGCGAGTCGAACAGGTGGCTCCGGCGTTCTTGGCAGGTGGTTCCGGTCTGTCCGGTAGGTGTTTCCGGCGTGTCTGGCACGTGCTTCCGGCACGTCTGAGAGGTGGTTCCGTCATGCGCGGCAGGTGATTCCGGAGTGTCCGCCAGGTGGTTCTGGCGTACCCAGCAGGTGATTTTGGCGTGTCCGGCAGGTGTTTCTGGCGAGTCGAGCAGGTGGCTCCGGCATGCTCGGCAGGTGCTTCCGGCGTCTCCGGCACTTGGTTCTGGTGTGTCTGAGAGCTGGTTCCGGCATGTCCGGCAGATGATTCCGGAGTGTCCGCCAAGTGGTTCTGGCATACCCAGCAGGTGATTTTGGCGTGTCAGGGAGGTGGTACCGGTGAGTCGAGCAGGTGGTTCCGGCGTGCTCAGCAGGTGGTTCAGGCGGTTCTGGCAGGTGGTATCCGTCTGTTCGGGGTGTGGTTCCAGCATCTCATGAACACGTTTCTGGCAAGTCTGAGATTTGGTTCCAGCCGGCCCGACAGGTGTTTCCGCAGTGTCCGCCAAGCGGTTCTGGCGTAGTTGGCAGGTGATTTTGGCATGACTGGCAGGTGGTTCCAGCAAGCCTGGCAGGCGATTCCAAAGTGTTCACCAACTGGTTGTGGCGTAGCCGGCAGGTGATTTTTGCGTGATCGGCAGGTGGTTCTGGCGAGTCGAGCAGGTGGTTCCGGCGTGCTCGGCTGGTGCTTCCGGGGTCATTGGCACGGGGTTCTGGCATGTCTGAGAGGTGGTTCCTGCATGCCCGGCAAGTGATTCCGGAGTGTTCGCCAAGTGGTTCTGGCATAGTCGGCAGGTGATTTTGGCATGTCCGGCAGGTGGTTCAGGCGAGTTGAGCACGTGGTTCCAACGTGCTTGGCAGGTGCTTCCGGCGTCTCCGGCACGTGTTTCTGGCACATCTGACAGGTGGTTCCGGCATGCCCGAAAGGTGATTCCGGTCTGTCCGGTAGGTGGTTCCAGCCAGCACGGCATGTGGTTCTGGTACGTCTCAGAGGTGGTTGCGCATGCCCAACAGGTGATTCCAGACTGTCCGCCACATGGTTCTGGCACGTCTGAGAGGTGGTTCCGGCATGCCCGGCAGGTCATCCCAGAGAGTCCTCCAAGTGGTTCTGGCATAACACGCAGGTGATTTTGGCGTGTCAGGCAGGTTGTTCCGTTGTGCTTGGCAGGTGGTTCAGGCTTGGCCGGCAGGTGGTTCCAGACTGTCCAGGACGTGTTTCCAGCTTCTCCGGCAGGTGGTTCTGGTACGTCTGAGAGGTGGTTCCGCCATGGCTGGCAGGTGATTGCGGACCGTCCCCCAGGTGGTTCTGGCATAGCCAGCAGTTGATATTGGCCTGTCCGGCAGGTGGTTCCAGCGAGTCGAACAGGTGGCTCCGGCGTACTCGGCAGGTGGTTGCGGTGTGTCCGGTAGGTCATTCCGGCGTGTCCGGCACGTGCTTCCTGCACGTCTGAGAGGTGGTTCCGGCATGCGCGACAGGTGGTTTCGGAGTGTCCGCCAGGTGGTTCTGGCGTACCCGGCAGGTGATTTTGGCGTGTCCGGCAGGTGTTTCTGGCGAGTCGAGCAGGTGGCTCCGGCATGCTCGGCAGGTGCTTCCGGCGTCTCCGGCACGTGGTTCTGGTGTGTCTGAGAGCTGGTTCCGGCATGTCCGGCAGATGATTTCGGAGTGTCCGCCAAGTGGTTCTGGCATACCCGGCTGGTGATTTGGGCCTGTCAGGTAGGTGGTTCCGGCGAGTCGAGCAGGTGGCTCCGGCGTGCTCGGCAGGTTGTTCAGACGGGTCTGGCAGGTGTTTTCCGTCTGTTCTGGGTGTGGTTCCAGCATCTCATGCACATGGTTCTGGCACGTCTGAGATGTGGTTCCGGCCGGCCCGACAGGTGTTTCCACAGTGTCCGCCAAGTGGTACTGGCGTAGTTGGCAGGTGATTTTGGCATGACCGGCAGGTGGTTCCAGCAAGCCCGGCAGGTGATTCCGAAGTGTTCCCCAACTGGTTGTGGCGTAGCCGGCAGGTGATTTTTGCGTGTCCGGCAGGTGGTTCTGGCGAGTCGAGCAGGTGGTTCCGGCGTGCTCGGCAGGTGCTTCCGGGGTCATTGGCACGTGGTTCTGGCATATCTGAGAGGTGGTTCCGGCATGCCCGGCAGGTGATTCCGGAGTGTTCGCCAAGTGTTTCCGGAGTAGCCGGCAGGTGATTTTGCATGTCCAGCGGTCGTTCCGGCGGGTCGAGGCGGTGGTTCCGGCGTGTCCGGCAGGTGGTTCCGGTCTGTCCGGCAGGTGGTTCTGTGGTGTCCGGCACGAGGTTCAGTCTGAGAGGCTGTGCCGGCATGCCCCTCACGTGATTCCGGCTTGTCCCCGAAGTGGTGCTGGTGTAGTGGGCAGGTGATTTTGGCGTGTCCGGCAGGTGGTTCAGGCGAGTTGAGCAGGTGGTTGCGACGTGCTCGGCAGGTGCTTCCGGCGTCTCCGGCACGTGTTTCTGGCACATCTGACTGGTGGTTCCGGCATGCCCAAAAGTTGATTCCGGTCTGTCCGGTAGGTGGTTCCGGCGTGCACGGCACGTGGTTCTGGTACGTCTCAGAGGTGGTTGCGTATGCCCAACAGGTGATTCCGGACTGTCCGCCACGTGCTTCTGGCACGTCTGAGAGGTGGTTCCAACATGCCCGGCAGGTCATTTCGGAGAGTCGTCCAAGTGGTTCTGGCGTAGCCCGCAGGTGATTTTGGCGTGTCCGGCAGGTGGTTCCGCCGTGCTCGGCAGGTGGTTCAGGCATGGCCGTCACGTGGTTCCAGTCTGTCCAGGACGTGTTTCCAGCTTCTCCGGCAGGTGGTTCTGGTACGTCTGAGAGGTGGTTCCGCCATGGCTGGCAGGTGATCCCAGACTGTCCCGCAGGTGTTTCTGGCATAGCCAGCCGTTGATATTGGCCTGTCTGGCAGGTGGTTCCAGCGAGTCGAACAGGTGGCTCCGGCGTTCTTGGCAGGTGGTTCCGGTCTGTCCGGTAGGTGTTTCGGGCGTGTCTGGCACGTGCTTCCGGCACGTCTGAGAGGTGGTTCCGGCATGCGCGGCAGGTGATTCCGTAGTGTCCGCCAGGTGGTTCTGGCATACCCGGCAGGTGATTTTGGCGTGTGCGGCAGGTGTTTCTGGCGAGTCGAGCAGGTGGCTCCGGCATGCTCGGCAGGTGCTTCCGGCGTCTCCGGCATGTGGTTCTGGTGTGTCTGAGAGCTGGTTCCGGCATGTCCGGCAGGTGATTCCGGAGTGTCCGCCAAGTGGTTTTGGCATACCCGGCTGGTGATTTTGTCATGTCAGGTAGGTGGTTCCGGCGAGTCGAGCAGGTGGCTCCGGCGTGCTTTGCAGGTTGTTCACACGGGTCTGGCAGGTGTTTTCCGTCTGTTCGGGGTGTGGTTCCAGCATCTCATGCACATGGTTCTGGCACGTCTGAGATGTGGTTCCGGCCGGCCCGACAGGTGTTTCCACAGTGTCTGCCAAGTGGTACTGGCGTAGTTGGCAGGTGATTTTGGCATGACCGGCAGGTGGTACCAGCTAGCCCGGCGGGTGATTCCGAAGTGTTCCCCCACCGGTTGTGGCGTAGGGGGCAGGTGATTTTTGCGTGTCCGGCAGGTGGTTCTGGCGAGTCGAGCAGGTGGTTCCGGCGTGCTCGGCAGGTGCTTCCGGGGTCATTGGCACGTGGTTCTGGCATATCTGAGAGGTGGTTCCGGCATGCCCGGCAGGTGATTCCGGAGTGTTCGCCAAGTGTTTCCGGCGTAGCCGGCAGGTGATTTTTGCATGTCCAGCGGTCGTTCCGGCGGGTCGAGCCGGTGGTTCCGGCGTGTCCGGCAGGTGGTTCCGGTCTGTCCGGCAGGTGGTTCTGTGGTGTCCGGCACGAGGTTCAGTCTGAGAGGCTGTGCCGGCATGCCCCTCACGTGATTCCGGCTTGTCCCCGAAGTGGTGCTGGTGTAGCGGGCAGGTGATTTTGGCGTGTCCGGCAGGTGGTTCAGGCGAGTTGAGCAGGTGGTTGCGACGTGCTCGGCAGGTGCTTCCGGCGTCTCCGGCACGTGTTTCTGGCACATCTGACTGGTGGTTCCGGCATGCCCAAAAGTTGATTCCGGTCTGTCCGGTAGGTGGTTCCGGCGTGCACGGCACGTCGTTGTGGTACGTCTCAGAGGTGGTTGCGTATGCCCAACAGGTGATTCCGGACTGTCCGCAACGTGCTTCTGGCACGTCTGAGAGGTGGTTCCAACATGCCCGGCAGGTCATTTCGGAGAGTCGTCCAAGTGGTTCTGGCGTAGCCCGCAGGTGATTTTGGCGTGTCCGGCAGGTGGTTCCGCCGTGCTCGGCAGGTGGTTCAGGCATGGCCGTCACGTGGTTCCAGTCTGTCCAGGACGTGTTTCCAGCTTCTCCGGCAGGTGGTTCTGGTACGTCTGAGAGGTGGTTCCGCCATGGCTGGCAGGTGATCCCGGACTGTCCCCCAGGTGGTTCTGGCATAGCCAGCCGTTGATATTGGCCTGTCCGGCAGGTGGTTCCAGCGAGTCGAACAGGTGGCTCCGGCGTTCTTGGCAGGTGGTTCCGGTCTGTCCGGTAGGTGTTTCCGGCGTGTCTGGCACGTGCTTCCGGCACGTCTGAGAGGTGGTTCCGGCATGCGCGGCAGGTGGTTCAGGCGGTTCTGGCAGGTGGTATCCGTCTGTTCGGGGTGTGGTTCCAGCATCTCATGAACACGTTTCTGGCAAGTCTGAGATGTGGTTCCAGCCGGCCCGACAGGTGTTTCCGCAGTGTCCGCCAAGCGGTTCTGGCGTAGTTGGCAGGTGATTTTGGCATGACTGGCAGGCGGTTCCAGCAAGCCTGGCAGGTGATTCCAAAGTGTTCACCAACTGGTTGTGGCGTAGCCGGCAGGTGATTTTTGCGTGATCGGCAGGTGGTTCTGGCGAGTCGAGCAGGTGGTTCCGGCGTGCTCGGCTGGTGCTTCCGGGGTCATTGGCACGGGGTTCTGGCATGTCTGAGAGGTGGTTCCTGCATGCCCGGCAAGTGATTCCGGAGTGTTCGCCAAGTGGTTCTGGCATAGTCGGCAGGTGATTTTGGCATGTCCGGCAGGTGGTTCAGGCGAGTTGAGCAGGTGGTTCCAACGTGCTTGGCAGGTGCTTCCGGCGTCTCCGGCACGTGTTTCTGGCACATCTGACAGGTGGTTCCGGCATGCCCGAAAGTTGATTCCGGTCTGTCCGGTAGGTGGTTCCAGCCTGCACGGCATGTGGTTCTGGTACGTCTCAGAGGTGGTTGCGCATGCCCAACAGGTGATTCCGGACTGTCCGCCACATGGTTCTGGCACGTCTGAGAGGTGGTTCCGGCATGCCCGGCAGGTCATCCCAGAGAGTCCTCCAAGTGGTTCTGGCATAACACGCAGGTGATTTTGGCGTGTCTGGCAGGTTGTTCCGTTGTGCTTGGCAGGTGGTTCAGGCTTGGCCGGCAGGTGGTTCCAGACTGTCCAGGACGTGTTTCCAGCTTCTCCGGCAGGTGGTTCTGGTACGTCTGAGAGGTGGTTCCGCCATGGCTGGCAGGTGATTCCGGACCGTCCCCCAGGTGGTTCTGGCATAGCCAGCATTTGATATGGGCCTGTCCGGCAGGTGGTTCCAGCGAGTCGAACAGGTGGCTCCGGCGTGCTCGGCAGGTGGTTCCGGTCTGTCCGGTTGGTGATTCCGGCATGTCCGGCACGTGCTTCAGGCACGTCTGAGAGGTGGTTCCGGCATGCGCGACAGGTGGTTTCGGAGTGTCCGCCAGGTGCTTCTGGCGTACCCGGCAGGTGATTTTGGCGTGTCCGGCAGGTGTTTCTGGCGAGTCGAGCAGGTGGCTCCGGCATGCTCGGCAGGTGCTTCCGGCGTCTCCGGCACGTGGTTCTGGTGTGTCTGAGAGCTGGTTCCGGCATGTCCGGCAGATGATTACGGAGTGTCCGCCAAGTGGTTCTGGCATACCCGGCTGGTGATTTGGGCCTGTCAGGTAGGTGGTTCCGGCGAGTCGAGCAGGTGGCTCCGGCGTGCTCGGCAGGTTGTTCAGACGGGTCTGGCAGGTGTTTTCCGTCTGTTCTGGGTGTGGTTCCAGCATCTCATGCACATGGTTCTGGCACGTCTGAGATGTGGTTCCGGCCGGCCCGACAGGTGTTTCCACAGTGTCCGCCAAGTGGTACTGGCGTAGTTGGCAGGTGATTTTGGCATGACCGGCAGGTGGTTCCAGCAAGCCCGGCAGGTGATTCCGAAGTGTTCCCCAACTGGTTGTGGCGTAGCCGGCAGGTGATTTTTGCGTGTCCGGCAGGTGGTTCTGGCGAGTCGAGCAGGTGGTTCCGGCGTGCTCGGCAGGTGCTTCCGGGGTCATTGGCACGTGGTTCTGGCATATCTGAGAGGTGGTTCCGGCATGCCCGGCAGGTGATTCCGGAGTGTTCGCCAAGTGTTTCCGGAGTAGCCGGCAGGTGATTTTGCATGTCCAGCGGTCGTTCCGGCGGGTCGAGGCGGTGGTTCCGGCGTGTCCGGCAGGTGGTTCCGGTCTGTCCGGCAGGTGGTTCTGTGGTGTCCGGCACGAGGTTCAGTCTGAGAGGCTGTGCCGGCATGCCCCTCACGTGATTCCGGCTTGTCCCCGAAGTGGTGCTGGTGTAGCGGGCAGGTGATTTTGGCGTGTCCGGCAGGTGGTTCAGGCGAGTTGAGCAGGTGGTTGCGACGTGCTCGGCAGGTGCTTCCGGCGTCTCCGGCACGTGTTTCTGGCACATCTGACTGGTGGTTCCGGCATGCCCGAAAGGTGATTCCGGTCTGTCCGGTAGGTGGTTCCAGCCGGCACGGCATGTGGTTCTGGTACGTCTCAGAGGTGGTTGCGCATGCCCAACAGGTGATTCCGGACTGTCCGCCACATGGTTCTGGCACGTCTGAGAGGTGGTTCCGGCATGCCCGGCAGGTCATCCCAGAGAGTCCTCCAAGTGGTTCTGGCATAACACGCAGGTGATTTTGGCGTGTCTGGCAGGTTGTTCCGCTGTGCTTGGCAGGTGGTTCAGGCTTGGCCGGCAGGTGGTTCCAGACTGTCCAGGACGTGTTTCCAGCTTCTCCGGCAGGTGGTTCTGGTACGTCTGAGAGGTGGTTCCGCCATGGCTGGCAGGTGATTCCGGAGCGTCCCCCAGGTGGTTCTGGAAGAGCCAGAAGTTGATATTGGCCTTTCCGGCAGGGGGTTCCAGCGAGTCGAACAAGGTGGCTCCGGCGTGCTCGGCAGGTGGTTCCGGTCTGTCCGGTAGGTGATTCCGGCGTGTCCGGCACGTGCTTCCGGCACGTCTGAGAGGTGGTTCCAGCATGCGCGGCAGGTGATTCCGTAGTGTCAGCCAGGTGGTTCTGGCGTACCCGGCAGGTGATTTTGGCGTGTCCGGCAGGTGTTTCTGGCGAGTCGAGCAGGTGGCTCCGGCATGCTCGGCAGGTGCTTCCGTCGTCTCCGTCACTTGGTTCTGGTGTGTCTGAGAGCTGTTTCCGGCATGTCCGGCAGATGATTCCGGGGTGTCCGCCAAGTGGTTCTGGCATACTCAGCAGGTGATTTTGGCGTGTCAGGGAGGTGGTACCGGTGAGTCGAGCAGGTGGTTCCGGCGTGCTCAGCAGGTGGTTCAGGCGGTTCTGGGAGGTGGTATCCGTCTGTTCGGGGTGTGGTTCCAGCGTCTCATGAACACGTTTCTGGCACGTCTGAGATGTGGTTCCAGCCGGCCCGACAGGTGTTTCCGCAGTGTCCGCCAAGCGGTTCTGGCGTAGTTGGCAGGTGATTTTGGCATGACTGGCAGGTGGTTCCAGCAAGCCTTGCAGGTGATTCCAAAGTGTTCACCAACTGGTTGTGGCGTAGCCGGCAGGTGATTTTTGCGTGATCGGCAGGTGGTTCTGGCGAGTCGAGCAGGTGGCTCCGGCGGGCTCGGCTGGTGCTTCCGGGGTCATTGGCACGGGGTTCTGGCATGTCTGAGAGGTGGTTCCTGCATGCCCGGTAAGTGATTTCGGAGTGTAAGACAGGTGGTTATGGCCTACCCGGCAGGTGATTTTTGCATGTCCGGCAGGTGTTTCTGGCGAGTGGAGCAGGTGGCTCCGGCATGCTCGGCAGGTGCTTCCGGCGTCTCCGGCACGTGGTTCTGGTGTGTCTGAGTGCTGGTTCCGGCATGTCCGGCAGATGATTCCGGAGTGTCCGCCAAGTGGTTCTGGCATACCCGGCTGGTGATTTGGGCATGTCAGGTAGGTGGTTCCGGCGAGTCGAGCAGGTGGCTCCGGCGTGCTCAGCAGGTTGTTCAGACGGGTCTGGCAGGTGTTTTCCGTCTGTTCGGGGTGTGGTTCCAGCATCTCATGCACATGGTTCTGGCACGTCTGAGATGTGGTTCCGGCCGGCCCGACAGGTGTTTCCACAGTGTCCGCCAAGTGGTACTGGCGTATTTGGCAGGTGATTTTGGCATGACCGGCAGGTGGTTCCAGCTAGCCCGGCAGGTGATTCCGAAGTGTTCCCCCACCGGTTGTGGCGTAGCCGGCAGGTGATTTTTGCGTGGCCGGCAGGTGGTTCTGGCGAGTCGAGCAGGTGGTTCCGGCGTGCTCGGCAGGTGCTTCCGGGGTCATTGGCACGTGGTTCTGGCATATCTGAGAGGTGGTTCCGGCATGCCCGGCAGGTGATTCCGGAGTGTTCGCCAAGTGTTTCCGGCGTAGCCGGCAGGTGATTTTTGCATGTCCAGCGGTCGTTCCGGCAGGTCGATCCGGTGGTTCCGGCGTGTCCGGCAGGTGGTTCCGGTCTGTCCGGCAGGTGGTTCTGTGGTGTCCGGCACGAGGTTCAGTCTGAGAGGCTGTGCCGGCATGCCCCTCACGTGATTCCGGCTTGTCCCCGAAGTGGTGCTGGTGTAGCGGGCAGGTGATTTTGGCGTGTCCGGCAGGTGGTTCAGGCGAGTTGAGCAGGTGGTTGCGACGTGCTCGGCAGGTGCTTCCGGCGTCTCCGGCACGTGTTTCTGGCACATCTGACTGGTGGTTCCGGCATGCCCAAAAGTTGATTCCGGTCTGTCCGGTAGGTGGTTCCGGCGTGCACGGCACGTGGTTCTGGTACGTCTCAGAGGTGGTTGCGTATGCCCAACAGGTGATTCTGGACTGTCCGCCACGTGCTTCTGGCACGTCTGAGAGGTGGTTCCAACATGCCCGGCAGGTCATTTCGGAGAGTCGTCCAAGTGGTTCTGGCGTAGCCCGCAGGTGATTTTGGCGTGTCCGGCAGGTGGTTCCGCCGTGCTCGGCAGGTGGTTCAGGCATGGCCGTCACGTGGTTCCAGTCTGTCCAGGACGTGTTTCCAGCTTCTCCGGCAGGTGGTTCTGGTACGTCTGAGAGGTGGTTCCGCCATGGCTGGCAGGTGATCCCGGACTGTCCCCCAGGTGTTTCTGGCATAGCCAGCCGTTGATATTGGCCTGTCTGGCAGGTGGTTCCAGCGAGTCGAACAGGTGGCTCCGGCGTTCTTGGCAGGTGGTTCCGGTCTGTCCGGTAGGTGTTTCGGGCGTGTCTGGCACGTGCTTCCGGCACGTCTGAGAGGTGGTTCCGGCATGCGCGGCAGGTGATTCCGTAGTGTCCGCCAGGTGGTTCTGGCATACCCGGCAGGTGATTTTGGCGTGTGCGGCAGGTGTTTCTGGCGAGTCGAGCAGGTGGCTCCGGCATGCTCGGCAGGTGCTTCCGGCGTCTCCGGCACTTGGTTCTGGTGTGTCTGAGAGCTGTTTCCGGCATGTCCGGCAGATGATTCCGGGGTGTCCGCTAAGTGGTTCTGGCATACCCAGCAGGTGATTTTGGCGTGTCAGGGAGGTGGTACCGGTGAGTCGAGCAGGTGGTTCCGGCGTGCTCAGCAGGTGGTTCAGGCGGTTCTGGCAGGTGGTATCCGTCTGTTCGGGGTGTGGTTCCAGCATCTCATGAACACGTTTCTGGCACGTCTGAGATGTGGTTCCAGCCGGCCCGACAGGTGTTTCCGCAGTGTCCGCCAAGCGGTTCTGGCGTAGTTGGCAGGTGATTTTGGCATGACTGGCAGGTGGTTCCAGCAAGCCTTGCAGGTGATTCCAAAGTTTTCACCAACTGGTTGTGGCGTAGCCGGCAGGTGATTTTTGCGTGATCGGCAGGTGGTTCTGGCGAGTCGAGCAGGTGGTTCCGGCGTGCTCGGCTGGTGCTTCCGGGGTCATTGGCACGGGGTCCTGGCATGTCTGAGAGGTGGTTCCTGCATGCCCGGTAAGTGATTTCGGAGTGTCCGACAGGTGGTTATGGCGTACCCGGCAGGTGATTTTTGCATGTCCGGCAGGTGTTTCTGGCGAGTGGAGCAGGTGGCTCCGGCATGCTCGGCAGGTGCTTCCGGCGTCTCCGGCACGTGGTTCTGGTGTGTCTGAGTGCTGGTTCCGGCATGTCCGGCAGATGATTCCGGAGTGTCCGACAAGTGGTTCTGGCATACCCGGCTGGTGATTTTGGCATGTCAGGTAGGTGGTTCCGGCGAGTCGAGCAGGTGGCTCCGGCGTGCTCAGCAGGTTGTTCAGACGGGTCTGGCAGGTGTTTTCCGTCTGTTCGGGGTGTGGTTCCAGCATCTCATGCACATGGTTCTGGCACGTCTGAGATGTGGTTCCGGCCGGCCCGACAGGTGTTTCCACAGTGTCCGCCAAGTGGTACTGGCGTATTTGGCAGGTGATTTTGGCATGACCGGCAGGTGGTTCCAGCAAGCCCGGCAGGTGATTCCGAAGTGTTCCCCCACCGGTTGTGGCGTAGCCGGCAGGTGATTTTTGCGTGGCCGGCAGGTGGTTCTGGCGAGTCGAGCAGGTGGTTCCGGCGTGCTCGGCAGGTGCTTCCGGGGTCATTGGCACGTGGTTCTGGCATATCTGAGAGGTGGTTCCGGCATGCCCGGCAGGTGATTCCGGAGTGTTCGCCAAGTGTTTCCGGCGTAGCCGGCAGGTGATTTTTGCATGTCCAGCGGTCGTTCCGGCAGGTCGATCCGGTGGTTCCGGCGTGTCCGGCAGGTGGTTCCGGTCTGTCCGGCAGGTGGTTCTGTGGTGTCCGGCACGAGGTTCAGTCTGAGAGGCTGTGCCGGCATGCCCCTCACGTGATTCCGGCTTGTCCCCGAAGTGGTGCTGGTGTAGCGGGCAGGTGATTTTGGCGTGTCCGGCAGGTGGTTCAGGCGAGTTGAGCAGGTGGTTGCGACGTGCTCGGCAGGTGCTTCCGGCGTCTCCGGCACGTGTTTCTGGCACATCTGACTGGTGGTTCCGGCATGCCCAAAAGTTGATTCCGGTCTGTCCGGTAGGTGGTTCCGGCGTGCACGGCACGTGGTTCTGGTACGTCACAGAGGTGGTTGCGTATGCCCAACAGGTGATTCCGGACTGTCCGCCACGTGCTTCTGGCACGTCTGATAGGTGGTTCCAACATGCCCGGCAGGTCATTTCGGAGAGTCGTCCAAGTGGTTCTGGCGTAGCCCGCAGGTGATTTTGGCGTGTCCGGCAGGTGGTTCCGCTGTGCTCGGCAGGTGGTTCAGGCATGGCCGTCACGTGGTTCCAGTCTGTCCAGGACGTGTTTCCAGCTTCTCCGGCAGGTGGTTCTGGTACGTCTGAGAGGTGGTTCCGCCATGGCTGGCAGGTGATCCCGGACTGTCCCCCAGGTGTTTCTGGCATAGCCAGCCGTTGATATTGGCCTGTCCGGCAGGTGGTTCCAGCGAGTCGAACAGGTGGCTCCGGCGTTCTTGGCAGGTGGTTCCGGTCTGTCCGGTAGGTGTTTCCGGCGTGTCTGGCACGTGCTTCCGGCACGTCTGAGAGGTGGTTCCGTCATGCGCGGCAGGTGATTCCGTAGTGTCCGCCAGGTGGTTCTGGCATACCCGGCAGGTGATTTTGGCGTGTCCGGCAGGTGTTTCTGGCGAGTCGAGCAGGTGGCTCCGGCATGCTCGGCAGGTGCTTCCGGCGTCTCCGTCACTTGGTTCTGGTGTGTCTGAGAGCTGGTTCCGGCATGTCCGGCAGATGATTCCGGAGTGTCCGCCAAGTGGTTCTGGCATACCCAGCAGGTGATTTTGGCGTGTCAGGGAGGTGGTACCGGTGAGTCGAGCAGGTGGTTCCGGCGTGCTCAGCAGGTGGTTCAGGCGGTTCTGGCAGGTGGTATCCGTCTGTTCGGGGTGTGGTTCCAGCATCTCATGAACACATTTCTGGCAAGTCTGAGATGTGGTTCCAGCCGGCCCGACAGGTGTTTCCGCAGTGTCCGCCAAGCGGTTCTGGCGTAGTTGGCAGGTGATTTTGGCATGACTGGCAGGTGGTTCCAGCAAGCCTGGCAGGTGATTCCAAAGTGTTCACCAACTGGTTGTGGCGTAGCCGGCAGGTGATTTTTGCGTGATCGGCAGGTGGTTCTGGCGAGTCGAGCAGGTGGTTCCGGCGTGCTCGGCTGGTGCTTCCGGGGTCATTGGCACGGGGTTCTGGCATGTCTGAGAGGTGGTTCTTGCATGCCCGGCACGTGATTCCGGAGTGTTCGCCAAGTGGTTCTGGGATAGTCGGCAGGTGATTTTGGCATGTCTGGCAGGTGGTTCAGGCGAGTTGAGCAGGTGGTTCCAACGTGCTTGGCAGGTGCTTCAGGCGTCTCCGGCACGTGTTTCTGGCACATCTGACAGGTGGTTCCGGCATGCCCAAAAGGTGATTCCGGTCTGTCCGGTAGGTGGTTCCAGCCTGCACGGCATGTGGTTCTGGTACGTCTCAGAGGTGGTTGCGCATGCCCAACAGGTGATTCCGGACTGTCCGCCACATGGTTCTGGCACGTCTGAGAGGTGGTTCCGGCATGCCCGGCAGGTCATCCCAGAGAGTCCTCCAAGTGGTTCTGGCATAACACGCAGGTGATTTTGGCGTGTCAGGCAGGTTGTTCCGTTGTGCTTGGCAGGTGGTTCAGGCTTGGCCGGCAGGTGGTTCCAGACTGTCCAGGACGTGATTCCAGCTTCTCCGGCAGGTGGTTCTGGTACGTCTGAGAGGTGGTTCCGCCATGGCTGGCAGGTGATTCCGGACCGTCCCCCAGGTGGTTCTGGCATAGCCAGGAGTTGATATTGGCCTGTCCGGCAGGTGGTTCCAGCGAGTCGGACAGGTGGCTCTGGCGTGCTCGGCAGGTGGTTCCGGTCTGTCCGGTAGGTCATTCCGGCGTGTCCGGCACGTGCTTCCGGCACGTCTGAGAGGTGGTTCCGGCATGCGCGACAGGTGATTTCGGAGTGTCCGCCAGGTGGTTCTGGCGTACCCGGAAGGTGATATTGGCGTGTCCGGCAGGTGTTTCTGGCGAGTCGAGCAGGTGGCTCCGGCATGCTCGGCAGGTGCTTCCGGCGTCTCCGGCACGTGGTTCTGGTGTGTCTGAGAGCTGGTTCCGGCATGTCCGGCAGATGATTCCGGAGTGTCCGCCAAGTGGTTCTGGCATACCCAGCAGGTGATTTTGGCGTGTCAGGGAGGTGGTACCGGTGAGTCGAGCAGGTGGTTCCGGCGTGCTCAGCAGGTGGTTCAGGCGGTTCTGGCAGGTGGTATCCGTCTGTTCGGGGTGTGGTTCCAGCATCTCATGAACACGTTTCTGGCACGTCTGAGATGTGGTTCCAGCCGGCCCGACAGGTGTTTCCGCAGTGTCCGCCAAGCGGTTCTGGCATAGTTGGCATGTGATTTTGGCATGACTGGCAGGTGGTTCCAGCAAGCCTGGCAGGTGATTCCAAAGTGTTCACCAACTGGTTGTGGCGTAGCCGGCAGGTGATTTTTGCGTGATCGGCAGGTGGTTCTGGCGAGTCTAGTAGGTGGTTCCGGCGTGCTCGGCTGGTGCTTCCGGGGTCATTGGCACGGGGTTCTGGCATGTCTGAGAGGTGGTTCCTGCATGCCCGGCAAGTGATTCCGGAGTGTTCGCCAAGTGGTTCTGGCATAGTCGGCAGGTGATTTTGGCATGTCCGGCAGGTGGTTCAGGCGAGTTGAGCAGGTGGTTCCAACGTGCTTGGCAGGTGCTTCCGGCGTCTCCGGCACGTGTTTCTGGCACATCTGACAGGTGGTTCCGGCATGCCCGAAAGGTGATTCCGGTCTGTCCGGTAGGTGGTTCCAGCCGGGACGGCATGTGGTTCTGGTACGTCTCAGAGGTGGTTGCGCATGCCCAACAGGTGATTCCGGACTGTCCGCCACATGGTTCTGGCACGTCTGAGAGGTGGTTCCGGCATGCCCGGCAGGTCATCCCAGAGAGTCCTCCAAGTGGTTCTGGCATAACACGCAGGTGATTTTGGCGTGTCTGGCAGGTTGTTCCGTTGTGCTTGGCAGGTGGTTCAGGCTTGGCCGGCAGGTGGTTCCAGACTGTCCAGGACGTGTTTCCAGCTTCTCCGGCAGGTGGTTCTGGTACGTCTGAGAGGTGGTTCCGCCATGGCTGTCAGGCGATTCCGGACCGTCCCCCAGGTGGTTCTGGCATAGCCAGCAGTTGATATTGGCCTGTCCGGCAGGTGGTTCCAGCGAGTCGAACAGGTGGCTCCGGCGTGCTCGGCAGGTGGTTCCGGTCTGTCCGGTAGGTTATTCCGGCGTGTCCGGCACGTGATTCCGGCACGTCTGAGAGGTGGTTCCGGCATGCGCGACAGGTGGTTTCGGAGTGTCCGCCAGGTGGTTCTGGCGTACCCGGCAGGTGATTTTGGCATGTGCGGCAGGTGTTTCTGGCGAGTCGAGCAGGTGGCTCCGGCATGCTCGGCAGGTGCTTCCGGCGTCTCCGGCACGTGGTTCTGGTGTGTCTGAGAGCTGGTTCCGGCATGTCCGGCAGATGATTCCGGAGTGCCCGCCAAGTGGTTCTGGCATACCCGGCTGGTGATTTGGGCATGTCAGGTAGGTGGTTCCGGCGAGTCGAGCAGGTGGCTCCGGCGTGCTCGGCAGGTTGTTCAGACGGGTCTGGCAGGTGTTTTCCGTCTGTTCTGGGTGTGGTTCCAGCATCTCATGCACATGGTTCTGGCACGTCTGAGATGTGGTTCCGGCCGGCCCGACAGGTGTTTCCACAGTGTCCGCCAAGTGGTACTGGCGTAGTTGGCAGGTGATTTTGGCATGACCGGCAGGTGGTTCCAGCAAGCCCGGCAGGTGATTCCGAAGTGTTCCCCAACTGGTTGTGGCGTAGCCGGCAGGTGATTTTTGCGTGTCCGGCAGGTGGTTCTGGCGAGTCGAGCAGGTGGTTCCGGCGTGCTCGGCAGGTGCTTCCGGGGTCATTGGCACGTGGTTCTGGCATATCTGAGAGGTGGTTCCGGCATGCCCGGCAGGTGATTCCGGAGTGTTCGCCAAGTGTTTGCGGCGTAGCCGGCAGGTGATTTTGCATGTCCAGCGGTCGTTCCGGCGGGTCGAGCCAGTGGTTCCGGCGTGTCCGGCAGGTGGTTCCGGTCTGTCCGGCAGGTGGTTCTGTGGTGTCCGGCACGAGGTTCAGTCTGAGAGGCTGTGCCGGCCTGCCCCTCACGTGATTCCGGCTTGTCCCCGAAGTGGTGCTGGTGTAGCGGGCAGGTGATTTTGGCGTGTCCGGCAGGTGGTTCAGGCGAGTTGAGCAGGTGGTTGCGACGTGCTCGTCAGGTGCTTCCGGCGTCTCCGGCACGTGTTTCTGGCACATCTGACTGGTGGTTCCGGCATGCCCAAAAGTTGATTCCGGTCTGTCCGGTAGGTGGTTCCGGCGTGCACGGCACGTGGTTCTGGTACGTGTCAGAGGTGGTTGCGTATGCCCAACAGGTGATTCCGGACTGTCCGCCACGTGCTTCTGGCACATCTGAGACGTGGTTCCAACATGCCCGGCAGGTCATTTCTGAGAGTCGTCCAAGTGGTTCTGGCGTAGCCCGCAGGTGATTTTGGCGTGTCCGGCAGGTGGTTCCGCCGTGCTCGGCAGGTGGTTCAGGCATGGCCGTCACGTGGTTCCAGTCTGTCCAGGACGTATTTCCAGCTTCTCCGGCAGGTGGTTCTGGTACGTCTGAGAGGTGGTTCCGCCATGGCTGGCAGGTGATCCCGGACTGTCCCCCAGGTGGTTCTGGCATAGCCAGCAGTTGATATTGGCCTGTCCGGCAGGTGGTTCCAGCGAGTCGAACAGGTGGCTCCGGCGTTCTTGGCAGGTGGTTCCGGTCTGTCCGGTAGGTGTTTCCGGCGTGTCTGGCACGTGCTTCCGGCACGTCTGAGAGGTGGTTCCGTCATGCGCGGCAGGTGATTCCGTAGTGTCCGCCAGGTGGTTCTGGCATACCCGGCAGGTGATTTTGGCGTGTCCGGCAGGTGTTTCTGGCGAGTCGAGCAGGTGGCTCCGGCATGCTCGGCAGGTGCTTCCGGCGTCTCCGGCACTTGGTTCTGGTGTGTCTGAGAGCTGGTTCCGGCATGTCCGGCAGATGATTCCGGAGTGTCCGCCAAGTGGTTCTGGCATACCCAGCAGGTGATTTTGGCGTGTCAGGGAGGTGGTACCGGTGAGTCGAGCAGGTGGTTCCGGCGTGCTCAGCAGGTGGTTCAGGCGGTTCTGGCAGGTGGTATCCGTCTGTTCGGGGTGTGGTTCCAGCATCTCATGAACACGTTTCTGGCACGTCTGAGATGTGGTTCCAGCCGGCCCGACAGGTGTTTCCGCAGTGTCCGCCAAGCGGTTCTGGCGTAGTTGGCAGGTGATTTTGGCATGACTGGCAGGTGGTTCCAGCAAGCCTGGCAGGTGATTCCAAAGTGTTCACCAACTGGTTGTGGCGTAGCCGGCAGGTGATTTTTGCGTGATCGGCAGGTGGTTCTGGCGAGTCGAGCAGGTGGTTCCGGCGTGCTCGGCTGGTGCTTCCGGGGTCATTGGCACGGGGTTCTGGCATGTCTGAGAGGTGGTTCTTGCATGCCCGGCACGTGATTCCGGAGTGTTCGCCAAGTGGTTCTGGGATAGTCGGCAGGTGATTTTGGCATGTCTGGCAGGTGGTTCAGGCGAGTTGAGCAGGTGGTTCCAACGTGCTTGGCAGGTGCTTCAGGCGTCTCCGGCACGTGTTTCTGGCACATCTGACAGGTGGTTCCGGCATGCCCAAAAGGTGATTCCGGTCTGTCCGGTAGGTGGTTCCAGCCTGCACGGCATGTGGTTCTGGTACGTCTCAGAGGTGGTTGCTCATGCCCAACAGGTGATTCCGGACTGTCCGCCACATGGTTCTGGCACGTCTGAGAGGTGGTTCCGGCATGCCCGGCAGGTCATCCCAGAGAGTCCTCCAAGTGGTTCTGGCATAACACGCAGGTGATTTTGGCGTGTCAGGCAGGTTGTTCCGTTGTGCTTGGCAGGTGGTTCAGGCTTGGCCGGCAGGTGGTTCCAGACTGTCCAGGACGTGATTCCAGCTTCTCCGGCAGGTGGTTCTGGTACGTCTGAGAGGTGGTTCCGCCATGGCTGGCAGGTGATTCCGGACCGTCCCCCAGGTGGTTCTGGCATAGCCAGGAGTTGATATTGGCCTGTCCGGCAGGTGGTTCCAGCGAGTCGGACAGGTGGCTCTGGCGTGCTCGGCAGGTGGTTCCGGTCTGTCCGGTAGGTCATTCCGGCGTGTCCGGCACGTGCTTCCGGCACGTCTGAGAGGTGGTTCCGGCATGCGCGACAGGTGATTTCGGAGTGTCCGCCAGGTGGTTCTGGCGTACCCGGAAGGTGATATTGGCGTGTCCGGCAGGTGTTTCTGGCGAGTCGAGCAGGTGGCTCCGGCATGCTCGGCAGGTGCTTCCGGCGTCTCCGGCACGTGGTTCTGGTGTGTCTGAGAGCTGGTTCCGGCATGTCCGGCAGATGATTCCGGAGTGTCCGCCAAGTGGTTCTGGCATACCCAGCAGGTGATTTTGGCGTGTCAGGGAGGTGGTACCGGTGAGTCGAGCAGGTGGTTCCGGCGTGCTCAGCAGGTGGTTCAGGCGGTTCTGGCAGGTGGTATCCGTCTGTTCGGGGTGTGGTTCCAGCATCTCATGAACACGTTTCTGGCACGTCTGAGATGTGGTTCCAGCCGGCCCGACAGGTGTTTCCGCAGTGTCCGCCAAGCGGTTCTGGCATAGTTGGCATGTGATTTTGGCATGACTGGCAGGTGGTTCCAGCAAGCCTGGCAGGTGATTCCAAAGTGTTCACCAACTGGTTGTGGCGTAGCCGGCAGGTGATTTTTGCGTGATCGGCAGGTGGTTCTGGCGAGTCTAGTAGGTGGTTCCGGCGTGCTCGGCTGGTGCTTCCGGGGTCATTGGCACGGGGTTCTGGCATGTCTGAGAGGTGGTTCCTGCATGCCCGGCAAGTGATTCCGGAGTGTTCGCCAAGTGGTTCTGGCATAGTCGGCAGGTGATTTTGGCATGTCCGGCAGGTGGTTCAGGCGAGTTGAGCAGGTGGTTCCAACGTGCTTGGCAGGTGCTTCCGGCGTCTCCGGCACGTGTTTCTGGCACATCTGACAGGTGGTTCCGGCATGCCCGAAAGGTGATTCCGGTCTGTCCGGTAGGTGGTTCCAGCCGGGACGGCATGTGGTTCTGGTACGTCTCAGAGGTGGTTGCGCATGCCCAACAGGTGATTCCGGACTGTCCGCCACATGGTTCTGGCACGTCTGAGAGGTGGTTCCGGCATGCCCGGCAGGTCATCCCAGAGAGTCCTCCAAGTGGTTCTGGCATAACACGCAGGTGATTTTGGCGTGTCTGGCAGGTTGTTCCGTTGTGCTTGGCAGGTGGTTCAGGCTTGGCCGGCAGGTGGTTCCAGACTGTCCAGGACGTGTTTCCAGCTTCTCCGGCAGGTGGTTCTGGTACGTCTGAGAGGTGGTTCCGCCATGGCTGTCAGGCGATTCCGGACCGTCCCCCAGGTGGTTCTGGCATAGCCAGCAGTTGATATTGGCCTGTCCGGCAGGTGGTTCCAGCGAGTCGAACAGGTGGCTCCGGCGTGCTCGGCAGGTGGTTCCGGTCTGTCCGGTAGGTTATTCCGGCGTGTCCGGCACGTGATTCCGGCACGTCTGAGAGGTGGTTCCGGCATGCGCGACAGGTGGTTTCGGAGTGTCCGCCAGGTGGTTCTGGCGTACCCGGCAGGTGATTTTGGCGTGTCCGGCAGGTGTTTCTGGCGAGTCGAGCAGGTGGCTCCGGCATGCTCGGCAGGTGCTTCCGGCGTCTCCGGCACGTGGTTCTGGTGTGTCTGAGAGCTGGTTCCGGCATGTCCGGCAGATGATTCCGGAGTGCCCGCCAAGTGGTTCTGGCATACCCGGCTGGTGATTTGGGCATGTCAGGTAGGTGGTTCCGGCGAGTCGAGCAGGTGGCTCCGGCGTGCTCGGCAGGTTGTTCAGACGGGTCTGGCAGGTGTTTTCCGTCTGTTCTGGGTGTGGTTCCAGCATCTCATGCACATGGTTCTGGCACGTCTGAGATGTGGTTCCGGCCGGCCCGACAGGTGTTTCCACAGTGTCCGCCAAGTGGTACTGGCGTAGTTGGCAGGTGATTTTGGCATGACCGGCAGGTGGTTCCAGCAAGCCCGGCAGGTGATTCCGAAGTGTTCCCCAACTGGTTGTGGCGTAGCCGGCAGGTGATTTTTGCGTGTCCGGCAGGTGGTTCTGGCGAGTCGAGCAGGTGGTTCCGGCGTGCTCAGCAGGTGCTTCCGGGGTCATTGGCACGTGGTTCTGGCATATCTGAGAGGTGGTTCCGGCATGCCCGGCAGGTGATTCCAGAGTGTTCGCCAAGTGTTTCCGGCGTAGCCGGCAGGTGATTTTGCATGTCCAGCGGTCGTTCCGGCGGGTCGAGCCGGTGGTTCCGGCGTGTCCGGCAGGTGGTTCCGGTCTGTCCGGCAGGTGGTTCTGTGGTGTCCGGCACGAGGTTCAGTCTGAGAGGCTGTGCCGGCCTGCCCCTCACGTGATTCCGGCTTGTCCCCGAAGTGGTGCTGGTGTAGCGGGCAGGTGATTTTGGCGTGTCCGGCAGGTGGTTCAGGCGAGTTGAGCAGGTGGTTGCGACGTGCTCGTCAGGTGCTTCCGGCGTCTCCGGCACGTGTTTCTGGCACATCTGACTGGTGGTTCCGGCATGCCCAAAAGTTGATTCCGGTCTGTCCGGTAGGTGGTTCCGGCGTGCACGGCACGTGGTTCTGGTACGTGTCAGAGGTGGTTGCGTATGCCCAACAGGTGATTCCGGACTGTCCGCCACGTGCTTCTGGCACATCTGAGACGTGGTTCCAACATGCCCGGCAGGTCATTTCTGAGAGTCGTCCAAGTGGTTCTGGCGTAGCCCGCAGGTGATTTTGGCGTGTCCGGCAGGTGGTTCCGCCGTGCTCGGCAGGTGGTTCAGGCATGGCCGTCACGTGGTTCCAGTCTGTCCAGGACGTATTTCCAGCTTCTCCGGCAGGTGGTTCTGGTACGTCTGAGAGGTGGTTCCGCCATGGCTGGCAGGTGATCCCGGACTGTCCCCCAGGTGGTTCTGGCATAGCCAGCAGTTGATATTGGCCTGTCCGGCAGGTGGTTCCAGCGAGTCGAACAGGTGGCTCCGGCGTTCTTGGCAGGTGCTTCCGGTCTGTCCGGTAGGTGTTTCCGGCGTGTCTGGCACGTGCTTCCGGCACGTCTGAGAGGTGGTTCCGTCATGCGCGGCAGGTGATTCCGTAGTGTCCGCCAGGTGGTTCTGGCATACCCAGCAGGTGATTTTGGCGTGTCCGGCAGGTGTTTCTGGCGAGTCGAGCAGGTGGCTCCGGCATGCTCGGCAGGTGCTTCCGGCGTCTCCGGCACTTGGTTCTGGTGTGTCTGAGAGCTGGTTCCGGCATGTCCGGCAGATGATTCCGGAGTGTCCGCCAAGTGGTTCTGGCATACCCAGCAGGTGATTTTGGCGTGTCAGGGAGGTGGTACCGGTGAGTCGAGCAGGTGGTTCCGGCGTGCTCAGCAGGTGGTTCAGGCGGTTCTGGCAGGTGGTATCCGTCTGTTCGGGGTGTGGTTCCAGCATCTCATGAACACATTTCTGGCAAGTCTGAGATGTGGTTCCAGCCGGCCCGACAGGTGTTTCCGCAGTGTCCGCCAAGCGGTTCTGGCGTAGTTGGCAGGTGATTTTGGCATGACTGGCAGGTGGTTCCAGCAAGCCTGGCAGGTGATTCCAAAGTGTTCACCAACTGGTTGTGGCGTAGCCGGCAGGTGATTTTTGCGTGATCGGCAGGTGGTTCTGGCGAGTCGAGCAGGTGGTTCCGGCGTGCTCGGCTGGTGCTTCCGGGGTCATTGGCACGGGGTTCTGGCATGTCTGAGAGGTGGTTCTTGCATGCCCGGCACGTGATTCCGGAGTGTTCGCCAAGTGGTTCTGGGATAGTCGGCAGGTGATTTTGGCATGTCTGGCAGGTGGTTCAGGCGAGTTGAGCAGGTGGTTCCAACGTGCTTGGCAGGTGCTTCAGGCGTCTCCGGCACGTGTTTCTGGCACATCTGACAGGTGGTTCCGGCATGCCCAAAAGGTGATTCCGGTCTGTCCGGTAGGTGGTTCCAGCCTGCACGGCATGTGGTTCTGGTACGTCTCAGAGGTGGTTGCGCATGCCCAACAGGTGATTCCGGACTGTCCGCCACATGGTTCTGGCACGTCTGAGAGGTGGTTCCGGCATGCCCGGCAGGTCATCCCAGAGAGTCCTCCAAGTGGTTCTGGCATAACACGCAGGTGATTTTGGCGTGTCAGGCAGGTTGTTCCGTTGTGCTTGGCAGGTGGTTCAGGCTTGGCCGGCAGGTGGTTCCAGACTGTCCAGGACGTGATTCCAGCTTCTCCGGCAGGTGGTTCTGGTACGTCTGAGAGGTGGTTCCGCCATGGCTGTCAGGCGATTCCGGACCGTCCCCCAGGTGGTTCTGGCATAGCCAGCAGTTGATATTGGCCTGTCCGGCAGGTGGTTCCAGCGAGTCGAACAGGTGGCTCCGGCGTGCTCGGCAGGTGGTTCCGGTCTGTCCGGTAGGTTATTCCGGCGTGTCCGGCACGTGATTCCGGCACGTCTGAGAGGTGGTTCCGGCATGCGCGACAGGTGGTTTCGGAGTGTCCGCCAGGTGGTTCTGGCGTACCCGGCAGGTGATTTTGGCGTGTCCGGCAGGTGTTTCTGGTGAGTCGAGCAGGTGGCTCCGGCATGCTCGGCAGGTGCTTCCGGCGTCTCCGGCACGTGGTTCTGGTGTGTCTGAGAGCTGGTTCCGGCATGTCCGGCAGATGATTCCGGAGTGCCCGCCAAGTGGTTCTGGCATACCCGGCTGGTGATTTGGGCATGTCAGGTAGGTGGTTCCGGCGAGTCGAGCAGGTGGCTCCGGCGTGCTCGGCAGGTTGTTCAGACGGGTCTGGCAGGTGTTTTCCGTCTGTTCTGGGTGTGGTTCCAGCATCTCATGCACATGGTTCTGGCACGTCTGAGATGTGGTTCCGGCCGGCCCGACAGGTGTTTCCACAGTGTCCGCCAAGTGGTACTGGCGTAGTTGGCAGGTGATTTTGGCATGACCGGCAGGTGGTTCCAGCAAGCCCGGCAGGTGATTCCGAAGTGTTCCCCAACTGGTTGTGGCGTAGCCGGCAGGTGATTTTTGCGTGTCCGGCAGGTGGTTCTGGCGAGTCGAGCAGGTGGTTCCGGCGTGCTCGGCAGGTGCTTCCGGGGTCATTGGCACGTGGTTCTGGCATATCTGAGAGGTGGTTCCGGCATGCCCGGCAGGTGATTCCGGAGTGTTCGCCAAGTGTTTGCGGCGTAGCCGGCAGGTGATTTTGCATGTCCAGCGGTCGTTCCGGCGGGTCGAGCCAGTGGTTCCGGCGTGTCCGGCAGGTGGTTCCGGTCTGTCCGGCAGGTGGTTCTGTGGTGTCCGGCACGAGGTTCAGTCTGAGAGGCTGTGCCGGCCTGCCCCTCACGTGATTCCGGCTTGTCCCCAAAGTGGTGCTGGTGTAGCGGGCAGGTGATTTTGGCGTGTCCGGCAGGTGGTTCAGGCGAGTTGAGCAGGTGGTTGCGACGTGCTCGTCAGGTGCTTCCGGCGTCTCCGGCACGTGTTTCTGGCACATCTGACTGGTGGTTCCGGCATGCCCAAAAGTTGATTCCGGTCTGTCCGGTAGGTGGTTCCGGCGTGCACGGCACGTGGTTCTGGTACGTGTCAGAGGTGGTTGCGTATGCCCAACAGGTGATTCCGGACTGTCCGCCACGTGCTTCTGGCACATCTGAGACGTGGTTCCAACATGCCCGGCAGGTCATTTCTGAGAGTCGTCCAAGTGGTTCTGGCGTAGCCCGCAGGTGATTTTGGCGTGTCCGGCAGGTGGTTCCGCCGTGCTCGGCAGGTGGTTCAGGCATGGCCGTCACGTGGTTCCAGTCTGTCCAGGACGTATTTCCAGCTTCTCCGGCAGGTGGTTCTGGTACGTCTGAGAGGTGGTTCCGCCATGGCTGGCAGGTGATCCCGGACTGTCCCCCAGGTGGTTCTGGCATAGCCAGCAGTTGATATTGGCCTGTCCGGCAGGTGGTTCCAGCGAGTCGAACAGGTGGCTCCGGCGTTCTTGGCAGGTGGTTCCGGTCTGTCCGGTAGGTGTTTCCGGCGTGTCTGGCACGTGCTTCCGGCACGTCTGAGAGGTGGTTCCGTCATGCGCGGCAGGTGATTCCGTAGTGTCCGCCAGGTGGTTCTGGCATACCCGGCAGGTGATTTTGGCGTGTCCGGCAGGTGTTTCTGGCGAGTCGAGCAGGTGGCTCCGGCATGCTCGGCAGGTGCTTCCGGCGTCTCCGGCACTTGGTTCTGGTGTGTCTGAGAGCTGGTTCCGGCATGTCCGGCAGATGATTCCGGAGTGTCCGCCAAGTGGTTCTGGCATACCCAGCAGGTGATTTTGGCGTGTCAGGGAGGTGGTACCGGTGAGTCGAGCAGGTGGTTCCGGCGTGCTCAGCAGGTGGTTCAGGCGGTTCTGGCAGGTGGTATCCGTCTGTTCGGGGTGTGGTTCCAGCATCTCATGAACACGTTTCTGGCACGTCTGAGATGTGGTTCCAGCCGGCCCGACAGGTGTTTCCGCAGTGTCCGCCAAGCGGTTCTTGCGTAGTTGGCAGGTGATTTTGGCATGACTGGCAGGTGGTTCCAGCAAGCCTGGCAGGTGATTCCAAAGTGTTCACCAACTGGTTGTGGCGTAGCCGGCAGGTGATTTTTGCGTGATCGGCAGGTGGTTCTGGCGAGTCGAGCAGGTGGTTCCGGCGTGCTCGGCTGGTGCTTCCGGGGTCATTGGCACGGGGTTCTGGCATGTCTGAGAGGTGGTTCTTGCATGCCCGGCACGTGATTCCGGAGTGTTCGCCAAGTGGTTCTGGGATAGTCGGCAGGTGATTTTGGCATGTCTGGCAGGTGGTTCAGGCGAGTTGAGCAGGTGGTTCCAACGTGCTTGGCAGGTGCTTCAGGCGTCTCCGGCACGTGTTTCTGGCACATCTGACAGGTGGTTCCGGCATGCCCAAAAGGTGATTCCGGTCTGTCCGGTAGGTGGTTCCAGCCTGCACGGCATGTGGTTCTGGTACGTCTCAGAGGTGGTTGCGCATGCCCAACAGGTGATTCCGGACTGTCCGCCACATGGTTCTGGCACGTCTGAGAGGTGGTTCCGGCATGCCCGGCAGGTCATCCCAGAGAGTCCTCCAAGTGGTTCTGGCATAACACGCAGGTGATTTTGGCGTGTCAGGCAGGTTGTTCCGTTGTGCTTGGCAGGTGGTTCAGGCTTGGCCGGCAGGTGGTTCCAGACTGTCCAGGACGTGATTCCAGCTTCTCCGGCAGGTGGTTCTGGTACGTCTGAGAGGTGGTTCCGCCATGGCTGGCAGGTGATTCCGGACCGTCCCCCAGGTGGTTCTGGCATAGCCAGGAGTTGATATTGGCCTGTCCGGCAGATGGTTCCAGCGAGTCGGACAGGTGGCTCTGGCGTGCTCGGCAGGTGGTTCCGGTCTGTCCGGTAGGTCATTCCGGCGTGTCCGGCACGTGCTTCCGGCACGTCTGAGAGGTGGTTCCGGCATGCGCGACAGGTGATTTCGGAGTGTCCGCCAGGTGGTTCTGGCGTACCCGGAAGGTGATATTGGCGTGTCCGGCAGGTGTTTCTGGCGAGTCGAGCAGGTGGCTCCGGCATGCTCGGCAGGTGCTTCCGGCGTCTCCGGCACGTGGTTCTGGTGTGTCTGAGAGCTGGTTCCGGCATGTCCGGCAGATGATTCCGGAGTGTCCGCCAAGTGGTTCTGGCATACCCAGCAGGTGATTTTGGCGTGTCAGGGAGGTGGTACCGGTGAGTCGAGCAGGTGGTTCCGGCGTGCTCAGCAGGTGGTTCAGGCGGTTCTGGCAGGTGGTATCCGTCTGTTCGGGGTGTGGTTCCAGCATCTCATGAACACGTTTCTGGCACGTCTGAGATGTGGTTCCAGCCGGCCCGACAGGTGTTTCCGCAGTGTCCGCCAAGCGGTTCTGGCATAGTTGGCAGGTGATTTTGGCATGACTGGCAGGTGGTTCCAGCAAGCCTGGCAGGTGATTCCAAAGTGTTCACCAACTGGTTGTGGCGTAGCCGGCAGGTGATTTTTGCGTGATCGGCAGGTGGTTCTGGCGAGTCTAGTAGGTGGTTCCGGCGTGCTCGGCTGGTGCTTCCGGGGTCATTGGCACGGGGTTCTGCCATGTCTGAGAGGTGGTTCCTGCATGCCCGGCAAGTGATTCCGGAGTGTTCGCCAAGTGGTTCTGGCATAGTCGGCAGGTGATTTTGGCATGTCCGGCAGGTGGTTCAGGCGAGTTGAGCAGGTGGTTCCAACGTGCTTGGCAGGTGCTTCCGGCGTCTCCGGCACGTGTTTCTGGCACATCTGACAGGTGGTTCCGGCATGCCCGAAAGGTGATTCCGGTCTGTCCGGTAGGTGGTTCCAGCCGGGACGGCATGTGGTTCTGGTACGTCTCAGAGGTGGTTGCGCATGCCCAACAGGTGATTCCGGACTGTCCGCCACATGGTTCTGGCACGTCTGAGAGGTGGTTCCGGCATGCCCGGCAGGTCATCCCAGAGAGTCCTCCAAGTGGTTCTGGCATAACACGCAGGTGATTTTGGCGTGTCTGGCAGGTTGTTCCGTTGTGCTTGGCAGGTGGTTCAGGCTTGGCCGGCAGGTGGTTCCAGACTGTCCAGGACGTGTTTCCAGCTTCTCCGGCAGGTGGTTCTGGTACGTCTGAGAGGTGGTTCCGCCATGGCTGTCAGGCGATTCCGGACCGTCCCCCAGGTGGTTCTGGCATAGCCAGCAGTTGATATTGGCCTGTCCGGCAGGTGGTTCCAGCGAGTCGAACAGGTGGCTCCGGCGTGCTCGGCAGGTGGTTCCGGTCTGTCCGGTAGGTTATTCCGGCGTGTCCGGCACGTGATTCCGGCACGTCTGAGAGGTGGTTCCGGCATGCGCGACAGGTGGTTTCGGAGTGTCCGCCAGGTGGTTCTGGCGTACCCGGCAGGTGATTTTGGCGTGTCCGGCAGGTGTTTCTGGCGAGTCGAGCAGGTGGCTCCGGCATGCTCGGCAGGTGCTTCCGGCGTCTCCGGCACGTGGTTCTGGTGTGTCTGAGAGCTGGTTCCGGCATGTCCGGCAGATGATTCCGGAGTGCCCGCCAAGTGGTTCTGGCATACCCGGCTGGTGATTTGGGCATGTCAGGTAGGTGGTTCCGGCAAGTCGAGCAGGTGGCTCCGGCGTGCTCGGCAGGTTGTTCAGACGGGTCTGGCAGGTGTTTTCCGTCTGTTCTGGGTGTGGTTCCAGCATCTCATGCACATGGTTCTGGCACGTCTGAGATGTGGTTCCGGCCGGCCCGACAGGTGTTTCCACAGTGTCCGCCAAGTGGTACTGGCGTAGTTGGCAGGTGATTTTGGCATGACCGGCAGGTGGTTCCAGCAAGCCCGGCAGGTGATTCCGAAGTGTTCCCCAACTGGTTGTGGCGTAGCCGGCAGGTGATTTTTGCGTGTCCGGCAGGTGGTTCTGGCGAGTCGAGCAGGTGGTTCCGGCGTGCTCGGCAGGTGCTTCCGGGGTCATTGGCACGTGGTTCTGGCATATCTGAGAGGTGGTTCCGGCATGCCCGGCAGGTGATTCCGGAGTGTTCGCCAAGTGTTTGCGGCGTAGCCGGCAGGTGATTTTGCATGTCCAGCGGTCGTTCCGGCGGGTCGAGCCAGTGGTTCCGGCGTGTCCGGCAGGTGGTTCCGGTCTGTCCGGCAGGTGGTTCTGTGGTGTCCGGCACGAGGTTCAGTCTGAGAGGCTGTGCCGGCCTGCCCCTCACGTGATTCCGGCTTGTCCCCGAAGTGGTGCTGGTGTAGCGGGCAGGTGATTTTGGCGTGTCCGGCAGGTGGTTCAGGCGAGTTGAGCAGGTGGTTGCGACGTGCTCGTCAGGTGCTTCCGGCGTCTCCGGCACGTGTTTCTGGCACATCTGACTGGTGGTTCCGGCATGCCCAAAAGTTGATTCCGGTCTGTCCGGTAGGTGGTTCCGGCGTGCACGGCACGTGGTTCTGGTACGTGTCAGAGGTGGTTGCGTATGCCCAACAGGTGATTCCGGACTGTCCGCCACGTGCTTCTGGCACATCTGAGACGTGGTTCCAACATGCCCGGCAGGTCATTTCTGAGAGTCGTCCAAGTGGTTCTGGCGTAGCCCGCAGGTGATTTTGGCGTGTCCGGCAGGTGGTTCCGCCGTGCTCGGCAGGTGGTTCAGGCATGGCCGTCACGTGGTTCCAGTCTGTCCAGGACGTATTTCCAGCTTCTCCGGCAGGTGGTTCTGGTACGTCTGAGAGGTGGTTCCGCCATGGCTGGCAGGTGATCCCGGACTGTCCCCCAGGTGGTTCTGGCATAGCCAGCAGTTGATATTGGCCTGTCCGGCAGGTGGTTCCAGCGAGTCGAACAGGTGGCTCCGGCGTTCTTGGCAGGTGGTTCCGGTCTGTCCGGTAGGTGTTTCCGGCGTGTCTGGCACGTGCTTCCGGCACGTCTGAGAGGTGGTTCCGTCATGCGCGGCAGGTGATTCCGGAGTGTCCGCCAGGTGGTTCTGGCATACCCGGCAGGTGATTTTGGCGTGTCCGGCAGGTGTTTCTGGCGAGTCGAGCAGGTGGCTCCGGCATGCTCGGCAGGTGCTTCCGGCGTCTCCGGCACTTGGTTCTGGTGTGTCTGAGAGCTGGTTCCGGCATGTCCGGCAGATGATTCCGGAGTGTCCGCCAAGTGGTTCTGGCATACCCAGCAGGTGATTTTGGCGTGTCAGGGAGGTGGTACCGGTGAGTCGAGCAGGTGGTTCCGGCGTGCTCAGCAGGTGGTTCAGGCGGTTCTGGCAGGTGGTATCCGTCTGTTCGGGGTGTGGTTCCAGCATCTCATGAACACATTTCTGGCAAGTCTGAGATGTGGTTCCAGCCGGCCCGACAGGTGTTTCCGCAGTGTCCGCCAAGCGGTTCTGGCGTAGTTGGCAGGTGATTTTGGCATGACTGGCAGGTGGTTCCAGCAAGCCTGGCAGGTGATTCCAAAGTGTTCACCAACTGGTTGTGGCGTAGCCGGCAGGTGATTTTTGCGTGATCGGCAGGTGGTTCTGGCGAGTCGAGCAGGTGGTTCCGGCGTGCTCGGCTGGTGCTTCCGGGGTCATTGGCACGGGGTTCTGGCATGTCTGAGAGGTGGTTCTTGCATGCCCGGCACGTGATTCCGGAGTGTTCGCCAAGTGGTTCTGGGATAGTCGGCAGGTGATTTTGGCATGTCTGGCAGGTGGTTCAGGCGAGTTGAGCAGGTGGTTCCAACGTGCTTGGCAGGTGCTTCAGGCGTCTCCGGCACGTGTTTCTGGCACATCTGACAGGTGGTTCCGGCATGCCCAAAAGGTGATTCCGGTCTGTCCGGTAGGTGGTTCCAGCCTGCACGGCATGTGGTTCTGGTACGTCTCAGAGGTGGTTGCGCATGCCCAACAGGTGATTCCGGACTGTCCGCCACATGGTTCTGGCACGTCTGAGAGGTGGTTCCGGCATGCCCGGCAGGTCATCCCAGAGAGTCCTCCAAGTGGTTCTGGCATAACACGCAGGTGATTTTGGCGTGTCAGGCAGGTTGTTCCGTTGTGCTTGGCAGGTGGTTCAGGCTTGGCCGGCAGGTGGTTCCAGACTGTCCAGGACGTGATTCCAGCTTCTCCGGCAGGTGGTTCTGGTACGTCTGAGAGGTGGTTCCGCCATGGCTGGCAGGTGATTCCGGACCGTCCCCCAGGTGGTTCTGGCATAGCCAGGAGTTGATATTGGCCTGTCCGGCAGGTGGTTCCAGCGAGTCGGACAGGTGGCTCTGGCGTGCTCGGCAGGTGGTTCCGGTCTGTCCGGTAGGTCATTCCGGCGTGTCCGGCACGTGCTTCCGGCACGTCTGAGAGGTGGTTCCGGCATGCGCGACAGGTGATTTCGGAGTGTCCGCCAGGTGGTTCTGGCGTACCCGGAAGGTGATATTGGCGTGTCCGGCAGGTGTTTCTGGCGAGTCGAGCAGGTGGCTCCGGCATGCTCGGCAGGTGCTTCCGGCGTCTCCGGCACGTGGTTCTGGTGTGTCTGAGAGCTGGTTCCGGCATGTCCGGCAGATGATTCCGGAGTGTCCGCCAAGTGGTTCTGGCATACCCAGCAGGTGATTTTGGCGTGTCAGGGAGGTGGTACCGGTGAGTCGAGCAGGTGGTTCCGGCGTGCTCAGCAGGTGGTTCAGGCGGTTCTGGCAGGTGGTATCCGTCTGTTCGGGGTGTGGTTCCAGCATCTCATGAACACGTTTCTGGCACGTCTGAGATGTGGTTCCAGCCGGCCCGACAGGTGTTTCCGCAGTGTCCGCCAAGCGGTTCTGGCATAGTTGGCAGGTGATTTTGGCATGACTGGCAGGTGGTTCCAGCAAGCCTGGCAGGTGATTCCAAAGTGTTCACCAACTGGTTGTGGCGTAGCCGGCAGGTGATTTTTGCGTGATCGGCAGGTGGTTCTGGCGAGTCTAGTAGGTGGTTCCGGCGTGCTCGGCTGGTGCTTCCGGGGTCATTGGCACGGGGTTCTGGCATGTCTGAGAGGTGGTTCCTGCATGCCCGGCAAGTGATTCCGGAGTGTTCGCCAAGTGGTTCTGGCATAGTCGGCAGGTGATTTTGGCATGTCCGGCAGGTGGTTCAGGCGAGTTGAGCAGGTGGTTCCAACGTGCTTGGCAGGTGCTTCCGGCGTCTCCGGCACGTGTTTCTGGCACATCTGACAGGTGGTTCCGGCATGCCCGAAAGGTGATTCCGGTCTGTCCGGTAGGTGGTTCCAGCCGGGACGGCATGTGGTTCTGGTACGTCTCAGAGGTGGTTGCGCATGCCCAACAGGTGATTCCGGACTGTCCGCCACATGGTTCTGGCACGTCTGAGAGGTGGTTCCGGCATGCCCGGCAGGTCATCCCAGAGAGTCCTCCAAGTGGTTCTGGCATAACACGCAGGTGATTTTGGCGTGTCTGGCAGGTTGTTCCGTTGTGCTTGGCAGGTGGTTCAGGCTTGGCCGGCAGGTGGTTCCAGACTGTCCAGGACGTGTTTCCAGCTTCTCCGGCAGGTGGTTCTGGTACGTCTGAGAGGTGGTTCCGCCATGGCTGTCAGGCGATTCCGGACCGTCCCCCAGGTGGTTCTGGCATAGCCAGCAGTTGATATTGGCCTGTCCGGCAGGTGGTTCCAGCGAGTCGAACAGGTGGCTCCGGCGTGCTCGGCAGGTGGTTCCGGTCTGTCCGGTAGGTTATTCCGGCGTGTCCGGCACGTGATTCCGGCACGTCTGAGAGGTGGTTCCGGCATGCGCGACAGGTGGTTTCGGAGTGTCCGCCAGGTGGTTCTGGCGTACCCGGCAGGTGATTTTGGCGTGTCCGGCAGGTGTTTCTGGCGAGTCGAGCAGGTGGCTCCGGCATGCTCGGCAGGTGCTTCCGGCGTCTCCGGCACGTGGTTCTGGTGTGTCTGAGAGCTGGTTCCGGCATGTCCGGCAGATGATTCCGGAGTGCCCGCCAAGTGGTTCTGGCATACCCGGCTGGTGATTTGGGCATGTCAGGTAGGTGGTTCCGGCGAGTCGAGCAGGTGGCTCCGGCGTGCTCGGCAGGTTGTTCAGACGGGTCTGGCAGGTGTTTTCCGTCTGTTCTGGGTGTGGTTCCAGCATCTCATGCACATGGTTCTGGCACGTCTGAGATGTGGTTCCGGCCGGCCCGACAGGTGTTTCCACAGTGTCCGCCAAGTGGTACTGGCGTAGTTGGCAGGTGATTTTGGCATGACCGGCAGGTGGTTCCAGCAAGCCCGGCAGGTGATTCCGAAGTGTTCCCCAACTGGTTGTGGCGTAGCCGGCAGGTGATTTTTGCGTGTCCGGCAGGTGGTTCTGGCGAGTCGAGCAGGTGGTTCCGGCGTGCTCGGCAGGTGCTTCCGGGGTCATTGGCACGTGGTTCTGGCATATCTGAGAGGTGGTTCCGGCATGCCCGGCAGGTGATTCCGGAGTGTTCGCCAAGTGTTTGCGGCGTAGCCGGCAGGTGATTTTGCATGTCCAGCGGTCGTTCCGGCGGGTCGAGCCAGTGGTTCCGGCGTGTCCGGCAGGTGGTTCCGGTCTGTCCGGCAGGTGGTTCTGTGGTGTCCGGCACGAGGTTCAGTCTGACAGGCTGTGCCGGCATGCCCCTCACGTGATTCCGGCTTGTCCCCGAAGTGGTGCTGGTGTAGCGGGCAGGTGATTTTGGCGTGTCCGGCAGGTGGTTCAGGCGAGTTGAGCAGGTGGTTGCGACGTGCTCGGCAGGTGCTTCCGGCGTCTCCGGCACGTGTTTCTGGCACATCTGACTGGTGGTTCCGGCATGCCCAAAAGTTGATTCCGGTCTGTCCGGTAGGTGGTTCCGGCGTGCACGGCACGTGGTTCTGGTACGTGTCAGAGGTGGTTGCGTATGCCCAACAGGTGATTCCGGACTGTCCGCCACGTGCTTCTGGCACGTCTGAGACGTGGTTCCAACATGCCCGGCAGGTCATTTCGGAGAGTCGTCCAAGTGGTTCTGGCGTAGCCTGCAGGTGATTTTGGCGTGTCCGGCAGGTGGTTCCGCCGTGCTCGGCAGGTGGTTCAGGCATGGCCGTCACGTGGTTCCAGTCTATCCAGGACGTGTTTCCAGCTTCTCCGGCAGGTGGTTCTGGTACGTCTGAGAGGTGGTTCCGCCATGGCTGGCAGGTGATTCCGGACCGTCCCCCAGGTGGTTCTGGCATAGCCAGGAGTTGATATTGGCCTGTCCGGCAGGTGGTTCCAGCGAGTCGAACAGGTGGCTCCGGCGTGCTCGGCAGGTGGTTCCGGTCTGTCCGGTAGGTGATTCCGGCGTGTCCGGCATGTGCTTCCGGCACGTCTGAGAGGTGGTTCCAGCATGCGCGACAGGTGATTCCGGAGTGTCCGCCAGGTGGTTCTGGCGTACCCGGCAGGTGATTTTGGCATGTCCGGCAGGTGTTTCTGGCGAGTCGAGCAGGTGGCTCCGCTATTCTCGGCAGGTGCTTCCGGCGTCTCCGGCACGTGGTTCTGGTGTGTCTGAGAGCTGGTTCCGGCATGTCCGGCAGATGATTCCGGAGTGTCCGCCAAGTGGTTCTGGCATACCCAGCAGGTGATTTTGGCGTGTCAGGGAGGTGGTACCGATGAGTCGAGCAGGTGGTTCCGGCGTGCTCAGCAGGTGGTTCAGGCGGTTCTGGCAGGTGGTATCCGTCTGTTCGGGGTGTGGTTCCAGCATCTCATGAACACGTTTCTGGCACGTCTGAGATGTGGTTCCAGCCGGCCCGACAGGTGTTTCCGCAGTGTCCGCCAAGCGGTTCTGGCGTAGTTGGCAGGTGATTTTGGCATGACTGGCAGGTGGTTCCAGCAAGCCTGGCAGGCGATTCCAAAGTGTTCACCAACTGGTTGTGGCGTAGCCGGCAGGTGATTTTTGCGTGATCGGCAGGTGGTTCTGGCGAGTCGAGCAGGTGGTTCCGGCGTGCTCGGCTGGTGCTTCCGGGGTCATTGGCACGGGGTTCTGGAATGTCTGAGAGGTGGTTCCTGCATGCCCAGCAAGTGATTCCGGAGTGTTCGCCAAGTGGTTCTGGCATAGTCGGCAGGTGATTTTGGCATGTCCGGCAGGTGGTTCAGGCGAGTTGAGCAGGTGGTTCCAACGTGCTTGGCAGGTGCTTCCGGTGTCTCCGGCACGTGTTTCTGGCACATCTGACAGGTGGTTCCGGCATGCCCGAAAGGTGATTCCGGTCTGTCCGGTAGGTGGTTCCAGCCGGCACGGCATGTGGTTCTGGTACGTCTCAGAGGTGGTTGCGCATACCCAACAGGTGATTCCGGACTGTCCGCCACATGGTTCTGGCACGTCTGAGAGGTGCTTCCGGCATGCCCGGCAGGTCATCCCAGAGAGTCCTCCAAGTGGTTCTGGCATATCACGCAGGTGATTTTGGCGTGTCAGGTAGGTTGTTCCGTTGTGCTTGGCAGGTGGTTCAGGCTTGGCCGGCAGGGGGTTCCAGACTGTCCAGGACGTGTTTCCAGCTTCTCCGGCAGGTGGTTCTGGTACGTCTGAGAGGTGGTTCCGCCATGGCTGGCAGGTGATTCCGGACCGTCCCCCAGGTGGTTCTGGCATAGCCAGCAGTTGATATTGGCCTGTCCGGCATGTCGTTCCAGCGAGTCGAACAGGTGGCTCCGGCGTGCTCGGCACGTGGTTCCGGTCTGTTCGGTAGGTTATTCCGGCGTGTCCAGCACGTGCTTCCGACACGTCTGAGAGGTGGTTCCCCCAGGCGCAAGAGGTGATTTCGGAGTGTCCGCCAGGTGGTTCTGGCGTACCCAGCAGGTGATTTTGGTGTGTCCGGCACGTGTTTTTGGCGAGTCGAGCAGGTGGCTCCGGCATGCTCGGCAGGTGCTTCTGGCGTCTCCGGCACGTGGTTCTGGTGTGTCTGAGAGCTGGTTCCGGCATGTCCGGCAGATGATTCCGGAGTGTCCGCCAAGTGGTTCTGGCATACCCGGCTGGTGATTTGGGCCTGTCAGTTAGGTGGCTCCGGCGTGCTCGGCACGTTGTTCAGACTGGTCTTGCAGGTGTTTTCCGTCTGTTCGGGGTGTGGTTCTAGCATCTCATGCACATGGTTCTGGCACGTCTGAGATGCGGTTCCGGCCGGCCCGACAGGTGTTTCCACAGTGTCCGCCAAGTGGTACTGGCGTAGTTGGCAGGTGATTTTGGCATGACCGGCAGGTGGTTCCAGCAAGCCCGGCAGGTGATTCCGAAGTGTTCCCCAACTGGTTGTGGCGTAGCCGGCAGGTGATTTTTGCGTGTCCGGCAGGTGGTTCTGGCGAGTCGACCAGGTGGTTCCGGCGTGCTCGGCAGGTGCTTCCGGGGTCATTGGCACGTGGTTCTGGCATATCTGAGAGGTGTTTCCAGCATGCCCGGCAGATGATTCCGGAGTGTTCGCCAAGTGTTTCCGGCGTAGCCGGCAGGTGATTTTGCATGTCCAGCGGTCGTTCCGGCGGGTCGAGCCGGTGGTTCCGGCGTGTCCGGCAGGTGGTTCCGGTCTGTCCGGCAGGTGGTTGTGTGGTGTGCGGCACGAGGTTCAGTCTGAGAGGCTGTGCCGGAATGCCCCTCACGTGATTCCGGCTTGTCCCCGAAGTGGTGCTGGTGTAGCGGGCAGGTGATTTTGGCGTGTCCGGCAGGTGGTTCAGGCGAGTTGAGCAGGTGGTTGCGACGTGCTCGGCAGGTGCTTCCGGCGTCTCCGGCACGTGTTTCTGGCACATCTGACTGGTGGTTCCGGCATGCCCAAAAGTTGATTCCGGTCTGTCCGGTAGGTGGTTCCGGCGTGCACGGCACGTGGTTCTGGTACGTGTCAGAGGTGGTTGCGTACGCCCAGCAGGTGATTCCGGACTGTCCACCACGTGCTTCTGGCACGTCTGAGAGGTGGTTCCAACATGCCCGGCAGGTCATTTCGGAGAGTCGTCCAAGTGGTTCTGGCGTAGCCCGCAGGTGATTTTGGCGTGTCCGGCAGGTGGTTCCGCCGTGCTCGGCAGGTGGTTCAGGCATGGCCGTCACGTGGTTCCAGTCTGTCCAGGACGTGTTTCCAGCTTCTCCGGCAGGTGGTTCTGGTACGTCTGAGAGGTGGTTCCGCCATGGCTGGCAGGTGATCCCGGACTGTCCCCCAGGTGGTTCTGGCATAGCCAGCAGTTGATATTGGCCTGTCCGGCAGGTGGTTCCAGCGAGTCGAACAGGTGGCTCCGGCGTTCTTGGCAGGTGGTTCCGGTCTGTCCGGTAGGTGTTTCCGGCGTGTCTGGCACGTGCTTCCGGCACGTCTGAGAGGTGGTTCCGTCATGCGCGGCAGGTGATTCCGGAGTGTCCGCCAGGTGGTTCTGGCGTACCCAGCAGGTGATTTTGGCGTGTCCGGCAGGTGTTTCTGGCGAGTCGAGCAGGTGGCTCCGGCATGCTCGGCAGGTGCTTCCGGCGTCTCCGGCACTTGGTTTTGGTGTGTCTGAGAGCTGGTTCCGGCATGTCCGGCAGATGATTCCGGAGTGTCCGCCAAGTGGTTCTGGCATACCCAGCAGGTGAGTTTGGCGTGTCAGGGAGGTGGTACCGGTGAGTCGAGCAGGTGGTTCCGGCGTGCTCAGCAGGTGGTTCAGGCGGTTCTGGCAGGTGGTATCCGTCTGTTCGGGGTGTGGTTCCAGCATCTCATGAACACGTTTCTGGCAAGTCTGAGATTTGGTTCCAGCCGGCCCGATAGGTGTTTCCGCAGTGTCCGCCAAGCGGTTCTGGCGTAGTTGGCAGGTGATTTTGGCATGACTGGCAGGTGGTTCCAGCAAGCCTGGCAGGTGATTCCAAAGTGTTCACCAACTGGTTGTGGCGTAGCCGGCAGGTGATTTTTGCGTGATCGGCAGGTGGTTCTGGCGAGTCGAGCAGGTGGTTCCGGCGTGCTCGGCTGGTGCTTCCGGGGTCATTGGCACGGGGTTCTGGCATGTCTGAGAGGTGGTTCCTGCATGCCCGGCAAGTGATTCCGGAGTGTTCGCCAAGTGGTTCTGGCATAGTCGGCAGGTGATTTTGGCATGTCCGGCAGGTGGTTCAGGCGAGTTGAGCAGGTGGTTCCAACGTGCTTGGCAGGTGCTTCCGGCGTCTCCGGCACGTGTTTCTGGCACATCTGACAGGTGGTTCCGGCATGCCCGAAAGGTGATTCCGGTCTGTCCGGTAGGTGGTTCCAGCCAGCACGGCATGTGGTTCTGGTACGTCTCAGAGGTGGTTGCGCATGCCCAACAGGTGATTCCAGACTGTCCGCCACATGGTTCTGGCACGTCTGAGAGGTGGTTCCGGCATGCCCGGCAGGTCATCCCAGAGAGTCCTCCAAGTGGTTCTGGCATAACACGCAGGTGATTTTGGCGTGTCAGGCAGGTTGTTCCGTTGTGCTTGGCAGGTGGTTCAGGCTTGGCCGGCAGGTGGTTCCAGACTGTCCAGGACGTGTTTCCAGCTTCTCCGGCAGGTGGTTCTGGTACGTCTGAGAGGTGGTTCCGCCATGGCTGGCAGGTGATTGCGGACCGTCCCCCAGGTGGTTCTGGCATAGCCAGCAGTTGATATTGGCCTGTCCGGCAGGTGGTTCCAGCGAGTCGAACAGGTGGCTCCGGCGTACTCGGCAGGTGGTTGCGGTGTGTCCGGTAGGTCATTCCGGCGTGTCCGGCACGTGCTTCCTGCACGTCTGAGAGGTGGTTCCGGCATGCGCGACAGGTGGTTTCGGAGTGTCCGCCAGGTGGTTCTGGCGTACCCGGCAGGTGATTTTGGCGTGTCCGGCAGGTGTTTCTGGCGAGTCGAGCAGGTGGCTCCGGCATGCTCGGCAGGTGCTTCCGGCGTCTCCGGCACATGGTTCTGGTGTGTCTGAGAGCTGGTTCCGGCAAGTCCGGCAGATGATTCCGGAGTTTTCCGCCAAGTGGTTCTGGCATACCCGGCTGGTGATTTGGGCATGTCAGGTAGGTGGCTCCGGCGTGCTCGGCAGGTTGTTCAGACGTGTCTGGCAGGTGTTTTCCGTCTGTTCTGGGTGTGGTTCCAGCATCTCATGCACATGGTTCTGGCACGTCTGAGATGTGGTTCCGGCCGGCCCGACAGGTGTTTCCACAGTGTCCGCCAAGTGGTACTGGCGTAGTTGGCAGGTGATTTTGGCATGACCGGCAGGTGGTTCCAGCAAGCCCGGCAGGTGATTCCGAAGTGTTCCCCAACTGGTTGTGGCGTAGCCGGCAGGTGATTTTTGCGTGTCCGGCAGGTGGTTCTGGCGAGTCGAGCAGGTGGTTCCGGCGTGCTCGGCAGGTGCTTCCGGGGTCATTGGCACGTGGTTCTGGCATATCTGAGAGGTGGTTCCGGCATGCCCGGCAGGTGATTCCGGAGTGTTCGCCAAGTGTTTCCGGCGTAGCCGGCAGGTGATTTTGCATGTCCAGTGGTCGTTCCGGCGGGTCGAGCCGGTGGTTCCGGCGTGTCCGGCAGGTGGTTCCGGTCTGTCCGGCAGGTGGTTCTGTGGTGTCCGGCACGAGGTTCAGTCTGAGAGGCTGTGCCGGCATGCCCCTCACGTGATTCCGGCTTGTCCCCGAAGTGGTGCTGGTGTAGCGGGCAGGTGATTTTGGCGTGTCCGGCAGGTGGTTCAGGCGAGTTGAGCAGGTGGTTGCGACGTGCTCGGCAGGTGCTTCCGGCGTCTCCGGCACGTGTTTCTGGCACATCTGACTGGTGGTTCCGGCATGCCCAAAAGTTGATTCCGGTCTGTCCGGTAGGTGGTTCCGGCGTGCACGGCACGTGGTTCTGGTACGTGTCAGAGGTGGTTGCGTATGCCCAACAGGTGATTCCGGACTGTCCGCCACGTGCTTCTGGCACGTCTGAGAGGTGGTTCCAACATGCCCGGCAGGTCATTTCGGAGAGTCGTCCAAGTGGTTCTGGCGTAGCCCGCAGGAGATTTTGGCGTGTCCGGCAGGTGGTTCCGCCGTGCTCGGCAGGTGGTTCAGGCATGGCCCTCACGTGGTTCCAGTCTGTCCAGGACGTGTTTCCAGCTTCTCCGGCAGGTGGTTCTGGTACGTCTGAGAGGTGGTTCCGCCATGGCTGGCAGGTGATCCCGGACTGTCCCCCAGGTGGTTCTGGCATAGCCAGCAGTTGATATTGGCCTGTCCAGCAGGTGGTTCCAGCGAGTCGAACAGGTGGCTCCGGCGTTCTTGGCAGGTGGTTCCGGTCTGTCCGGTAGGTGTTTCCGGCGTGTCTGGCACGTGCTTCCGGCACGTCTGAGAGGTGGTTCCGTCATGCGCGGCAGGTGATTCCGGAGTGTCGGCCAGGTGGTTCTGGCGTACCCAGCAGGTGATTATGGCGTGTCCGGCAGGTGTTTCTGGCGAGTCGAGCAGGTGGCTCCGGCATGCTCGGCAGGTGCTTCCGGCGTCTCCGGCACTTGGTTCTGGTGTGTCTGAGAGCTGGTTCCGGCATGTCCGGCAGATGATTCCGGAGTGTCCGCCAAGTGGTTCTGGCATACCCAGCAGGTGATTTTGGCGTGTCAGGGAGGTGGTACCGGTGAGTCGAGCAGGTGGTTCCGGCGTGCTCAGCAGGTGGTTCAGGCGGTTCTGGCAGGTGGTATCCGTCTGTTCGGGGTGTGGTTCCAGCATCTCATGAACACGTTTCTGGCAAGTCTGAGATGTGGTTCCAGCCGGCCCGACAGGTGTTTCCGCAGTGTCCGCCAAGCGGTTCTGGCGTAGTTGGCAGGTGATTTTGGCATGACTGGCAGGTGGTTCCAGCAAGCCTGGCAGGTGATTCCAAAGTGTTCACCAACTGGTTGTGGCGTAGCCGGCAGGTGATTTTTGCGTGATCGGCAGGTGGTTCTGGCGAGTCGAGCAGGTGGTTCCGGCGTGCTCGGCTGGTGCTTCCGGGGTCATTGGCACGGGGTTCTGGCATGTCTGAGAGGTGGTTCCTGCATGCCCGGCAAGTGATTCCGGAGTGTTCGCCAAGTGGTTCTGGCATAGTCGGCAGGTGATTTTGGCATGTCCGGCAGGTGGTTCAGGCGAGTTGAGCACGTGGTTCCAACGTGCTTGGCAGGTGCTTCCGGCGTCTCCGGCACGTGTTTCTGGCACATCTGACAGGTGGTTCCGGCATGCCCGAAAGGTGATTCCGGTCTGTCCGGTAGGTGGTTCCAGCCAGCACGGCATGTGGTTCTGGTACGTCTCAGAGGTGGTTGCGCATGCCCAACAGGTGATTCCAGACTGTCCGCCACATGGTTCTGGCACGTCTGAGAGGTGGTTCCGGCATGCCCGGCAGGTCATCCCAGAGAGTCCTCCAAGTGGTTCTGGCATAACACGCAGGTGATTTTGGCGTGTCAGGCAGGTTGTTCCGTTGTGCTTGGCAGGTGGTTCAGGCTTGGCCGGCAGGTGGTTCCAGACTGTCCAGGACGTGTTTCCAGCTTCTCCGGCAGGTGGTTCTGGTACGTCTGAGAGGTGGTTCCGCCATGGCTGGCAGGTGATTGCAGACCGTCCCCCAGGTGGTTCTGGCATAGCCAGCAGTTGATATTGGCCTGTCCGGCAGGTGGTTCCAGCGAGTCGAACAGGTGGCTCCGGCGTACTCGGCAGGTGGTTGCGGTGTGTCCGGTAGGTCATTCCGGCGTGTCCGGCACGTGCTTCCTGCACGTCTGAGAGGTGGTTCCGGCATGCGCGACAGGTGGTTTCGGAGTGTCCGCCAGGTGGTTCTGGCGTACCCGGCAGGTGATTTTGGCGTGTCCGGCAGGTGTTTCTGGCGAGTCGAGCAGGTGGCTCCGGCATGCTCGGCAGGTGCTTCCGGCGTCTCCGGCACGTGGTTCTGGTGTGTCTGAGAGCTGGTTCCGGCATGTCCGGCAGATGATTTCGGAGTGTCCGCCAAGTGGTTCTGGCATACCCGGCTGGTGATTTGGGCATGTCAGGTAGGTGGCTCCGGCGTGCTCGGCAGGTTGTTCAGACGGGTCTGGCAGGTGTTTTCCGTCTGTTCGGGGTGTGGTTCCAGCATCTCATGCACATGGTTCTGGCACGTCTGAGATGTGGTTCCGGCCGGCCCGACAGGTGTTTCCACAGTGTCCGCCAAGTGGTACTGGCGTAGTTGGCAGGTGATTTTGGCATGACCGGCAGGTGGTTCCAGCAAGCCCGGCAGGTGATTCCGAAGTGTTCCCCAACTGGTTGTGGCGTAGCCGGCAGGTGATTTTTGCGTGTCCGGCAGGTGGTTCTGGCGAGTCGAGCAGGTGGTTCCGGCGTGCTCGGCAGGTGCTTCCGGGGTTATTGGCACGTGGTTCTGGCATATCTGAGAGGTGGTTCCGGCATGCCCGGCAGGTGATTCCGGAGTGTTCGCCAAGTGTTTCCGGCGTAGCCGGCAGGTGATTTTGCATGTCCAGCGGTCGTTCCGGCGGGTCGAGCCAGTGGTTCCGGCGTGTCCGGCAGGTGGTTCCGGTCTGTCCGGCAGGTGGTTCTGTGGTGTCCGGCACGAGGTTCAGTCTGACAGGCTGTGCCGGCATGCCCCTCACGTGATTCCGGCTTGTCCCCGAAGTGGTGCTGGTGTAGCGGGCAGGTGATTTTGGCGTGTCCGGCAGGTGGTTCAGGCGAGTTGAGCAGGTGGTTGCGACGTGCTCGGCAGGTGCTTCCGGCGTCTCCGGCACGTGTTTCTGGCACATCTGACTGGTGGTTCCGGCATGCCCAAAAGTTGATTCCCGTCTGTCCGGTAGGTGGTTCCGGCGTGCACGGCACGTGGTTCTGGTACGTGTCAGAGGTGGTTGCGTATGCCCAACAGGTGATTCCGGACTGTCCGCCACGTGCTTCTGGCACGTCTGAGACGTGGTTCCAACATGCCCGGCAGGTCATTTCGGAGAGTCGTCCAAGTGGTTCTGGCGTAGCCCGCAGGTGATTTTGGCGTGTCCGGCAGGTGGTTCCGGCACGTCTGAGAGGTGGTTCCAGCATGCGCGACAGGTGGTTTCGGAGTGTCCACCAGGTGGTTCTGGCGTACCCGGCAGGTGATTTTGGCGTGTCCGGCAGGTGTTTCTGGCGAGCTGAGCAGGTGGCTCCGGCATGCTCGGCAGGTGCTTCCGGCGTCTCCGGCACGTGGTTCTGGTGTGTCTGAGAGCTGGTTCCGGCATGTCCGGCAGATGATTCCGGAGTGTCCGCCAAGTGGTTCTGGCATACCCGGCTGGTGATTTGGGCCTGTCAGGTAGGTGGTTCCGGCGAGTAGAGCAGGTGGCTCCGGCGTGCTCGGCAGGTTGTTCAGACGTGTCTGGCAGGTGTTTTCCGTCTGTTCGGGGTGTGGTTCCAGCATCTCATGCACATGGTTCTGTCACGTCTGAGATGTGGTTCCGGCCGGCCCGACAGGTGTTTCCACAGTGTCCGCCAAGTGGTACTGGAGTAGTTGGCATGTGATTTTGGCATGACTGGCTGGTGGTTCCAGCAAGCCCGGCAGGTGATTCCGAAGTGTTCCCCAACTTGTTTTGGCGTAGCCGGCAGGTGATTTTTCCGTGATCGGCAGGTGGTTCTGGCGAGTTGAGCAGGTGGTTCGGGCGTGCTCGGCAGGTGCTTCCGGGGTCATTGGCACGTGGTTCTGGCATATCTGAGAGGTGGTTCCGGCATGCCCGGCAGGTGATTCCGGAGTGTTCGCCAAGTGTTTCCGGCGTAGCCGGCAGGTGATTTTGCATGTCCAGCGGTCGTTCCGGCGGGTCGAGCCGGTGGTTCCGGCGTGTCCGGCAGGTGGTTCCGGTCTGTCCGGCAGGTGGTTCCGTGGTGTCCGGCACGAGGTTCAGTCTGAGAGGCTGTGCCGGCATGCCCCTCACGTGATTCCGGCTTGTCCCCGAAGTGGTGCTGGTGTAGCGGGCAGGTGATTTTGGCGTGTCCGGCAGGTGGTTCAGGCGAGTTGAGCAGGTGGTTGCGACGTGCTCGGCAGGTGCTTCCGGCGTCTCCGGCACGTGTTTCTGGCACATCTGACTGGTGGTTCCGGCATGCCCAAAAGTTGATTCCGGTCTGTCCGGTAGGTGGTTCCGGCGTGCACGGCACGTGGTTCTGGTACGTCACAGAGGTGGTTGCGTATGCCCAACAGGTGATTCCGGACTGTCCGCCACGTGCTTCTAGCACATCTGAGAGGTGGTTCCCACATGCCCTGCAGGTCATTTCGGAGAGTCGTCCAAGTGGTTTTGGCGTAGCCCGCAGGTGATTTTGGCGTGTCCGGCAGGTGGTTCCGCCGTGCTCGGCAGGTGGTTCAGGCATGGCCGTCACGTGGTTCCAGTCTGTCCAGGACGTGTTTCCAGCTTCTCCGGCAGGTGGCTCTGGTACGTCTGAGAGGTGGTTCCGCCATGGCTGGCAGGTGATCCCGGACTGTCCCCCAGGTGGTTCTGGCATAGCCAGCAGTTGATATTGGCCTGTCCGGCAGGTGGTTCCAGCGAGTCGAACAGGTGGCTCCGGCGTTCTTGGCAGGTGGTTCCGGTCTGTCCGGTAGGTGTTTCCGGCGTGTCTGGCACGTGCTTCCGGCACGTGTGAGAGGTGGTTCTGTCATGTGCGGCAGGTGATTCTGGAGTGTCTGCCAGGTGGTTCTGGCGTACCCGGCAGGTGATTTTGGCGTGTCCGGCAGGTGTTTCTGGCGAGTCGAGCAGGTGGCTCCGGCATGCTTGGCAGGTGCTTCCGGCGTCTCCGGCACTTGGTTCTGGTGTGTCTGAGAGCTGGTTCCGGCATGTCCGGCAGATGATTCCAGAGTGTCCGCCAAGTGGTTCTGGCATACCCAGCAGGTGATTTTGGCGTGTCAGGGAGGTGGTACTGGTGAGTCGAGCAGGTGGTTCCGGCGTGCTCAGCAGATGGTTCAGGCGGTTCTGGCAGGTGGTATCCGTCTGTTCGGGGTGTGGTTCCAGCATCTCATGAACACGTTTCTGGCACGTCTGAGATGTGGTTCCAGCCGGCCCGACAGGTGTTTCCGCAGTGTCCGCCAAGCGGTTCTGGCGTAGTTGGCAGGTGATTTTGGCATGACTGGCAGGTGGTTCCAGCAAGCCCGGCAGGTGATTCCGAAGTGTTCCCCAACTGGTTGTGGCGTAGCCGGCAGGTGATTTTTGCGTGTCCGGCAGGTGCTTCTGGCGATTCGACCAGGTGGTTCCGGCGTGCTCGGCAGGTGCTTCCGGGGTCATTGGCACGGGGTTCTGGCATATCTGAGAGGTGGTTCCGGCATGCCCGGCAGGTGATTCCGGAGTGTTCGCCAAGTGTTTCCGGCGTAGCCGGCAGGTGATTTTGCATGTCCAGCGGTCGTTCCGGCGGGTCGAGCCGGTGGTTCCGGCGTGTCCGGCAGGTGGTTCCGGTCTGTCCGGCAGGTGGTTCTGTGGTGTCCGGCACGAGGTTCAGTCTGAGAGGCTGTGCCGGCATGCCCCTCACGTGATTCCGGCTTGTCCCCGAAGTGGTGCTGGTGTAGCGGGCAGGTGATTTTGGCGTGTCCGGCAGGTGGTTCAGGCGAGTTGAGCAGGTGGTTGCGACGTGCTCGGCAGGTGCTTCCGGCGTCTCCGGCACGTGTTTCTGGCACATCTGACTGGTGGTTCCGGCATGCCCAAAAGTTGATTCCGGTCTGTCCGGTAGGCGGTTCCGGCGTGCACGGCACGTGGTTCTGGTACGTCTCAGAGGTGGTTGCGTATGCCCAACAGGTGATTCCGGACTGTCCGCCACGTGCTTCTGGCACGTCTGAGAGGTGGTTCCAACATGCCCGGCAGGTCATTTCGGAGAGTCGTCCAAGTGGTTCTGGCGTAGCCCGCAGGTGATTTTGGCGTGTCAGGTAGGTTGTTCCGTTGTGCTTGGCAGGTGGTTCAGGCTTGGCCGGCAGGTGGTTCCAGACTGTCCAGGACGTGTTTCCAGCTTCTCCGGCAGGTGGTTCTGGTACGTCTGAGAGGTGGTTCCGCCATGGCTGGCAGGTGATTCCGGACCGTCCCCCAGGTGGTTCTGGCATAGCCAGCAGTTGATATTGGCCTGTCCGGCAGGTCGTTCCAGCGAGTCGAACAGGTGGCTCCGGCGTGCTCGGCAGGTGGTTCCGGTCTGTGCGGTAGGTTATTCCGGCGTGTCCAGCACGTGCTTCCGACACGTCTGAGAGGTGGTTCCCCCATGCGCGACAGGTGATTTCGGAGTGTCCGCCAGGTGGTTCTGGCGTACCCGGCAGGTGATTTTGGTGTGTCCGGCAGGTGTTTCTGGCGAGTCGAGCAGGTGGCTCCGGCATGCTCGGCAGGTGCTTCCGGCGTCTCCGGCACGTGGTTCTGGTGTGTCTGAGAGCTGGTTCCAGCATGTCCGGCAGATGATTCCGGAGTGTCCGCCAAGTGGTTCTGGCATACCCGGCTGGTGATTTGGGCATGTCAGGTAGGTGGCTCCGGCGTGCTCGGCAGGTTGTTCAGACTGGTCTGGCAGGTGTTTTCCGTCTGTTCGGGGTGTGGTTCCAGCATCTCATGCACATGGTTCTGGCATGTCTGAGATGTGGTTCCGGCCGGCCCGACAGGTGTTTCCACAGTGTCCGCCAAGTGGTACTGGCGTAGTTGGCATGTGATTTTGGCATGACCGGCAGGTGGTTCCAGCAAGCCCGGCAGGTGATTCCGAAGTGTTCCCCAACTGGTTGTGGCGTAGCCGGCAGGTGATTTTTGCGTGTCCGGCAGGTGGTTCTGGCGAGTCGAGCAGGTGGTTCCGGCGTGCTCGGCAGGTGCTTCCGGGGTCATTGGCACGTGGTTCTGGCATATCTGAGAGGTGGTTCCGGCATGCCCGGCAGGTGATTCCGGAGTGTTCGCCAAGTGTTTCCGGCGTAGCCGGCCGGTGATTTTGCATGTCCAGCGGTCGTTCCGGCGGGTCGAGCCGGTGGTTCCGGCGTGTCCGGCAGGTGGTTCCGGTCTGTCCGGCAGGTGGTTCTGTGGTGTCCGGCACGAGGTTCAGTCTGAGAGGCTGTGCCGGCATGCCCCTCACGTGATTCCGGCTTGTCCCCGAAGTGGTGCTGGTGTAGCGGGCAGGTGATTTTGGCGTGTCCGGCAGGTGGTTCAGGCGAGTTGAGCAGGTGGTTGCGACGTGCTCGGCAGGTGCTTCCGGCGTCTCCGGCACGTGTTTCTGGCACATCTGACTGGTGGTTCCGGCATGCCCAAAAGTTGATTCCGGTCTGTCCGGTAGGTGGTTCCGGCGTGCACGGCACGTGGTTCTGGTACGTGTCAGAGGTGGTTGCGTATGCCCAGCAGGTGATTCCGGACTGTCCGCCACGTGCTTCTGGCACGTCTGAGAGGTGGTTCCAACATGCCCGGCAGGTCATTTCGGAGAGTCGTCCAAGTGGTTCTGGCGTAGCCCGCAGGTGATTTTGGCGTGTCCGGCAGGTGGTTCCGCCGTGCTCGGCAGGTGGTTCAGGCATGGCCGTCACGTGGTTCCAGTCTGTCCAGGACGTGTTTCCAGCTTCTCCGGCAGGTGGTTCTGGTACGTCTGAGAGGTGGTTCCGCCATGGCTGGCAGGTGATCCCGGACTGTCCCCCAGGTGGTTCTGGCATAGCCAGCAGTTGATATTGGCCTGTCCGGCAGGTGGTTCCAGCGAGTCGAACAGGTGGCTCCGGCGTTCTTGGCAGGTGGTTCCGGTCTGTCCGGTAGGTGTTTCCGGCGTGTCTGGCACGTGCTTCCGGCACGTCTGAGAGGTGGTTCCGTCATGCGCGGCAGGTGATTCCGGAGTGTCCGCCAGGTGGTTCTGGCGTACCCAGCAGGTGATTTTGGCGTGTCCGGCAGGTGTTTCTGGCGAGTCGAGCAGGTGGCTCCGGCATGCTCGGCAGGTGCTTCCGGCGTCTCCGGCACTTGGTTCTGGTGTGTCTGAGAGCTGGTTCCGGCATGTCCGGCAGATGATTCCGGAGTGTCCGCCAAGTGGTTCTGGCATACCCAGCAGGTGATTTTGGCGTGTCAGGGAGGTGGTACCGGTGAGTCGAGCAGGTGGTTCCGGCGTGCTCAGCAGGTGGTTCAGGCGGTTCTGGCAGGTGGTATCCGTCTGTTCGGGGTGTGGTTCCAGCATCTCATGAACACGTTTCTGGCACGTCTGAGATGTGGTTCCAGCCGGCCCGACAGGTGTTTCCGCAGTGTCCGCCAAGCGGTTCTGGCGTAGTTGGCAGGTGATTTTGGCATGACTGGCAGGTGGTTCCAGCAAGCCTGGCAGGTGATTCCAAAGTGTTCACCAACTGGTTGTGGCGTAGCCGGCAGGTGATTTTTGCGTGATCGGCAGGTGGTTCTGGCGAGTCGAGCAGGTGGTTCCGGCGTGCTCGGCTGGTGCTTCCGGGGTCATTGGCACGGGGTTCTGGCATGTCTGAGAGGTGGTTCTTGCATGCCCGGCACGTGATTCCGGAGTGTTTGCCAAGTGGTTCTGGGATAGTCGGCAGGTGATTTTGGCATGTCTGGCAGGTGGTTCAGGCGAGTTGAGCAGGTGGTTCCAACGTGCTTGGCAGGTGCTTCAGGCGTCTCCGGCACGTGTTTCTGGCACATCTGACAGGTGGTTCCGGCATGCCCAAAAGGTGATTCCGGTCTGTCCGGTAGGTGGTTCCAGCCTGCACGGCATGTGGTTCTGGTACGTCTCAGAGGTGGTTGCGCATGCCCAACAGGTGATTCCGGACTGTCCGCCACATGGTTCTGGCACGTCTGAGAGGTGGTTCCGGCATGCCCGGCAGGTCATCCCAGAGAGTCCTCCAAGTGGTTCTGGCATAACACGCAGGTGATTTTGGCGTGTCAGGCAGGTTGTTCCGTTGTGCTTGGCAGGTGGTTCAGGCTTGGCCGGCAGGTGGTTCCAGACTGTCCAGGACGTGATTCCAGCTTCTCCGGCAGGTGGTTCTGGTACGTCTGAGAGGTGGTTCCGCCATGGCTGGCAGGTGATTCCGGACCGTCCCCCAGGTGGTTCTGGCATAGCCAGGAGTTGATATTGGCCTGTCCGGCAGGTGGTTCCAGCGAGTCGGACAGGTGGCTCTGGCGTGCTCGGCAGGTGGTTCCGGTCTGTCCGGTAGGTCATTCCGGCGTGTCCGGCACGTGCTTCCGGCACGTCTGAGAGGTGGTTCCGGCATGCGCGACAGGTGATTTCGGAGTGTCCGCCAGGTGGTTCTGGCGTACCCGGAAGGTGATATTGGCGTGTCCGGCAGGTGTTTCTGACGAGTCGAGCAGGTGGCTCCGGCATGCTCGGCAGGTGCTTCCGGCGTCTCCGGCACGTGGTTCTGGTGTGTCTGAGAGCTGGTTCCGGCATGTCCGGCAGATGATTCCGGAGTGTCCGCCAAGTGGTTCTGGCATACCCGGCTGGTGATTTGGGCCTGTCAGGTAGGTGGTTCCGGCGAGTCGAGCAGGTGGCTCCGGCGTGCTCGGCAGGTTGTTCAGACGGGTCTGGCAGGTGTTTTCCGTCTGTTCTGGGTGTGGTTCCAGCATCTCATGCACATGGTTCTGGCACGTCTGAGATGTGGTTCCGGCCGGCCCGACAGGTGTTTCCACAGTGTCCGCCAAGTGGTACTGGCGTAGTTGGCAGGTGATTTTGGCATGACCGGCAGGTGGTTCCAGCAAGCCCGGCAGGTGATTCCGAAGTGTTCCCCAACTGGTTGTGGCGTAGCCGGCAGGTGATTTTTGCGTGTCCGGCAGGTGGTTCTGGCGAGTCGAGCAGGTGGTTCCGGCGTGCTCGGCAGGTGCTTCCGGGGTCATTGGCACGTGGTTCTGGCATATCTGAGAGGTGGTTCCGGCATGCCCGGCAGGTGATTCCGGAGTGTTCGCCAAGTGTTTCCGGAGTAGCCGGCAGGTGATTTTGCATGTCCAGCGGTCGTTCCGGCGGGTCGAGGCGGTGGTTCCGGCGTGTCCGGCAGGTGGTTCCGGTCTGTCCGGCAGGTGGTTCTGTGGTGTCCGGCACGAGGTTCAGTCTGAGAGGCTGTGCCGGCATGCCCCTCACGTGATTCCGGCTTGTCCCCGAAGTGGTGCTGGTGTAGCGGGCAGGTGATTTTGGCGTGTCCGGCAGGTGGTTCAGGCGAGTTGAGCCGGTGGTTGCGACGTGCTCGGCAGGTGCTTCCGGCGTCTCCGGCACGTGTTTCTGGCACATCTGACTGGTGGTTCCGGCATGCCCAAAAGTTGATTCCGGTCTGTCCGGTAGGTGGTTCCGGCGTGCACGGCACGTGGTTCTGGTACGTCTCAGAGGTGGTTGCGTATGCCCAACAGGTGATTCCGGACTGTCCGCCACGTGCTTCTGGCACGTCTGAGAGGTGGTTCCAACATGCCCGGCAGGTCATTTCGGAGAGTCGTCCAAGTGGTTCTGGCGTAGCCCGCAGGTGATTTTGGCGTGTCCGGCAGGTGGTTCCGCCGTGCTCGGCAGGTGGTTCAGGCATGGCCGTCACGTGGTTCCAGTCTGTCCAGGACGTGTTTCCAGCTTCTCCGGCAGGTGGTTCTGGTACGTCTGAGAGGTGGTTCCGCCATGGCTGGCAGGTGATCCCAGACTGTCCCCCAGGTGTTTCTGGCATAGCCAGCCGTTGATATTGGCCTGTCTGGCAGGTGGTTCCAGCGAGTCGAACAGGTGGCTCCGGCGTTCTTGGCAGGTGGTTCCGGTCTGTCCGGTAGGTGTTTCGGGCGTGTCTGGCACGTGCTTCCGGCACGTCTGAGAGGTGGTTCCGGCATGCGCGGCAGGTGATTCCGTAGTGTCCGCCAGGTGGTTCTGGCATACCCGGCAGGTGATTTTGGCGTGTGCGGCAGGTGTTTCTGGCGAGTCGAGCAGGTGGCTCCGGCATGCTCGGCAGGTGCTTCCGGCGTCTCCGGCATGTGGTTCTGGTGTGTCTGAGAGCTGGTTCCGGCATGTCCGGCAGGTGATTCCGGAGTGTCCGCCAAGTGGTTTTGGCATACCCGGCTGGTGATTTTGTCATGTCAGGTAGGTGGTTCCGGCGAGTCGAGCAGGTGGCTCCGGCGTGCTTTGCAGGTTGTTCACACGGGTCTGGCAGGTGTTTTCCGTCTGTTCGGGGTGTGGTTCCAGCATCTCATGCACATGGTTCTGGCACGTCTGAGATGTGGTTCCGGCCGGCCCGACAGGTGTTTCCACAGTGTCTGCCAAGTGGTACTGGCGTAGTTGGCAGGTGATTTTGGCATGACCGGCAGGTGGTTCCAGCTAGCCCGGCAGGTGATTCCGAAGTGTTCCCCCACCGGTTGTGGCGTAGGGGGCAGGTGATTTTTGCGTGTCCGGCAGGTGGTTCTGGCGAGTCGAGCAGGTGGTTCCGGCGTGCTCGGCAGGTGCTTCCGGGGTCATTGGCACGTGGTTCTGGCATATCTGAGAGGTGGTTCCGGCATGCCCGGCAGGTGATTCCGGAGTGTTCGCCAAGTGTTTCCGGCGTAGCCGGCAGGTGATTTTTGCATGTCCAGCGGTCGTTCCGGCGGGTCGAGCCGGTGGTTCCGGCGTGTCCGGCAGGTGGTTCCGGTCTGTCCGGCAGGTGGTTCTGTGGTGTCCGGCACGAGGTTCAGTCTGAGAGGCTGTGCCGGCATGCCCCTCACGTGATTCCGGCTTGTCCCCGAAGTGGTGCTGGTGTAGCGGGCAGGTGATTTTGGCGTGTCCGGCAGGTGGTTCAGGCGAGTTGAGCAGGTGGTTGCGACGTGCTCGGCAGGTGCTTCCGGCGTCTCCGGCACGTGTTTCTGGCACATCTGACTGGTGGTTCCGGCATGCCCAAAAGTTGATTCCGGTCTGTCCGGTAGGTGGTTCCGGCGTGCACGGCACGTCGTTGTGGTACGTCTCAGAGGTGGTTGCGTATGCCCAACAGGTGATTCCGGACTGTCCGCAACGTGCTTCTGGCACGTCTGAGAGGTGGTTCCAACATGCCCGGCAGGTCATTTCGGAGAGTCGTCCAAGTGGTTCTGGCGTAGCCCGCAGGTGATTTTGGCGTGTCCGGCAGGTGGTTCCGCCGTGCTCGGCAGGTGGTTCAGGCATGGCCGTCACGTGGTTCCAGTCTGTCCAGGACGTGTTTCCAGCTTCTCCGGCAGGTGGTTCTGGTACGTCTGAGAGGTGGTTCCGCCATGGCTGGCAGGTGATCCCGGACTGTCCCCCAGGTGGTTCTGGCATAGCCAGCCGTTGATATTGGCCTGTCCGGCAGGTGGTTCCAGCGAGTCGAACAGGTGGCTCCGGCGTTCTTGGCAGGTGGTTCCGGTCTGTCCGGTAGGTGTTTCGGGCGTGTCTGGCACGTGCTTCCGGCACGTCTGAGAGGTGGTTCCGGCATGCGCGGCAGGTGGTTCAGGCGGTTCTGGCAGGTGGTATCCGTCTGTTCGGGGTGTGGTTCCAGCATCTCATGAACACGTTTCTGGCAAGTCTGAGATGTGGTTCCAGCCGGCCCGACAGGTGTTTCCGCAGTGTCCGCCAAGCGGTTCTGGCGTAGTTGGCAGGTGATTTTGGCATGACTGGCAGGCGGTTCCAGCAAGCCTGGCAGGTGATTCCAAAGTGTTCACCAACTGGTTGTGGCGTAGCCGGCAGGTGATTTTTGCGTGATCGGCAGGTGGTTCTGGCGAGTCGAGCAGGTGGTTCCGGCGTGCTTGGCTGGTGCTTCCGGGGTCATTGGCACGGGGTTCTGGCATGTCTGAGAGGTGGTTCCTGCATGCCCGGCAAGTGATTCCGGAGTGTTCGCCAAGTGGTTCTGGCATAGTCGGCAGGTGATTTTGGCATGTCCGGCAGGTGGTTCAGGCGAGTTGAGCAGGTGGTTCCAACGTGCTTGGCAGGTGCTTCCGGCGTCTCCGGCACGTGTTTCTGGCACATCTGACAGGTGGTTCCGGCATGCCCGAAAGTTGATTCCGGTCTGTCCGGTAGGTGGTTCCAGCCTGCACGGCATGTGGTTCTGGTACGTCTCAGAGGTGGTTGCGCATGCCCAACAGGTGATTCCGGACTGTCCGCCACATGGTTCTGGCACGTCTGAGAGGTGGTTCCGGCATGCCCGGCAGGTCATCCCAGAGAGTCCTCCAAGTGGTTCTGGCATAACACGCAGGTGATTTTGGCGTGTCTGGCAGGTTGTTCCGTTGTGCTTGGCAGGTGGTTCAGGCTTGGCCGGCAGGTGGTTCCAGACTGTCCAGGACGTGTTTCCAGCTTCTCCGGCAGGTGGTTCTGGTACGTCTGAGAGGTGGTTCCGCCATGGCTGGCAGGTGATTCCGGACCGTCCCCCAGGTGGTTCTGGCATAGCCAGCCGTTGATATTGGCCTGTCTGGCAGGTGGTTCCAGCGAGTCGAACAGGTGGCTCCGGCGTTCTTGGCAGGTGGTTCCGGTCTGTCCGGTAGGTGTTTCGGGCGTGTCTGGCACGTGCTTCCGGCACGTCTGAGAGGTGGTTCCGGCATGCGCGGCAGGTGATTCCGTAGTGTCCGCCAGGTGGTTCTGGCATACCCGGCAGGTGATTTTGGCGTGTGCGGCAGGTGTTTCTGGCGAGTCGAGCAGGTGGCTCCGGCATGCTCGGCAGGTGCTTCCGGCGTCTCCGGCATGTGGTTCTGGTGTGTCTGAGAGCTGGTTCCGGCATGTCCGGCAGGTGATTCCGGAGTGTCCGCCAAGTGGTTTTGGCATACCCGGCTGGTGATTTTGTCATGTCAGGTAGGTGGTTCCGGCGAGTCGAGCAGGTGGCTCCGGCGTGCTTTGCAGGTTGTTCACACGGGTCTGGCAGGTGTTTTCCGTCTGTTCGGGGTGTGGTTCCAGCATCTCATGCACATGGTTCTGGCACGTCTGAGATGTGGTTCCGGCCGGCCCGACAGGTGTTTCCACAGTGTCTGCCAAGTGGTACTGGCGTAGTTGGCAGGTGATTTTGGCATGACCGGCAGGTGGTTCCAGCTAGCCCGGCAGGTGATTCCGAAGTGTTCCCCCACCGGTTGTGGCGTAGGGGGCAGGTGATTTTTGCGTGTCCGGCAGGTGGTTCTGGCGAGTCGAGCAGGTGGTTCCGGCGTGCTCGGCAGGTGCTTCCGGGGTCATTGGCACGTGGTTCTGGCATATCTGAGAGGTGGTTCCGGCATGCCCGGCAGGTGATTCCGGAGTGTTCGCCAAGTGTTTCCGGCGTAGCCGGCAGGTGATTTTTGCATGTCCAGCGGTCGTTCCGGCGGGTCGAGCCGGTGGTTCCGGCGTGTCCGGCAGGTGGTTCCGGTCTGTCCGGCAGGTGGTTCTGTGGTGTCCGGCACGAGGTTCAGTCTGAGAGGCTGTGCCGGCATGCCCCTCACGTGATTCCGGCTTGTCCCCGAAGTGGTGCTGGTGTAGCGGGCAGGTGATTTTGGCGTGTCCGGCAGGTGGTTCAGGCGAGTTGAGCAGGTGGTTGCGACGTGCTCGGCAGGTGCTTCCGGCGTCTCCGGCACGTGTTTCTGGCACATCTGACTGGTGGTTCCGGCATGCCCAAAAGTTGATTCCGGTCTGTCCGGTAGGTGGTTCCGGCGTGCACGGCACGTCGTTGTGGTACGTCTCAGAGGTGGTTGCGTATGCCCAACAGGTGATTCCGGACTGTCCGCAACGTGCTTCTGGCACGTCTGAGAGGTGGTTCCAACATGCCCGGCAGGTCATTTCGGAGAGTCGTCCAAGTGGTTCTGGCGTAGCCCGCAGGTGATTTTGGCGTGTCCGGCAGGTGGTTCCGCCGTGCTCGGCAGGTGGTTCAGGCATGGCCGTCACGTGGTTCCAGTCTGTCCAGGACGTGTTTCCAGCTTCTCCGGCAGGTGGTTCTGGTACGTCTGAGAGGTGGTTCCGCCATGGCTGGCAGGTGATCCCGGACTGTCCCCCAGGTGGTTCTGGCATAGCCAGCCGTTGATATTGGCCTGTCCGGCAGGTGGTTCCAGCGAGTCGAACAGGTGGCTCCGGCGTTCTTGGCAGGTGGTTCCGGTCTGTCCGGTAGGTGTTTCGGGCGTGTCTGGCACGTGCTTCCGGCACGTCTGAGAGGTGGTTCCGGCATGCGCGGCAGGTGGTTCAGGCGGTTCTGGCAGGTGGTATCCGTCTGTTCGGGGTGTGGTTCCAGCATCTCATGAACACGTTTCTGGCAAGTCTGAGATGTGGTTCCAGCCGGCCCGACAGGTGTTTCCGCAGTGTCCGCCAAGCGGTTCTGGCGTAGTTGGCAGGTGATTTTGGCATGACTGGCAGGCGGTTCCAGCAAGCCTGGCAGGTGATTCCAAAGTGTTCACCAACTGGTTGTGGCGTAGCCGGCAGGTGATTTTTGCGTGATCGGCAGGTGGTTCTGGCGAGTCGAGCAGGTGGTTCCGGCGTGCTTGGCTGGTGCTTCCGGGGTCATTGGCACGGGGTTCTGGCATGTCTGAGAGGTGGTTCCTGCATGCCCGGCAAGTGATTCCGGAGTGTTCGCCAAGTGGTTCTGGCATAGTCGGCAGGTGATTTTGGCATGTCCGGCAGGTGGTTCAGGCGAGTTGAGCAGGTGGTTCCAACGTGCTTGGCAGGTGCTTCCGGCGTCTCCGGCACGTGTTTCTGGCACATCTGACAGGTGGTTCCGGCATGCCCGAAAGTTGATTCCGGTCTGTCCGGTAGGTGGTTCCAGCCTGCACGGCATGTGGTTCTGGTACGTCTCAGAGGTGGTTGCGCATGCCCAACAGGTGATTCCGGACTGTCCGCCACATGGTTCTGGCACGTCTGAGAGGTGGTTCCGGCATGCCCGGCAGGTCATCCCAGAGAGTCCTCCAAGTGGTTCTGGCATAACACGCAGGTGATTTTGGCGTGTCTGGCAGGTTGTTCCGTTGTGCTTGGCAGGTGGTTCAGGCTTGGCCGGCAGGTGGTTCCAGACTGTCCAGGACGTGTTTCCAGCTTCTCCGGCAGGTGGTTCTGGTACGTCTGAGAGGTGGTTCCGCCATGGCTGGCAGGTGATTCCGGACCGTCCCCCAGGTGGTTCTGGCATAGCCAGCATTTGATATGGGCCTGTCCGGCAGGTGGTTCCAGCGAGTCGAACAGGTGGCTCCGGCGTGCTCGGCAGGTGGTTCCGTTCTGTCCGGTTGGTGATTCCGGCGTGTCCGGCACGTGCTTCCGGCACGTCTGAGAGGTGGTTCCGGCATGCGCGACAGGTGGTTTCGGAGTGTCCGCCAGGTGCTTCTGGCGTACCCGGCAGGTGATTTTGGCGTGTCCGGCAGGTGTTTCTGGCGAGTCGAGCAGGTGGCTCCGGCATGCTCGGCAGGTGCTTCCGGCGTCTCCGGCACGTGGTTCTGGTGTGTCTGAGAGCTGGTTCCGGCATGTCCGGCAGATGATTACGGAGTGTCCGCCAAGTGGTTCTGGCATACCCGGCTGGTGATTTGGGCCTGTCAGGTAGGTGGTTCCGGCGAGTCGAGCAGGTGGCTCCGGCGTGCTCGGCAGGTTGTTCAGACGGGTCTGGCAGGTGTTTTCCGTCTGTTCTGGGTGTGGTTCCAGCATCTCATGCACATGGTTCTGGCACGTCTGAGATGTGGTTCCGGCCGGCCCGACAGGTGTTTCCACAGTGTCCGCCAAGTGGTACTGGCGTAGTTGGCAGGTGATTTTGGCATGACCGGCAGGTGGTTCCAGCAAGCCCGGCAGGTGATTCCGAAGTGTTCCCCAACTGGTTGTGGCGTAGCCGGCAGGTGATTTTTGCGTGTCCGGCAGGTGGTTCTGGCGAGTCGAGCAGGTGGTTCCGGCGTGCTCGGCAGGTGCTTCCGGGGTCATTGGCACGTGGTTCTGGCATATCTGAGAGGTGGTTCCGGCATGCCCGGCAGGTGATTCCGGAGTGTTCGCCAAGTGTTTCCGGAGTAGCCGGCAGGTGATTTTGCATGTCCAGCGGTCGTTCCGGCGGGTCGAGGCGGTGGTTCCGGCGTGTCCGGCAGGTGGTTCCGGTCTGTCCGGCAGGTGGTTCTGTGGTGTCCGGCACGAGGTTCAGTCTGAGAGGCTGTGCCGGCATGCCCCTCACGTGATTCCGGCTTGTCCCCGAAGTGGTGCTGGTGTAGCGGGCAGGTGATTTTGGCGTGTCCGGCAGGTGGTTCAGGCGAGTTGAGCAGGTGGTTGCGACGTGCTCGGCAGGTGCTTCCGGCGTCTCCGGCACGTGTTTCTGGCACATCTGACTGGTGGTTCCGGCATGCCCGAAAGGTGATTCCGGTCTGTCCGGTAGGTGGTTCCAGCCGGCACGGCATGTGGTTCTGGTACGTCTCAGAGGTGGTTGCGCATGCCCAACAGGTGATTCCGGACTGTCCGCCACATGGTTCTGACACGTCTGAGAGGTGGTTCCGGCATGCCCGGCAGGTCATCCCAGAGAGTCCTCCAAGTGGTTCTGGCATAACACGCAGGTGATTTTGGCGTGTCTGGCAGGTTGTTCCGCTGTGCTTGGCAGGTGGTTCAGGCTTGGCCGGCAGGTGGTTCCAGACTGTCCAGGACGTGTTTCCAGCTTCTCCGGCAGGTGGTTCTGGTACGTCTGAGAGGTGGTTCCGCCATGGCTGGCAGGTGATTCCGGAGCGTCCCCCAGGTGGTTCTGGAAGAGCCAGAAGTTGATATTGGCCTTTCCGGCAGGGGGTTCCAGCGAGTCGAACAAGGTGGCTCCGGCGTGCTCGGCAGGTGGTTCCGGTCTGTCCGGTAGGTGATTCCGGCGTGTCCGGCACGTGCTTCCGGCACGTCTGAGAGGTGGTTCCAGCATGCGCGGCAGGTGATTCCGTAGTGTCAGCCAGGTGGTTCTGGCGTACCCGGCAGGTGATTTTGGCGTGTCCGGCAGGTGTTTCTGGCGAGTCGAGCAGGTGGCTCCGGCATGCTCGGCAGGTGCTTCCGTCGTCTCCGGCACTTGGTTCTGGTGTGTCTGAGAGCTGTTTCCGGCATGTCCGGCAGATGATTCCGGGGTGTCCGCCAAGTGGTTCTGGCATACCCAGCAGGTGATTTTGGCGTGTCAGGGAGGTGGTACCGGTGAGTCGAGCAGGTGGTTCCGGCGTGCTCAGCAGGTGGTTCAGGCGGTTCTGGGAGGTGGTATCCGTCTGTTCGGGGTGTGGTTCCAGCGTCTCATGAACACGTTTCTGGCACGTCTGAGATGTGGTTCCAGCCGGCCCGACAGGTGTTTCCGCAGTGTCCGCCAAGCGGTTCTGGCGTAGTTGGCAGGTGATTTTGGCATGACTGGCAGGTGGTTCCAGCAAGCCTTGCAGGTGATTCCAAAGTGTTCACCAACTGGTTGTGGCGTAGCCGGCAGGTGATTTTTGCGTGATCGGCAGGTGGTTCTGGCGAGTCGAGCAGGTGGCTCCGGCGGGCTCGGCTGGTGCTTCCGGGGTCATTGGCACGGGGTTCTGGCATGTCTGAGAGGTGGTTCCTGCATGCCCGGTAAGTGATTTCGGAGTGTAAGACAGGTGGTTATGGCCTACCCGGCAGGTGATTTTTGCATGTCCGGCAGGTGTTTCTGGCGAGTGGAGCAGGTGGCTCCGGCATGCTCGGCAGGTGCTTCCGGCGTCTCCGGCACGTGGTTCTGGTGTGTCTGAGTGCTGGTTCCGGCATGTCCGGCAGATGATTCCGGAGTGTCCGCCAAGTGGTTCTGGCATACCCGGCTGGTGATTTTGGCATGTCAGGTAGGTGGTTCCGGCGAGTCGAGCAGGTGGCTCCGGCGTGCTCAGCAGGTTGTTCAGACGGGTCTGGCAGGTGTTTTCCGTCTGTTCGGGGTGTGGTTCCAGCATCTCATGCACATGGTTCTGGCACGTCTGAGATGTGGTTCCGGCCGGCCCGACAGGTGTTTCCACAGTGTCCGCCAAGTGGTACTGGCGTATTTGGCAGGTGATTTTGGCATGACCGGCAGGTGGTTCCAGCAAGCCCGGCAGGTGATTCCGAAGTGTTCCCCCACCGGTTGTGGCGTAGCCGGCAGGTGATTTTTGCGTGGCCGGCAGGTGGTTCTGGCGAGTCGAGCAGGTGGTTCCGGCGTGCTCGGCAGGTGCTTCCGGGGTCATTGGCACGTGGTTCTGGCATATCTGAGAGGTGGTTCCGGCATGCCCGGCAGGTGATTCCGGAGTGTTCGCCAAGTGTTTCCGGCGTAGCCGGCAGGTGATTTTTGCATGTCCAGCGGTCGTTCCGGCAGGTCGATCCGGTGGTTCCGGCGTGTCCGGCAGGTGGTTCCGGTCTGTCCGGCAGGTGGTTCTGTGGTGTCCGGCACGAGGTTCAGTCTGAGAGGCTGTGCCGGCATGCCCCTCACGTGATTCCGGCTTGTCCCCGAAGTGGTGCTGGTGTAGCGGGCAGGTGATTTTGGCGTGTCCGGCAGGTGGTTCAGGCGAGTTGAGCAGGTGGTTGCGACGTGCTCGGCAGGTGCTTCCGGCGTCTCCGGCACGTGTTTCTGGCACATCTGACTGGTGGTTCCGGCATGCCCAAAAGTTGATTCCGGTCTGTCCGGTAGGTGGTTCCGGCGTGCACGGCACGTGGTTCTGGTACGTGTCAGAGGTGGTTGCGTATGCCCAACAGGTGATTCCGGACTGTCCGCCACGTGCTTCTGGCACGTCTGAGAGGTGGTTCCAACATGCCCGGCAGGTCATTTCGGAGAGTCGTCCAAGTGGTTCTGGCGTAGCCCGCAGGTGATTTTGGCGTGTCCGGCAGGTGGTTCCGCCGTGCTCGGCAGGTGGTTCAGGCATGGCCGTCACGTGGTTCCAGTCTGTCCAGGACGTGTTTCCAGCTTCTCCGGCAGGTGGTTCTGGTACGTCTGAGAGGTGGTTCCGCCATGGCTGGCAGGTGATCCCGGACTGTCCCCCAGGTGTTTCTGGCATAGCCAGCCGTTGATATTGGCCTGTCTGGCAGGTGGTTCCAGCGAGTCGAACAGGTGGCTCCGGCGTTCTTGGCAGGTGGTTCCGGTCTGTCCGGTAGGTGTTTCGGGCGTGTCTGGCACGTGCTTCCGGCACGTCTGAGAGGTGGTTCCGGCATGCGCGGCAGGTGATTCCGTAGTGTCCGCCAGGTGGTTCTGGCATACCCGGCAGGTGATTTTGGTGTGTGCGGCAGGTGTTTCTGGCGAGTCGAGCAGGTGGCTCCGGCATGCTCGGCAGGTGCTTCCGGCGTCTCCGGCACTTGGTTCTGGTGTGTCTGAGAGCTGTTTCCGGCATGTCCGGCAGATGATTCCGGGGTGTCCGCTAAGTGGTTCTGGCATTCCCAGCAGGTGATTTTGGCGTGTCAGGGAGGTGGTACCGGTGAGTCGAGCAGGTGGTTCCGGCGTGCTCAGCAGGTGGTTCAGGCGGTTCTGGCAGGTGGTATCCGTCTGTTCGGGGTGTGGTTCCAGCATCTCATGAACACGTTTCTGGCACGTCTGAGATGTGGTTCCAGCCGGCCCGACAGGTGTTTCCGCAGTGTCCGCCAAGCGGTTCTGGCGTAGTTGGCAGGTGATTTTGGCATGACTGGCAGGTGGTTCCAGCAAGCCTTGCAGGTGATTCCAAAGTTTTCACCAACTGGTTGTGGCGTAGCCGGCAGGTGATTTTTGCGTGATCGGCAGGTGGTTCTGGCGAGTCGAGCAGGTGGTTCCGGCGTGCTCGGCTGGTGCTTCCGGGGTCATTGGCACGGGGTCCTGGCATGTCTGAGAGGTGGTTCCTGCATGCCCGGTAAGTGATTTCGGAGTGTCCGACAGGTGGTTATGGCGTACCCGGCAGGTGATTTTTGCATGTCCGGCAGGTGTTTCTGGCGAGTGGAGCAGGTGGCTCCGGCATGCTCGGCAGGTGCTTCCGGCGTCTCCGGCACGTGGTTCTGGTGTGTCTGAGTGCTGGTTCCGGCATGTCCGGCAGATGATTCCGGAGTGTCCGCCAAGTGGTTCTGGCATACCCGGCTGGTGATTTGGGCATGTCAGGTAGGTGGTTCCGGCGAGTCGAGCAGGTGGCTCCGGCGTGCTCAGCAGGTTGTTCAGACGGGTCTGGCAGGTGTTTTCCGTCTGTTCGGGGTGTGGTTCCAGCATCTCATGCACATGGTTCTGGCACGTCTGAGATGTGGTTCCGGCCGGCCCGACAGGTGTTTCCACAGTGTCCGCCAAGTGGTACTGGCGTATTTGGCAGGTGATTTTGGCATGACCGGCAGGTGGTTCCAGCAAGCCCGGCAGGTGATTCCGAAGTGTTCCCCCACCGGTTGTGGCGTAGCCGGCAGGTGATTTTTGCGTGGCCGGCAGGTGGTTCTGGCGAGTCGAGCAGGTGGTTCCGGCGTGCTCGGCAGGTGCTTCCGGGGTCATTGGCACGTGGTTCTGGCATATCTGAGAGGTGGTTCCGGCATGCCCGGCAGGTGATTCCGGAGTGTTCGCCAAGTGTTTCCGGCGTAGCCGGCAGGTGATTTTTGCATGTCCAGCGGTCGTTCCGGCAGGTCGATCCGGTGGTTCCGGCGTGTCCGGCAGGTGGTTCCGGTCTGTCCGGCAGGTGGTTCTGTGGTGTCCGGCACGAGGTTCAGTCTGAGAGGCTGTGCCGGCATGCCCCTCACGTGATTCCGGCTTGTCCCCGAAGTGGTGCTGGTGTAGCGGGCAGGTGATTTTGGCGTGTCCGGCAGGTGGTTCAGGCGAGTTGAGCAGGTGGTTGCGACGTGCTCGGCAGGTGCTTCCGGCGTCTCCGGCACGTGTTTCTGGCACATCTGACTGGTGGTTCCGGCATGCCCAAAAGTTGATTCCGGTCTGTCCGGTAGGTGGTTCCGGCGTGCACGGCACGTGGTTCTGGTACGTGTCAGAGGTGGTTGCGTACGCCCAGCAGGTGATTCCGGACTGTCCGCCACGTGCTTCTGGCACGTCTGATAGGTGGTTCCAACATGCCCGGCAGGTCATTTCGGAGAGTCGTCCAAGTGGTTCTGGCGTAGCCCGCAGGTGATTTTGGCGTGTCCGGCAGGTGGTTCCGCTGTGCTCGGCAGGTGGTTCAGGCATGGCCGTCACGTGGTTCCAGTCTGTCCAGGACGTGTTTCCAGCTTCTCCGGCAGGTGGTTCTGGTACGTCTGAGAGGTGGTTCCGCCATGGCTGGCAGGTGATCCCGGACTGTCCCGCAGGTGTTTCTGGCATAGCCAGCCGTTGATATTGGCCTGTCCGGCAGGTGGTTCCAGCGAGTCGAACAGGTGGCTCCGGCGTTCTTGGCAGGTGGTTCCGGTCTGTCCGGTAGGTGTTTCCGGCGTGTCTGGCACGTGCTTCCGGCACGTCTGAGAGGTGGTTCCGGCATGCGCGGCAGGTGGTTCAGGCGGTTCTGGCAGGTGGTATCCGTCTGTTCGGGGTGTGGTTTCAGCGTCTCATGAACACGTTTCTGGCACGTCTGAGATGTGGTTCCAGCCGGCCCGACAGGTGTTTCCGCAGTGTCCGCCAAGCAGTTCTGGCGTAGTTGGCAGGTGATTTTGGCATGACTGGCAGGTGGTTCCAGCAAGCCTTGCAGGTGATTCCAAAGTGTTCACCAACTGGTTGTGGCGTAGCCGGCAGGTGATTTTTGCGTGATCGGCAGGTGGTTCTGGCGAGTCGAGCAGGTGGCTCCGGCGTGCTCGGCTGGTGCTTCCGGGGTCATTGGCACGGGGTTCTGGCATGTCTGAGAGGTGGTTCCTGCATGCCCGGCAAGTGATTCCGGAGTGTTCGCCAAGTGGTTCTGGCATAGTCGGCAGGTGATTTTGGCATGTCCGGCAGGTGGTTCAGGCGAGTTGAGCAGGTGGTTCGAACGTGCTTGGCAGGTGCTTCCGGCGTCTCCGGCACGTGTTTCTGGCACATCTGACAGGTGGTTCCGGCATGCCCGAAAGGTGATTCCGGTCTGTCCGGTAGGTGGTTCCAGCCTGCACGGCATGTGGTTCTGGTACGTCTCAGAGGTGGTTGCGCATGCCCAACAGGTGATTCCGGACTGTCCGCCACATGGTTCTGGCACGTCTGAGAGGTGGTTCCGGCATGCCCGGCAGGTCATCGCAGAGAGTCCTCCAAGTGGTTCTGGCACAACACGCAGGTGATTTTGGCGTGTCTGGCAGGTTGTTCCGCTGTGCTTGGCAGGTGGTTCAGGCTTGGCCGGCAGGTGGTTCCAGACTGTCCAGGACGTGTTTCCAGCTTCTCCAGCAGGTGGTTCTGGTACGTCTGAGAGGTGGTTCCGCCATGGCTGGCAGGTGATTCAAGACCGTCCCCCAGGTGGTTCTGGCATAGCCAGCAGTTGATATTGGCCTGTCTGGCAGGTGGTTCCAGCGAGTCGAACAGGTGGCTCCGGCGTTCTTGGCAGGTGGTTCCGGTCTGTCCGGTAGGTGATTCCGGCGTGTCCGGCACGTGCTTCCGGCACGTCTGAGAGGTGGTTCCGGCATGCACGACAGGTGATTCCGTAGTGTCCGCCAGGTGGTTCTGGCGTACCCGGCAGGTGATTTTATCGTGTCCGGCAGGTGTTTCTGGCGAGTCGAGCATGTGGCTCCGGCATGCTCGGCAGGTGCTTCCGGCGTCTCCGGCATGTGGTTCTGGTGTGTCTGAGAGCTGGTTCCGGCATGTCCGGCAGGTGATTCCGGAGTGTCCGCCAAGTGGTTTTGGCATACCCGGCTGGTGATTTTGTCATGTCAGGTAGGTGGTTCCGGCGAGTCGAGCAGGTGGCTCCGGCGTGCTTTGCAGGTTGTTCACACGGGTCTGGCAGGTGTTTTCCGTCTGTTCGGGGTGTGGTTCCAGCATCTCATGCACATGGTTCTGGCACGTCTGAGATGTGGTTCCGGCCGGCCCGACAGGTGTTTCCACAGTGTCTGCCAAGTGGTACTGGCGTAGTTGGCAGGTGATTTTGGCATGACCGGCAGGTGGTTCCAGCTAGCCCGGCGGGTGATTCCGAAGTGTTCCCCCACCGGTTGTGGCGTAGGGGGCAGGTGATTTTTGCGTGTCCGGCAGGTGGTTCTGGCGAGTCTAGCAGGTGGTTCCGGCGTGCTCGGCAGGTGCTTCCGGGGTCATTGGCACGTGGTTCTGGCATATCTGAGAGGTGGTTCCGGCATGCCCGGCAGGTGATTCCGGAGTGTTCGCCAAGTGTTTCCGGCGTAGCCGGCAGGTGATTTTTGCATGTCTAGCGGTCGTTCCGGCGGGTCGAGCCGGTGGTTCCGGCGTGTCCGGCAGGTGGTTCCGGTCTGTCCGGCAGGTGGTTCTGTGGTGTCCGGCACGAGGTTCAGTCTGAGAGGCTGTGCCGGCATGCCCCTCACGTGATTCCGGCTTGTCCCCGAAGTGGTGCTGGTGTAGCGGGCAGGTGATTTTGGCGTGTCCGGCAGGTGGTTCAGGCGAGTTGAGCAGGTGGTTGCGACGTGCTCGGCAGGTGCTTCCGGCGTCTCCGGCACGTGTTTCTGGCACATCTGACTGGTGGTTCCGGCATGCCCAAAAGTTGATTCCGGTCTGTCCGGTAGGTGGTTCCGGCGTGCACGGCACGTCGTTGTGGTACGTCTCAGAGGTGGTTGCGTATGCCCAACAGGTGATTCCGGACTGTCCGCAACGTGCTTCTGGCACGTCTGAGAGGTGGTTCCAACATGCCCGGCAGGTCATTTCGGAGAGTCGTCCAAGTGGTTCTGGCGTAGCCCGCAGGTGATTTTGGCGTGTCCGGCAGGTGGTTCCGCCGTGCTCGGCAGGTGGTTCAGGCATGGCCGTCACGTGGTTCCAGTCTGTCCAGGACGTGTTTCCAGCTTCTCCGGCAGGTGGTTCTGGTACGTCTGAGAGGTGGTTCCGCCATGGCTGGCAGGTGATCCCGGACTGTCCCCCAGGTGGTTCTGGCATAGCCAGCCGTTGATATTGGCCTGTCCGGCAGGTGGTTCCAGCGAGTCGAACAGGTGGCTCCGGCGTTCTTGGCAGGTGGTTCCGGTCTGTCCGGTAGGTGTTTCCGGCGTGTCTGGCACGTGCTTCCGGCACGTCTGAGAGGTGGTTCCGGCATGCGCGGCAGGTGGTTCAGGCGGTTCTGGCAGGTGGTATCCGTCTGTTCGGGGTGTGGTTCCAGCATCTCATGAACACGTTTCTGGCAAGTCTGAGATGTGGTTCCAGCCGGCCCGACAGGTGTTTCCGCAGTGTCCGCCAAGCGGTTCTGGCGTAGTTGGCAGGTGATTTTGGCATGACTGGCAGGCGGTTCCAGCAAGCCTGGCAGGTGATTCCAAAGTGTTCACCAACTGGTTGTGGCGTAGCCGGCAGGTGATTTTTGCGTGATCGGCAGGTGGTTCTGGCGAGTCGAGCAGGTGGTTCCGGCGTGCTCGGCTGGTGCTTCCGGGGTCATTGGCACGGGGTTCTGGCATGTCTGAGAGGTGGTTCCTGCATGCCCGGCAAGTGATTCCGGAGTGTTCGCCAAGTGGTTCTGGCATAGTCGGCAGGTGATTTTGGCATGTCCGGCAGGTGGTTCAGGCGAGTTGAGCAGGTGGTTCCAACGTGCTTGGCAGGTGCTTCCGGCGTCTCCGGCACGTGTTTCTGGCACATCTGACAGGTGGTTCCGGCATGCCCGAAAGTTGATTCCGGTCTGTCCGGTAGGTGGTTCCAGCCTGCACGGCATGTGGTTCTGGTACGTCTCAGAGGTGGTTGCGCATGCCCAACAGGTGATTCCGGACTGTCCGCCACATGGTTCTGGCACGTCTGAGAGGTGGTTCCGGCATGCCCGGCAGGTCATCCCAGAGAGTCCTCCAAGTGGTTCTGGCATAACACGCAGGTGATTTTGGCGTGTCTGGCAGGTTGTTCCGTTGTGCTTGGCAGGTGGTTCAGGCTTGGCCGGCAGGTGGTTCCAGACTGTCCAGGACGTGTTTCCAGCTTCTCCGGCAGGTGGTTCTGGTACGTCTGAGAGGTGGTTCCGCCATGGCTGGCAGGTGATTCAAGACCGTCCCCCAGGTGGTTCTGGCATAGCCAGCATTTGATATGGGCCTGTCCGGCAGGTGGTTCCAGCGAGTCGAACAGGTGGCTCCGGCGTGCTCGGCAGGTGGTTCCGTTCTGTCCGGTTGGTGATTCCGGCGTGTCCGGCACGTGCTTCCGGCACGTCTGAGAGGTGGTTCCGGCATGCGCGACAGGTGGTTTCGGAGTGTCCGCCAGGTGCTTCTGGCGTACCCGGCAGGTGATTTTGGCGTGTCCGGCAGGTGTTTCTGGCGAGTCGAGCAGGTGGCTCCGGCATGCTCGGCAGGTGCTTCCGGCGTCTCCGGCACGTGGTTCTGGTGTGTCTGAGAGCTGGTTCCGGCATGTCCGGCAGATGATTACGGAGTGTCCGCCAAGTGGTTCTGGCATACCCGGCTGGTGATTTGGGCCTGTCAGGTAGGTGGTTCCGGCGAGTCGAGCAGGTGGCTCCGGCGTGCTCGGCAGGTTGTTCAGACGGGTCTGGCAGGTGTTTTCCGTCTGTTCTGGGTGTGGTTCCAGCATCTCATGCACATGGTTCTGGCACGTCTGAGATGTGGTTCCGGCCGGCCCGACAGGTGTTTCCACAGTGTCCGCCAAGTGGTACTGGCGTAGTTGGCAGGTGATTTTGGCATGACCGGCAGGTGGTTCCAGCAAGCCCGGCAGGTGATTCCGAAGTGTTCCCCAACTGGTTGTGGCGTAGCCGGCAGGTGATTTTTGCGTGTCCGGCAGGTGGTTCTGGCGAGTCGAGCAGGTGGTTCCGGCGTGCTCGGCAGGTGCTTCCGGGGTCATTGGCACGTGGTTCTGGCATATCTGAGAGGTGGTTCCGGCATGCCCGGCAGGTGATTCCGGAGTGTTCGCCAAGTGTTTCCGGAGTAGCCGGCAGGTGATTTTGCATGTCCAGCGGTCGTTCCGGCGGGTCGAGGCGGTGGTTCCGGCGTGTCCGGCAGGTGGTTCCGGTCTGTCCGGCAGGTGGTTCTGTGGTGTCCGGCACGAGGTTCAGTCTGAGAGGCTGTGCCGGCATGCCCCTCACGTGATTCCGGCTTGTCCCCGAAGTGGTGCTGGTGTAGCGGGCAGGTGATTTTGGCGTGTCGGGCAGGTGGTTCAGGCGAGTTGAGCAGGTGGTTGCGACGTGCTCGGCAGGTGCTTCCGGCGTCTCCGGCACGTGTTTCTGGCACATCTGACTGGTGGTTCCGGCATGCCCGAAAGGTGATTCCGGTCTGTCCGGTAGGTGGTTCCAGCCTGCACGGCATGTGGTTCTGGTACGTCTCAGAGGTGGTTGCGCATGCCCAACAGGTGATTCCGGACTGTCCGCCACATGGTTCTGGCACGTCTGAGAGGTGGTTCCGGCATGCCCGGCAGGTCATCCCAGAGAGTCCTCCAAGTGGTTCTGGCATAACACGCAGGTGATTTTGGCGTGTCAGGCAGGTTGTTCCGTTGTGCTTGGCAGGTGGTTCAGGCATGGCCGGCAGGTGGTTCCCGACTGTCCAGGACGTGTTTCCAGCTTCTCCGGCAGGTGGTTCTGGTACGTCTGAGAGGTGGTTCCGCCATGGCTGGCAGGTGATTCCGGACCGTCCCCCAGGTGGTTCTGGCATAGCCAGCAGTTGATATTGGCCTGTCCGGCAGGTGGTTCCAGCGAGTCGAACAGGTGGCTCCGGCGTACTCGGCAGGTGGTTCCGGTCTGTCCGGTAGGTCATTCCGGCGTGTCCGGCACGTGCTTCCTGCACGTCTGAGATGTGGTTCCGGCATGCGCGACAGGTGGTTTCGGAGTGTCCGCCAGGTGGTTCTGGCGTACCCGGCAGGTGATTTTGGCGTGTGCGGCAGGTGTTTCTGGCGAGTCGAGCAGGTGGCTCCGGCATGCTCGGCAGGTGCTTCCGGCGTCTCCGGCACTTGGTTCTGGTGTGTCTGAGAGCTGGTTCCGGCATGTCCGGCAGATGATTCCGGAGTGTCCGCCAAGTGGTTCTCGCATACCCAGCAGGTGATTTTGGCGTGTCAGGGAGGTGGTACCGGTGAGTCGAGCAGGTGGTTCCGGCGTGCTCAGCAGGTGGTTCAGGCGGTTCTGGCAGGTGGTATCCGTCTGTTCGGGGTGTGGTTCCAGCATCTCATGAACACGTTTCTGGCAAGTCTGAGATGTGGTTCCAGCCGGCCCGACAGGTGTTTCCGCAGTGTCCGCCAAGCGGTTCTGGCGTAGTTGGCAGGTGATTTTGGCATGACTGGCAGGTGGTTCCAGCAAGCCTGGCAGGTGATTCCAAAGTGTTCACCAACTGGTTGTGGCGTAGCCGGCAGGTGATTTTTGCGTGATCGGCAGGTGGTTCTGGCGAGTCGAGCAGGTGGTTCCGGCGTGCTCGGCTGGTGCTTCCGGGGTCATTGGCACGGGGTTCTGGCATGTCTGAGAGGTGGTTCCTGCATGCCCGGCAAGTGATTCCGGAGTGTTCGCCAAGTGGTTCTGGCATAGTCGGCAGGTGATTTTGGCATGTCCGGCAGGTGGTTCAGGCGAGTTGAGCAGGTGGTTCCAACGTGCTTGGCAGGTGCTTCCGGCGTCTCCGGCACGTGTTTCTGGCACATCTGACAGGTGGTTCCGGCATGCCCGAAAGGTGATTCCGGTCTGTCCGGTAGGTGGTTCCAGCCAGCACGGCATGTGGTTCTGGTACGTCTCAGAGGTGGTTGCGCATGCCCAACAGGTGATTCCAGACTGTCCGCCACATGGTTCTGGCACGTCTGAGAGGTGGTTCCGGCATGCCCGGCAGGTCATCCCAGAGAGTCCTCCAAGTGGTTCTGGCATAACACGCAGGTGATTTTGGCGTGTCCAGCAGGTGGTTCCGGCGAGTCGAGCCGAAGGATCCAGCATGTCCGGCAGGTGGTTCCGGCATGCCCGGCAGTTGATTCCAGAGTGTCCGGCATGTGGTTCTGGCACCTCTGAGAAGTGGTTCCGGCATGCCCTGCAGGTGATGCTGGAGTCTCCGGCATTTGGTTCTGGCACCTCGGAGAGGTGGTTCCGGAATGCCTTGCATGTGATTCCGGAGTGTCTACCGAGTGGTTCTGGCGTAGCCGGCAGTTGATTTTGGCGTGTCCAGTAGGTGGTTCTGGCGAGTGGATCAGCTGGTTCCGGCATACTCGGCACGTGGTACCGGCGTGTCCAGAACATGGTTCTGGCAAGTCTGAGAGGTGGTTCTGGCACGCCCGACAGGTGATTCCGGAGCGTCCGCCAAGTGTTTCTGGCGTACCCGGCAGGTGATTTTGGCATGTCCGACAGGTGTTTCCTGCGAGTCGAGCAGGTGGCTCAGGCATGCTCAGCTGGTGCTTCCGGCGTCTCTGGCACGTGGTTCTGGTGTGTCTGAGAGCTGGTTCTGGCATGTCCGGCAGATGATTCCGGAGTGTCCACCAAGTGGTTCTGGTAGACCTGGCAGGTGACTTTGGCGTGTCAGGAAGGTGGTTCCGGCTAGTTGAGCAGGTGGATCAGGCGTGCTCGCCAGGGGGTTCAGGCGGGTCTGGCAGGTGGTTTCGGTCTGTTCGGGGAGTGGTTCCGGCATCTCAGGCACATGGTTCTGGCACGTTTGAGAGGTGGTTATGGCCGGCCCGACAGGTGTTTCCGGAGTGTCCGCCAAGTGGTTCTGGCGTAGCTGAAAGGTGATGTTGGCGTGACCGGCAGGTTGTTCCAGCCAGCCCGGCAGGTGATTCCGGAGTGTCTGCCGAGTGGTTCTGGCGTAGCTGGCAGGTGATTTTGGCGTGTCCAGCAGGTGGTTTTGGCGAGTCGAGCAGGTGGTTCTGGCGTGCTCGGCAGGTGCTTCCGGTGTCATTGGCATGTGGTTCCGGCATGTCTGAGAGGTGGTTCCGCCATGCCCGGCAGGTGATTCCGAAGAGTTCACCAAATGGTTGTGGCGTAGCCGGCAGGTGATTTTGGCGTGTCCAGCAGGTGGTTTTGGCGAGTCGATTAGGTGGTTCCGGCGTGTCCGGCAGGTGTTCCGGGTCTGTCCGGCAGGTGGTTCTGGCGTGTCCGGCATGAGGTTCTGGCACGTCTGAGAGTTGGTTCCGGCTTGCCCGACAGGTGATTCCGGAGTGTCCGCCACGTGGTTCTGGCGTACCCGGCAGGTGATTTTGGCGTGTGCAGCAGGTGGTTCCGGCGAGTTCGGCAGGTGGTACCGGCGTGTCCGGAACATGGTTCTGGCACGTCTGAGAGATGGTTCCGGCATGCCCGGCAGGTGATTCCGGCGTGTCCGGCACATGGTTCTGGCACGTATGAGAGGTGGTTCCGGCATGCCCGGCAGGTGATCCCGGAGAGTCCTCCAAGTGGTTCTGGCGTACCCCGCAGTTGTTTCTGGTGTGTCCATCAGGTGGCTTTGTTGAGTCGAGCAGGTAGTTCCGGAGTGCTCGGAAGGTGGTTCCAGCAGGTCCGGCAGGTGTTTGCCGTCTGTCCATGACTTGGTTCTGGCATGCCCGCAGGTGATTCTGGAGTGTCCACCAAGTGGGTTTGGCGTAGCCGGCATATGATTTTGGCCTTTGAGGCAGGTGGTCCCGGCATGTCCAGCAGGTGGTTCCGGCGAGCTCGGCAGGTGCTTCCGGTCTCTCTGGCACGTGGTTGTGGCACGTCTGAGAGATGGTTCCGGCATGCCTGGCAGGTGATTCCAGAGTGTATGGCATGTGGTTCTGGCACCTCTGAGACGTGGATCCGGAATGCCTGGCATGTGATTCTGGAGGTCTGCCGATGGTTCTGGCATAGCCGGCAGTTGATTTTGGCCTGTCCAGTAGGTGGTTCTGGGGAGTGGATCAGCTGGTTCCGGCATACTCGGCGGTTGGTTCCGGCGTGTCCGGCACATGGTTCTGGCACGTATGAGAGGTGGTTCCGGCATGCCCGGCAGGTGATCCCGGAGAGTCCTCCAAGTGGTTCTGGCGTACCCCGCAGTTGTTTCTGGTGTGTCCATCAGGTGGCTTTGGTGAGTCGAGCAGGTAGTTCCGGAGTCCTCGGAAGGTGGTTCCAGCAGGTCCGGCAGGTGTTTGCCGTCTGTCCATGACTTGGTTCTGGCATGCCCGCAAGGTGATTCTGGAGTGTCCACCAAGTGGGTTTGGCGTAGCCGGCATATCATTTTGGCCTTTGAGGCAGGCGGTCCCGGCATGTCCAGCAGGTGGTTCCGGCGAGCTCGGCAGGTGCTTCCGGTCTCCCTGGCACGTGGTTGTGGCACGTCTGAGAGATGGTTCCGGCATGCCCGGCAGGTGATTCCGGAGTGTCCGGCATGTGGTTCTCTCACCTTTGAGAGGTGGTTCCGGCATGCCCGGCAGGTGATTTCGGAGTGTTCGCCAAGTGGTTCTGGCGTAGCCGGCAGGTGTTTTTGGCGTGTCCGGCAAGTGGTTCTGGGGAGTGGATCAGGCACTTCCGGCATTCTCGGAAGGTGCTTCCGCTGTCTCCGGCATGTGGTTGGGGCACCTCTGAGAGGTGGTTCCGGCTTGCCCGGCAGGTGATTCCGGAGTGTCCGACAAGTGGTTGTAGCGTAGCCGGGTGGTGATTCTGGCGTGTCCGGCAGGTGGTTCTGGCGAGTCAAGCAGGTGGTTCCGGCATGTCCGGCAGGTGGTTCCGGTCTGTCCTGGAGGTGGGTCCGGAGTGTCTGCCGAGCGGTTCTGGCGTAGCCGGCAGGTGACTTTGGCGTGTCCAGCAGGTGGTTCTGGGGAGTGGAGCAGGTGTTTCCGGCATACTCGGCAGGTGGTTCCGGCGTGTCCGGCAAATGGTTCTGGCACGTCTGAGAGGTGGTTCCGGCATGCCCGGCAGGTGATTCCAGAGTGTATGGCATGTGGTTCTGGCACCTCTGAGACGTGGATCCGGAATGCCTGGCATGTGATTCCGGAGTGTCTGCCGAGCGGTTCTGGCGTAGCCGGCAGGTGATTTTGGCGTGTCCAGCAGGTGGTTCTGGGGAGTGGAGCAGGTGTTTCCGGCATACTCGGCAGGTGGTTCCGGCGTGTCCGGCAAATGGTTCTGGCACGTCTGAGAGGTGGTTCCGGCATGCCCGGCAGGTGATTCCAGAGTGTATGGCATGTGGTTCTGGCACCTCTGAGACGTGGATCCGGAATGCCTGGCATGTGATTCCGGAGTGTCTGCCGAGCGGTTCTGGCGTAGCCGGCAGGTGATTTTGGCGTGTCCCGCAGGTGGTTCAGGCGACATCAGCATGTGGTTCCGACGTGCTCGGCAGGTTCTTCCGGAGTCTCTGGCACGTGCTTCTGGCACTTCTGAGAGGTGGTTCCGGTCTTACGGGGTGGGGGATCCGGGGTGTCCGGCACGTTGTTCCGGCACGTCTGAGAGGTGGTTCTATGATGCCCGGCAGGTGATTCCAGAGAGTCCACCAAGTGGTTTTGGCGTAGCCGGAAGGTGATTTTGGCATGTCCGGCAGGTGGTTCAGACGAGTTGAGCAGGTGGTTCCGGCGTGCTCGGCAGGTGCTTCCGGAGTGCTCGCCAAGTGGTTCTGGCGTAGCCGGCAGGTGATGTTGGCGTGACCGGCAGGTGGTTCCAGCAAGCCCGGCAGGTGATTCCGGAGTGTCTGCCGAGTGGTTCTGGCATACCCGGCAGGTGATTTTGGCGTGTCCAGCAGGTGGTTCCGGCGAGTCGAGCCGAAGGATCCGGCATGTCCGGCAGGTGGTTCCGGCATGCCCGGCAGTTGATTCCAGAGTGTCCGGCATGTGGTTCTGGCACCTCTGAGAAGTGGTTCCGGCATGCCCTGCAGGTGATGCTGGAGTCTCCGGCATTTGGTTCTGGCACCTCGGAGAGGTGGTTCCGGAATGCCTTGCATGTGATTCCGGAGTGTCTACCGAGTGGTTCTGGCGTAGCCGGCAGTTGATTTTGGCGTGTCCAGTAGGTGGTTCTGGCGAGTGGATCAGCTGGTTCCGGCATACTCGGCACGTGGTACCGGCGTGTCCAGAACATGGTTCTGGCAAGTCTGAGAGGTGGTTCTGGCACGCCCGACAGGTGATTCCGGAGCGTCCGCCAAGTGTTTCTGGCGTACCCGGCAGGTGATTTTGGCATGTCCGACAGGTGTTTCCTGCGAGTCGAGCAGGTGGCTCAGGCATGCTCAGCTGGTGCTTCCGGCGTCTCTGGCACGTGGTTCTGGTGTGTCTGAGAGCTGGTTCTGGCATGTCCGGCAGATGATTCCTGAGTGTCCACCAAGTGGTTCTGATAGAACTGACAGGTGATTTTGGCGTGTCAGGAAGGTGGTTCCGGCTAGTTGAGCAGGTGGATCAGGCGTGCTCGCCAGGGGGTTCAGGCAGGTCTGGCAGGTGGTTTCGGTCTGTTCGGGGAGTGGTTCCGGCATCTCAGGCACATGGTTCTGGCACGTCTGAGAGGTGGTTCCGGCCGGCCCGACAGGTGTTTCCGGAGTGTCCGCCAAGTGGTTCTGGCGTAGCTGAAAGGTGATGTTGGCGTGACTGGCAGGTGGTTCCAGCCAGCCCGGGAGGTGATTCCGGAGTGTCTGCCGAGTGGTTCTGGCGTAGCCGGCAGGTGATTTTGGCGTGTCCAGCAGGTGGTTTTGGCGAGTCGAGCAGGTGGTTCTGGCGTGCTCGGCAGGTGCTTCCGGTGTCATTGGCATGTGGTTCCGGCATGTCTGAGAGGTGGTTCCGCCATGCCCGGCAGGTGATTCCGAAGAGTTCACCAAATGGTTGTGGCGTAGCCGGCAGGTGATTTTGGCGTGTCCAGCAGGTGGTTTTGGCGAGTTGATTAGGTGGTTCCGGCGTGTCCGGCAGGTGTTCCGGGTCTGTCCGGCAGGTGGTTCTGGCGTGTCCGGCATGAGGTTCAGGCACGTCTGAGAGTTGGTTCCGGCTTGCCCGGGAGGTGATACTGGAGTGTTCGCCAAGTGGTTCTGGTGTAGCAGGCAGGTGATTTTGGCGTGTCCGGCATGTGGGACCGGTGAGTCAAGCAGGTGGTTCCGGCGAGTGTTTCCTGTGTTTCCGGTCTGTCCGGGAGATGGTTCCGGCCTGTCCGGCACGTGCTTCTGGCACTTCTGAGAGGTTGTGCTGGCATGCCCGGCAGTTGATTACGGAGTGTCCGGCATGTGGTTCTGGCACCTCTGAGAGGTGGTTCCGAAATGCCTTGCATGTGATTCCGGAGTGTCTGCCGAGTGGTTCTGGCGTAGCCGGCAGTTGATTTTGGCGTGTCCACTCGGTGGTTCTGTGGAGTGGATCAGCTGGTTCCGGCATACTCGGCAGGTGCTACCGGCGTGTCCAGAACATGGTTCTGGCAAGTCTGAGAGGTGGTTCCGGCATGCCCGACAAGTGATTGCGAAGCGTTCACGAAATGGTTGTGGCGTAGGGGGCAGGTGATTTTGGAGTGTCCAGCAGGTGGTTTTGGCGAGTCGAGCAGGTGGTTCTGGCGTGCTCGGCAGGTGCTTCGGGTGTCATTGGCATGTGGTTCCGGCATGTCTGAGAGGTGGTTCCGCCATGCCCGGCAGCTGATTCCAGAGTGTTCGCCAAGTGGTTGTGGCATAGCCGGCAGGTTTTTCTGCATGTCCGGCAATGGTTCCGGCCAGTCGAGCCGGTGGTTGCGGCATGTCCGGCAGGTGGTTCCGGCATGCCCGGCAGGTGATGCCGGAGTGTCTCCTGAATGGTTCTGGCGTAGCCGGCAGGTGATTTTGGTGTGTCCAGCAGGTGGTTCCGGCGAGCTCGGCAGGTGGTACCGGCGTGTCCGGAACATGGTTCTGGCACGTCTGAGAGATGGTTCCGGCATGCCCGGCAGGTGATTCCGGAGTGTCCGGCATGTGGTTCTGGCACCTCTGAGAGGTGGTTCCGGCATGCCCGGCAGGTGGTTCCGGACTGTCTGCCGAGTGGTTCTGGCGTTGCCGGCAGGTGATTCTGGGGTGTCCAACAGGTGGTTCTGGGGAGTGGATCAGCTGGTTCCGGCATACTCGGCAGGTGGTACCGGCGTGTCCGGAACATGGTTCTGGCAAGTCTGAGAGGTGGTTCCGGCATGCCCAACAGGTGATTCCGGAGTGTTCGCCAAGTGGTTCTGGCCTAGCCGGCAGGTGATTTAGCATGTCCGGCGGTGGTTCCGGCGAGTCGAGCCGGTGGTTCCGGCGTAGCCGGCAGTTGATTTTGGCGTGTCCACTAGGTGGTTCTGTGGAGTGGATCAGCTGGTTCCGGCATACTCGGCAGGTGGTACCGGCGTGTCCAGAACATGGTTCTGGCAAGTCTGAGTGGTGGTTCCGGCACGCCCGACAGGTGATTCCGGAGCGTCCGCCAAGTGTTTCTGGCGTACCCGGCAGGTGATTTTGGCATGTCCGACAGGTGTTTCTTGCGAGTCGAGCAGGTGGCTCAGGCATGGTCAGCTGGTGCTTCCGGCCTGTCTGGCACGTGGTTCTGGTGTGTCTGAGAGCTGGTTCTGGCATGTCCGGCAGATGATTCCGGAGTGTCCACCAAGTGGTTCTGGTAGACCTGGCAGGTGATTTTGGCGTGTCTGGAATGTGGTTCCGGCTAGTTGAGCAGGTGGATCAGGCGTGCTCGTCAGGGCATTTAGGCGGGTCTGGCAGGTGGTTTCAGTCTGTTCGGGGTGTGGTTCAGGCATCTCAGGCACATGGTTCTGGCACGTCTGAGAGGTGGTTCCGGCCGGCCCGACAGGTGTTTCCGGAGTGTCCGCCAAGTGGTTCCGGCGTAGTTGAAAGGTGATGTTGGCGTGACCGGCAGGTGGTTCCAGCCGGCCCGGCAGGTGATTCCGGAGTGTCTGCTGAGTGTTTCTGGCGTATCCGGCAGGTGATTTTGGCGTGTGAAGCAGGTGGTTTTGGCGAGTCGAGAAGGTGGTTCTGGCGTGCTCGGCAGGTGCTTCCGGTGTCATTGGCATGTGGTTCCGGCATGTCTGAGAGGTGGTTCCGCCATGCCCGGCAGCTGATTCCAGAGTGTTCGCCAAGTGGTTCTGGCATAGCCGGCAGGTTTTTTTGCATGTCCGGCAATGGTTCCGGCCAGTCGAGCCGGTGGTTGCGGCATGTCCGGCAGGTGGTTCCGGCATGCCCGGCAGGTGATTCCGGAGTGTCTGGCATGTGGTTCTGGCACCTCTGAGAGGTGGTTCCGGCATGCCCGGCAGTTGGTTACGGAGTGTCTGCCGAGTGGTTCTTGCGTAGTCGGCAGGAGATTCTGGCGTGTCCAGCAGGTGGTTCTGGGGAGTGGATCAGGTGGTTCCGGCATACTAGGCAGGTGGTACCGGCGTGTCCGGAACATGGTTCTGGCTAGTCTGAGAGGTGGTTCCGGCATGCCCGACAGGTGATTCCGGAGTGTTCGCCAACAGGTTCTGGCGTAGCCGGCAGGTCATTTTGCATGTCCGGCGGTGGTTCCGGCGAATCGAGCGGGTGGATCCGGCATGTCCGGCAGATGATTCCGGAGTGTCCACCAAGTGGTTCTGGTATACCTGGCAGGTGATTTTGGCGTGTCAGGAAGGTGGTTCCGGCTAGTTGAGCAGGTGGATCAGGCGTGCTCGCCAGGGGGTTCAGGCGCGTCTGGCAGGTGGTTTCGGTCTGTTCGGGGAGTGGTTCCGGCATCTCAGGCTCATGGTTCTGGCACGTCTGATAGGTGGTTCTGGCTGGCCCGACAGGTGTTTCCATGATGTCCGCCAAGTGGTTCTGGCATAGCTTGCAGGTGATGTTGGCGTGACCCGCAGGTGGTTCCAGCCAGCCCGGCAGGTGTGTCCGAAGTGTTCACCAAATGGTTGTGGCGTAGCCGGAAGATGATTTTGGCGTGTCCAGCAGGTGGTTTTGGCGAGTCGAGAAGGTGGTTCTGGCGTGCTCGGCAGGGGCTTCCGGTGTCTTTGGCATGTGGTTCCGGCATGTCTGAGAGGTGGTTCCGCCATAGCCGGCAGGTGATTCCCGAGTGTTCCCCAAGTGGTTCTGGCATAGCCGGCAGGTGATTTTGCATGTCAGGCAATGGTTCCGGTGATTCGTGCCAGTGTTTCCGGCATGTCCGGCAGGTGATTCCGGCAAGTCCAGCAGGTGGTTCCGGCATGCCCGGCAGGTGATTCCGGAGTGTCTGCCACGTGGTTCTGGCGTACCTGGCAGGTGATTTTGGCGTGTCTGGCAGGTGTTTCTTGCAAGTCGAGCATGTGGCTCAGGCATGATCAGCAGGTGCTTCTGGCGTGTCCGGCACGTGGTTCTGGTGTGTCAGAGGGCTGGTTCTGGCATTTCCGGCAGATGATTCCGGAGTGTCCACCAAGTGGTTCTGGTAGACCTGGCAGGTGATTTTGGCGTGTCTGGAAGGTGGTTCCGGCTAGTTGAGCAGGTGGATCAGGCGTGCTAGCCAGGGGGTTCAGGCGGGTCTGGCAGGTGGTTTCGGTCTGTTCGGGGTGTGGTTCCGGCATCTCAGGCACATGGTTCTGGCACGTCTGAGAGGTGGTTCCGTTCGGCCCGACTGGTGTTTCCATGGTGTCCGCCAAGTGGTTCTGGCATAGCTGGCAGGTGATGTTGGCGTGACCAGCAGGTGGTTCCAGCAAGCCCGGCAGGTGATTCCGAAGAGTTCACCAAATGGTTGTGGCGTAGCCGGCAGGTGATTTTGGCGTGTCCAGAAGGTGGTTTTGGCGTGTCCAGCAGGTGGCTCCGGCGAGCTCGGCAGGTGCTACCGGCGTGTCCGGAACATGGTTCTGGCACGTCTGAGAGATGCTTCCGGCATGCCTGGCAGGTGATTCCGGTGTGTCCGGCATGTGGTTCTGGCACCTCTGAGAGGTGGTTCCGGCATGCCCGGCAGGTGGTTCCGGAGTGTCTGCCGAGTGGTTCTGGCGTAGCCGGCAGGTGATTCTGGCGTGGCCAGCAGGTGGTTCTGGGGAGTGGATCAGGTGGTTCCGGCATACTCGGCAGGTGGTACCGGCGTGTCCGGAACATGGCTCTGGCAAGTCTGAGAGGTGGTTCTGACACAACAGACAGGTGATTCCAGAGTGTTCGCCAAGTGGTTCTGGCATAGCCGGCAGGTCATTTTGCATGCCCGGCGGTGGTTCCGGCGAGTCGAGCCGGTGGTTCCGGCTTAGCCAGCAGTTGATTTTGGCGTGTCCACTAGGTGGTTCTGGGGAGTGGATCAGCTGGTTCCGGCACGCCCGACAGGTGATTCCGGAGCGTCCGCCAAGTGTTTCTGGCGTACCCGGCAGGTGATTTAGGCATGTCCGACAGGTGTATCTTGCGAGTCGAGCATGTGGCTCAGGCATGCTCAGCAGGTGCTGCCGGCGTGTCTGGCACGTGGTTCTGGTGTGTCTGAGAGCTGGTTCTGGCATGTCCGGCAGATGATTCCGGAGTGTCCACCAAGTGGTTCTGGCATACCCGGCAGGTGATTTTAGCGTGTCAGGTAGGTGGTTCCAGCGAGTCGAGTAGGTGGTTCTGGCGTGCTCGGCAGGTGGTTCAGGCGGGTCTGGCAGGTGGTTTCCGTCTGTTCGGGGTGTGGTTCCGGCATCTCAGGCACATGGTTCTGGCACGTCTGAGAGGTGGTTCCGGCCTGCCCGACAGGTGTTTCCATGGTGTCCGCCAAGTGGTTCTGGCATAGCCGGCAGGTGATGTTGGCGTGACCGGCAGAAGTTTCCAGCCAGCCGGGCAGGTGATTCCTAAGTGTTCACCAAATGGTTGTGGCGTAGCCGGAAGGTGATTTTGGCGTGTCCAGCAGGTGGTTTTGGCGAGTCGATTAGGTGGTTCTGGCGTGCTCGGCAGGTGCTTCCGGTGTCATTGGCATGTGGTTCCGGCATGTCTGAGAGGTGGTTCCGCCATGCCCGGCAGCTGATTCCAGAGTGTTCGCCAAGTGGTTCTGGCATAGCCGGCAGGTTTTTTTGCATGTCCGGCAATGGTTCCGGCCAGTCGAGCCGGTGGTTGCGGCATGTCCGGCAGGTGGTTCCGGCATGCCCGGCAGGTGATTCCGGAGTGTCTGGCATGTGGTTCTGGCACCTCTGAGAGGTGGTTCCGGCATGCCCGGCAGTTGGTTACGGAGTGTCTGCCGAGTGGTTCTTGCGTAGTCGGCAGGAGATTCTGGCGTGTCCAGCAGGTGGTTCTGGGGAGTGGATCAGGTGGTTCCGGCATACTAGGCAGGTGGTACCGGCGTGTCCGGAACATGGTTCTGGCTAGTCTGAGAGGTGGTTCCGGCATGCCCGACAGGTGATTCCGGAGTGTTCGCCAACAGGTTCTGGCGTAGCCGGCAGGTCATTTTGCATGTCCGGCGGTGGTTCCGGCGAATCGAGCGGGTGGATCCGGCATGTCCGGCAGGTGATTCCGGCATGTCCAGCAGGTGGTTCCGGCATGCCCGGCAGGTGATTCCGGAGTGTCCGGCATGTGGTTCTGGCACCTCTGAGAGGTGGTTCCGGCATGCCCGGCAGGTGATGCCGGAGTGTCCGGCATTTGGTTCTGGCACCTCTGAGAGGTGGTTCCGGCATGCCCGGCAGGTGGTTCCGGAGTGTTCGCCAAGGGGTTCTGGCGTAGCCGGCAGGTCATTTTGCATGTCCGGCGGTGGTTCCGGCGAGTCGAGCTGGTGGTTCCTGCGTGTCCGGCAGGTGTTTCTGGTCTGTCTGGCAGGTGGTTCTGGCGTGTCTGGCACAAGGTTCTGGCACGTCTGAGAGTTGGTTCCGGCATGCCCGGCTGGTGATTCCGGAGTGTCCACCACGTGGTTCTGGCGTACCCGGAAGGTGATTTTGGCGTGTCTGGCAGATGTTTCTGGCAAGTCGAGCATTTGGCTCAGGCATGATCAGCAGGTGCTTCCGGCGTGTCTGGCACGTGGTTCTGGTGTGCCTGAGAGCTGGTTCTGGCATGTCCGGCAGATGATTCCGGAGTGTCCACCAAGTGGTTCTGGTATACCTGGCAGGTGATTTTGGCGTGTCAGGAAGGTGGTTCCGGCTAGTTGAGCAGGTGGATCAGGCGTGCTCGCCAGGGGGTTCAGGCGCGTCTGGCAGGTGGTTTCGGTCTGTTCGGGGAGTGGTTCCGGCATCTCAGGCTCATGGTTCTGGCACGTCTGATAGGTGGTTCTGGCTGGCCCGACAGGTGTTTCCATGGTGTCCGCCAAGTGGTTCTGGCATAGCTTGCAGGTGATGTTGGCGTGACCCGCAGGTGGTTCCAGCCAGCCCGGCAGGTGTGTCCGAAGTGTTCACCAAATGGTTGTGGCGTAGCCGGAAGATGATTTTGGCATGTCCAGCAGGTGGTTTTGGCGAGTCGAGAAGGTGGTTCTGGCGTGCTCGGCAGGGGCTTCCGGTGTCATTGGCATGTGGTTCGGGCATGTCTGAGAGGTGGTTCCGCCATAGCCGGCAGGTGATTCCCGAGTGTTCCCCAAGTGGTTCTGGCATAGCCGGCAGGTGATTTTGCATGTCAGGCAATGGTTCCGGCGATTCGTGCCAGTGTTTCCGGCATGTCCGGCAGGTGATTCCGGCAAGTCCAGCAGGTGGTTCCGGCATGCCCGGCAGGTGATTCCGGAGTGTCTGCCACGTGGTTCTGGCGTACCTGGCAGGTGATTTTGGCGTGTCTGGCAGGTGTTTCTTGCAAGTCGAGCATGTGGCTCAGGCATGATCAGCAGGTGCTTCTGGCCTGTCCGGCACGTGGTTCTGGTGTGTCAGAGGGCTGGTTCTGGCATTTCCGGCAGATGATTCCGGAGTGTCCACCAAGTGGTTCTGGTAGACCTGGCAGGTGATTTTGGCGTGTCTGGAATGTGGTTCCGGCTAGTTGAGCAGGTGGATCAGGCGTGCTAGCCAGGGGGTTCAGGCGGGTCTGGCAGGTGGTTTCGGTCTGTTCGGGGTGTGGTTCCGGCATCTCAGGCACATGGTTCTGGCACGTCTGAGAGGTGGTTCCGTTCGGCCCGACTGGTGTTTCCATGGTGTCCGCCAAGTGGTTCTGGCATAGCTGGCAGGTGATGTTGGCGTGACCAGCAGGTGGTTCCAGCAAGCCCGGCAGGTGATTCCGAAGAGTTCACCAAATGGTTGTGGCGTAGCCGGCAGGTGATTTTGGCGTGTCCAGAAGGTGGTTTTGGCGTGTCCAGCAGGTGGCTCCGGCGAGCTCGGCAGGTGCTACCGGCGTGTCCGGAACATGGTTCTGGCAAGTCTGAGAGATGGTTCCGGCATGCCAGGCAGCTGATTCCGGAGTGTCCGCCACGTGGTTCCGGCGTTCCCGGCAGGTGATTTTGGCGTGTCTGGCAGGTGTTTCTTTCAAGTCGAGCATGTGGCTCAGGCATGCTCAGCAGGTGCTTCCGGCGTGTCTGGCACGTGGTTCTGGTGTGTCTGAGAGCTGGTTCAGGCATGTCCGGCAGATGATTCCGGAGTGTCCACCAAGTGGTTGTTGCATACCCGGCAGGTGATTTTAGCGTGTCAGGTAGGTGGTTCCAGCGAGTCGAGTAGGTGGTTCCGGCGTGCTCGGCAGGTGGTTCAGGCGGGTCTGGCAGGTGGTTTCGGTCTGTTCGGGGTGTGGTTCCTGCATCTCAGGCACATGGTTCTGGCACGTCTGATAGGTGGTTCCGGCCCGCCCGACAGGTGTTTCCGGAGTGTCCGCCAAGTGGTTATGGCATAGCTGAAAGGTGATGTTGGCGTGACCGGCAGGTGGTTCCAGCCAGCCCGGCAGGTGATTCCGGAGTGTCTGCCGAGTGGTTCTGGCGTAGCCGGCAGGTGATTTTTGCGTGTCCAGAAGGTGGTTTCGTGGAGCTCGGCAGCTGGTACCGGCGTGTCCGGAACATGGTTCTGGCACGTCTGAGAGATGGTTCCGGCATGCCCGGCAGGTGGTTCCGGAGTGTCTGCCGAGTGGTTCTGGCGTAGTCGGCAGGTGATTCTGGCGTGTCCAGCAGGTGGTTCTGGGGAGTGGATCAGGTGGTTCCGGCATACTCGGCAGGTGGTACCGTCGTCTCCGGACCATGGTTCTGGCAAATCTGAGAGGTGGTTCCGGCATGCCCGACAGGTGATTCCGGAGTGTTCGCCAACTGGTTCTGGCGTAGCCGGCAGGTCATTTTGCATGTCCGGGGGTGGTTCCGGCGAGTCAAGCCGGTGGTTCCGGCGTGTCCGGCATGTGTTTCCGGTCTGTCCGGCAGGGGGTTCTGGCGTGTCCGGCACAAGGTTCTGGCACGTCTGAGAGTTGGTTCCGGCATGCCCGACAGGTGATTCCGGAGTGTCCACCACGTCGTTCTGGCATACCCGGCAGGTGATTTTGGCGTGTCTGGCAGGTGTTTCTTGCAAGTCGAGCATGTGGCTCAGGCATGCTCAGCAGGTGCTTCCGGCGTCTCTGGCACGTGGTTCTGGTGTGTCTGAGAGCTGGTTGTGGCATGTCCGGCAGATGATTCCGGAGTGTCCACCAAGTGGTTCTGGTATACCTGGCAGGTGATTTTGGCGTGTCAGGAAGGTGGTTATGGCTAGTTGAGCAGGTGGATCAGGCGTGCTCGCCAGGGGGTTCAGGCGGGTCTGGCAGGTGGTTTCGTCCTGTTCGGGGTGTGGTTCCAGCATCTCAGGCACGTGGTTCTGGCACGTCTGAGAGGTGGTTGCGGCCGGCCCGACAGGTGTTTCCGGAGTGTCCGCCAAGTGGTTCTGGCGTAGCTGGCAGGTGATGTTGGCGTGACCGGCAGGTGGTTCCAGCAAGCCAGGCAGGTGACTCTGGAGTGTCCAGCCACGTGGTTCTGGCGTAGCCGGCAGGTGATTTTCGCGTGTCCAGCAGGTGGTTCCGGCGAGCTCGGCACGTAGTAGCGGCGTGTCCGGAACATGGTTCTGGCACGTCTGAGAGATGGTTCCGGCATGCCCGGCAGGTGATTCCGGAGTGTCCGGCATGTGGTTCTGGCACCTGTGAGAGGTGGTTCCGGCATGCCCGGCAGGTGGTTCCGGAGTGTCTGCCGAGTGGTTCTGACGTAGACGGCAGGTGATTCTGGCGTGTCCAGCAGGTGGTTCTGGGGAGTGGATCAGGTGGTTCCGGCATACTCGGCAGGTGGTACCGGCGTGTCCAGAACATGGTTCTGGCAAGTCTGAGAGGTGGTTACGACATGCCCGACAGGTGATTCCGGAGTGTCCGCCACGTGGTTCTGGCGTACCCGGCAGGTGATTTTGGCATGTCCCGCAGGTGGTTCTGGGGAGTGGAGAAGGTGGTTCCGGCATACTCGGCAGGTGGTCCCGGCGTGTCCGGCACATGTTTCTCGCACGTCTGAGAGGTGGTTCCGGCATGCCCGGCAGGTGATCCCGGAGAGTCCTCCAAGAGGTTCTGGCGTACCCCGCAGGTGTTTCTCGTGTGTCCGGCAGGTGGCTCTGTTGAGTCGAGCATGTGGTTCCGGCGTGCTCGGCAGGTGGTTCCGGCAGGTCCGGCAGGTGTTTGCCATCTGTCCATGACGTGGTTCCGGCATGCCCGCAAGGTGATTCTGGAGTGTCCACCCAGTGGTTTTGGCGAGGCCGGCATATGATTTTGGCCTGTGAGGCAGGAGGTTCCGGCATGTCCAGCAGGTGGTTCCGGAGAGCTCGGCAGGTGCTTCTGGTCTCTCCGGCACGTGGTTGTGTAACGTCTGAGAGAAGGTTCCAGCATGCCCGGCAGGTGATTCCAGAGTCTCCGGCATGTGGTTCTGGCACCTTTGATAGGTGGTTCCGGCATGCCAGGCAGGTGATTCCGGAGTCTCCGGCATGTGGTTCTGGCACCTCTGAGAGGTGGTTCCGGAATGCCTGGCATGTGATTCCGGAGGGTCTGCCGTGTGGTTCTGGCATAGCCGGCAGTTGATTTTGGCGTGTCCAGTAGGTGGTTCTGGGGAATGGATCAGCTGGTTCCGGCATACTCGGCAGGTGGTACCGGCGTGTCCAGAACATGGTTCTGGCAAGTCTGAGAGGTGGTTCTGGCATGCCCGACAGTTGATTCCGGAGTGTCCGCCAAGTGTTTCTGGCGTACCCGGCAGGTGATTTTGGCCTGTCCGACAGGTGTTTCTTGCGAGTCGTGCAGGTGGCTCAGGCATGCTCAGCTGGTGCTTCCGGCGTCTCTGGCACGTGGTTCTGGTGTGTCTGAGAGCTGGTTCTGGCATGTCCGGCAGATGATTCCAGAGTCTCCACCAAGTGGTTCTGGTATACCTGGCAGGTGATTTTGGCGTGTCAGGAAGGTGGTTCCGGCTAGTTGAACAGGTGGATCAGGTGTGCTCGCCAGGGGGTTCAGGCGGGTCTGGCAGGTGGTTTCGGTCTGTTCGGGGTGTGGTTCCGGCATCTCAGGCACGTGGTTCTGGCACGTCTGAGAGGTGGTTGCGGCCGGCCCGACAGGTGTTTCCGGAGTGTCCGCCAAGTGGTTCTGGCGTAGCTGGCAGGTGATGTTGGCGTGACCGGCAGGTGTTTCCAGCAAGCCCGGCAGGTGATTCTGGAGTGTCCGGCAAGTGGTTCTGGCGTAGCCGGCAGGTGATTTTGGCGTGTCCAGCAGGTGGTTCCGGCGAGCTCGTCAGGTGGTAGCGGCGTGTCCGGAACATGGTTCTGGCACGTCTGAGAGATGGTTCCGGCATGCCCGGCAGGTGATTCCGGAGTGTCTGGCATGTGGTTCTGGCACCTCAGAGAGTTGGTTCCGGCATGCCCGGCAGGTGGTTCAGGAGTGTCTGCCACGTGGTTCTGGCGTAGATGGCAGGTGATGTTGGCGTGACCGGCAGGTGGTTCCAGCCAGCCCGGCAGGTGATTCCGAAGTGTTCACCAAATGGTTGTGGCGTAGACGGCAGGTGATTTTGGCGTGTCCGGCAGGTGGTTTTGGCGAGTCGAGCAGGTGGTTCTGGCGTGCTCGGCAGGTGCTTCCGGTGTCATTGGCATGTCGTTCCGGCATGTCTGAGAGGTGGTTCCGCCATACCCGGCAGGTGATTCCGGAGTGTTCGCCAAGTGGTTCTGGCGTAGCCGGCAGGTGATTTTGCATGTCCGGCAATGGTTCCGGAGATTCGAGCCGGTGGTTCTGGCGTGTCCGGCAGGTGGTTCTGGTCTGTCCAGCAGGTGGTTCTGCGGTGCCCGGCACGAGGTTCTGGCACGTCTGAGAGGTTGTTTCGGCATGCCCTTCACGTGATTGCGGCTTGTCCACCAAGTGGTTCTGGTGTAGCGGGCAGGTGATTTTGGCGTGTCCGGCAGGTGGTTCTGGGGAGTGGATCAGGAACTTCCGGCATTCTCGGCAGGTGCTTCCGCCGTCTCCGGCATGTGGTTGTGGCACCTCTGAGAGGTGTTTCCAGCATGCCCGGCAGGTGATTCCGGAGTGTGCGACAAGTGGTTGTGGCGTAGCCGGCTGCCGATTCTGGCGTGTCCGGAAGGTGGTTCTGGCGAGTCCAGCAGGTGGTCCCGGCGTGTCTGGCAGCTGGTTCCGGCCTGTCCTGGAGGTGGTTCCGGAGTGTCTGCCGAGTGGTTCTGGCATAGCCGGCAGGTGATTTTGGCGTGTCCAGCAGGTGGTTCTGGGGAGTGGAGAAGGTGGTTCCGGCATACTCATCAGGTGGTTTCGGTGTGTCCGGCACATGGTTCTGGCACCTCTGAGAGGTGGTTCCGGCATGCCCGGCAGGTGATCCCGGAGAGTCCTCCAAGTGGTTCTGGCGTAGCTGGCAGGTGATGTTGGTGTGACCGGCAGGTGGTTCCAGCAAGCCCGGCAGGTGATTCTGGAGTGTCCGCCAAGTGGTTCTGGCGTAGCCGGCAGGTGATTTTGGCGTGTCCAGCAGGTGGTCCTGGCGTGCTCGGCAGGTGGCAGCGGCGTGTCCGGAACATGGTTCTGGCACGTCTGAGAGATGGTTCCGGCTTGCCCGGCAGGTGATTCCGGAGTGTCCGGCATGTGGTTCTGGCACCTCTGATAGGTGGTTCCGGCATGCCCGGCAGGTGGTTCCGGAGTGTCTGCCGAGTGGTTCTGGCGTAGACGGCAGGTGATTCTGGCGTGTCCAGCAGGTGGTTCTGGGGAGTGGATCAGGTGGTTCCGGCATACTCGGCAGGTGTTACCGGCGTGTCCGGAACATGGTTCTGGCAAGCCTGATAGGTGGTTCCGGCATGCCCGGCAGGTGATTCGGGAGTGTTCGCCAAGTGGTTCTGGCGTAGCCGGCAGGTGATTTTGCATGTCCGGCGGTGGTTCCGGCGAGTCTAGCTGGTGGTTCCGGCATGTCCGGCAGGTGGTTCCGGTCTGTCCGGCAGGTGGTTCTGGCGTGTCCGGCACGAGGTTCTGGCACGTCTGAGAGGTGGTTCCGGCGTGCCCGACAGGTGATTCCGGAGTGTCCGCCACGTGGTTCTGGCGTACCCGGCAGGTGATTTTGGCGTGTCCGGCAGGTGGTTCTGGGGAGTGGATCTTGAACTTCCGGCATTCTCGGCAGGTGCTTCCGCCGTCTCCGGCATGTGGTTGTGGCACCTCTGAGAGGTTGTTCCAGCATGCCCGGCAGGTGATTCCGGAGTGTGCGACAAGTGGTTGTGGCATAGCCGGCTGGTGATTTTGGCGTGTCCAGCAGGTGGTTCCGGCGAGCTCGGCAGGTGGTAGCGGCGTGTCCGGAACATGGTTCTGGCACGTCTGAGAGATGGTTCCGGCATGCCCGGCAGGTGGTTCCGGAGTGTCTGCCGAGTGGTTCTGGCGTAGACGGCAGGTGATTCTGGCGTGTCCAGCAGGTGGTTCTGGTGAATGGATCAGGTGGTTCCGGCATACTCGGCAGGTGGTACCGGCGTGTCCGGAACATGGTTCTGGCAAGCCTGATAGGTGGTTCCGGCATGCCCGGCAGGTGATTCGGGAGTGTTCGCCAAGTGGTTCTGGCGTAGCCGGCAGGTGATTTTGCATGTCCGGCAATGGTTCCGGCAAGTCGAGCTGGTGGTTCCGGCGTGTCCGGCAGGTGGTTCCGGTCTGTCCGGCAGGTGGTTCTGGCGTGTCCGGCATGAGGTTCTGGCACGTCGGAGAGGTGGTTCCGGCATGCCCGACAGGTGATTCCGGAGTGTCCGCCACGTGGTTCTGGCGTACCCAGCAGGTGATTTTGGCGTGTCTGGCAGGTGTTTCTTGCAAGTCGAGCATGTGGCTCAGGCATGCTCAGCACGTGCTTCCGGCGTCTCCGGCACGTGTTTCTGGTGTGTCTGAGAGCTGGTTCTGGCAAGTCCGGCAGATGATTCCGGAGTGTCCACCAAGTGGTTCTGGCATACCCGGCAGGTGATTTTGGCGTGTCAGGTAGGTGGTTCCGGCGAGTCGAGTAGGTGGTTCCGGCGTGCTCGGCAGGTGGGTCAGGTGGGTCTGGCAGGTGGTTTTGGTCTGTTCGTGGTGTGGTTCCGGCATCTCAGGCACATGGTTCTGGCACGTCTGAGAGGTGGTTCCGGCCGGCCCGACAGGTGTTTCCGGAGTGTCCGCCAAGTGGTTGTGGCGTAGCTGAAAGGTGATGTTGGCGTGACCGGCAGGTGGTTCCAGCCAGCCCGGCAGGTGATTCCGGAGTGTCCGCCAAGTGGTTCTGGCGTAGCCGGCAGTTCATTTTGCATGTCCGGCGGTGGTTCCGGCGAGTCGAGCCGGTGGTTCCGGTGTGTCCGGCAGGTGGTTCTGGCGTGACCGGCACGAGGTTCTGGCACGTCTGAGAGTTGGTTCCCGCATGCCCGACAGGTGATTCCGGAGTGTCCGCCACGTGGTTCTGGCGTACCCGGCAGGTGATTTTGGCGTCTCTGGCAGGTGTTTCTTGCAAGTCGAGCATGTGGCTCAGGCATGCTCAGCAGGTGCTTCCGGCGTGTCTGGCACGTGGTTCTGGTGTGTCTGAGAGCTGGATCTGGCATGTCCGGCAGATGATTCCGGAGTGTCCAACAAGTGGTTGTGGCATACCCGGCAGGTGATTTTAGCGTGTCAGGTAGGTGGTTCCAGCGAGTCGAGTAGGTGGTTCCGGCGTTCTCGGCAGGTGGTTCAGGCGGGTCTGGCAGGTGATTTCGGTCTGTTCGGGGTGTGGTTCTGGCATCTCAGTCACATGGTTCTGGCACGTCTGATAGGTGGTTCTGGCTGGCCCGACAGGTGTTTCCATGGTGTCCGCCAAGTGGTTCTGGCATAGCTTGCAGGTGATGTTGGCGTGACCCGCATGTGGTTCCAGCCAGCCCGGCAGGTGTGTCCGAAGTGTTCACCAAATGGTTGTGGCATAGCCGGAAGATGATTTTGGCGTGTCCAGCAGGTGGTTTTGGCGAGTCGAGAAGGTGGTTCTGGCGTGCTCGGCAGGGGCTTCCGGTGTCATTGGCATGTGGTTCCGGCATGTCTGAGAGGTGGTTCCGCCATAGCCGGCAGGTGATTCCCGAGTGTTCCCCAAGTGGTTCTGGCATAGCCGGCAGGTGATTTTGCATGTCAGGCAATGGTTCCGGCGAGTCGTGCCAGTGTTTCCGGCATGTCCGGCAGGTGATTCCGGCAAGTCCAGCAGGTGGTTCCGGCATGCCCGTCAGGTGATTCCGGAGTGTCCGCCACGTGGTTCTGGCGTAGCCGGCAGGTGATTTTTGCATGTGCGGCAATGGTTACGGCGAGTCGAGCCGGTGGTTCCGGCGTGTCCGGCAGGTGGTTCCAGTCTGTCCAGCAGGTGGTTCTGGGGTGTCCGGCACGAGGTTCTGGCACGTCTGAGAGGTTGTGTCGGCATGCCGTTCACGTGATTCCGGCTTGTCGACCAACTGGTTCTGGTGTAGCGGGCAGGTGATTTTGGCGTGTCCGGCAGGTGGGACCGGTGAGTCAAGCAGGTGGTTCCGGCGAGTGTTTCCTGTGTTTCCGGTCTGTCCGGGAGATGGTTCCGGCCTGTCCGGCACGTGCTTCTGGCACTTCTGAGACGTTGTGCTGGCATGCCCGGCAGGTGATTCTGGAGTGTCCCCCAAGTGGTTCTGGCGTAGCCGGCAGGTGATTTTGGCGTGTCCGGCAGGTGGTTCTGGGGAGTGGATCTTGAACTTCCGGCATTCTCGGCAGGTGCTTCCGCCGTCTCTGGCATGAGGTTGTGGCACCTCTGAGAGGTGGTTCCAGCATGCCCGGCAGGTGATTCCGGAGTGTGCGACAAGTGGTTGTGGCGTAGCCGGCTGGTGATACTGGCGTGTCCGGCAGGTGGTTCCGGCGTGCTCGGCAGGTGGTTCCGGCATGTCCGGCAGGTGTTTGCCGTCTGTCCATGACGTGGTTCCGGCATGCCCGCAAGGTGATTCTGGAGTGTCCACCCAGTGGTTTTGGCGTAGCCGGCATATGATTTTGGCCTGTGAGGCAGGTGGTTCCGGCATGTCCAGCAGGTGGTCCCGGAGAGCTCGGCAGGTGCTTCCGGTCTCTCCGGCACGTCGTTGTGGCACGTCTGAGAGAAGTTTCTGGCATGCCCGGCAGGTGATTCCAGAGTGTCCGGCATGTGGTTCTGCCACCTTTGATATGTGGTTCCGGCATGCCCGGCAGGTGATTCCGGAGTCTCCGGCATGTGGTTCTGGCACCTCTGAGAGGTGGTTCCGGAATGCCTGGCATGTGATTCCGGAGTGTCTGCCGTGTGGTTCTGGCATAGCCGGCAGTTGATTTTGGCGTGTCAGGTAGGTGGTTCCGGCGAGTCGAGTAGGTGGTTCTGGCGTGCTCGGCAGGTGCTTCCGGTGTCATTGGTATGTGGTTCCGGCATGTCTGAGAGGTGGTTCCGCCATGCCCGGCAGGTGATTCCGGACTGTTCGCCAAGTGGTTCTGGCGTAGCCGGCAGGTCATTTTGCATGTCCGGCAGTTGGTTTTGGCGAGTCGAGCAGGTGGTTCTGGCGTGCTCGGCAGGTGCTTCCGGTGTCATTGGCATGTGGATCCGGCATGTCTGAGAGGTGGTTCCGGCATGCCCGGCAGGTGATTCCGGAGTGTGCGACAAGTGGTTGTGGCGTAGCCGGCTGGTGATACTGGCGTGTCCGGCAGGTGGTTCTGGCGAGTTGAGCAGGTGGTCCCGGCGTGTCCGGCAGCTGGTTCCGGTCTGTCCTGGAGGTGGTTCCGGAGTGTCTGCCGAGTGGTTCTGGCGTAGCCGGCAGGTGATTTTGGCGTGTCCAGCAGGTGGTTCTGGGGAGTGGAGCAGGTGGTTCCGGCATACTTGGCATGTGGTCCCGGCGTGTCCGGCACATGGTTCTGGCACCTCTGAGAGGTGGTTCCCTCATGCCCGGCAGGTGATCCCGGAGAGTCCTCCAAGTGGTTATGGCGTACCCCGCAGGTGTCTCTGGTGTGTCCAGCAGGTGGCTCTGGTGAGTCGAGCAGGTGGTTCTGGAGAGCTCGGCAGGTGCTTCCGGTCTCTCCGGCACGTCGTTGTGGCACGTCTGAGAGAAGGTTCCGGCATGCCCGGCAGGTGATTCCAGAGTCTTCGGCATGTGGTTCTGGCACCTTTGATAGGTGGTTCCGGCATGCCCGGCAGGTGATTCCGGAGTCTCCGGCATGTGGTTCTGGCACCTCTGAGAGGTGGTTCCGGAATGCCTGGCATGTGATTCCGGAGTGTCTGCCGTGTGGTTCTGGCATAGCCGGCAGTTGATTTTGGCGTGTCCAGTAGGTGGTTCTGGGGAGTGGATCAGCTGGTTCCGGCATACTCGGCAGGTGGTCCCGGCGTGTCCAGCACATGGTTCTGGCACCTCTGAGAGGTGGTTCCGGCATGCCCGGCAGGTGATCCCAGAGAGTCCTCAAAGTGGTTCTGGCGTACCCCGCAGGTGTTTCTGGTGTGTCCGGCAGGTGGCTCTGATGAGTCGAGCAGGTGGTTCCAGCGTGCTCGGCAGGTGGTTCCGGCATGTCCGGCAGGTGTTTGCCGTCTGTCCATGACGTGGTTCCGGCATGCCCGCAAGGTGATTCTGGAGTGTCCACCCAGTGGTTTTGGCGTAGCCGGCATATGATTTTGGCCTGTGAGGCAGGTGGTTCCGGCATGTCCAGCAGGTGGTCCCGGAGAGCTCGGCAGGTGCTTCCGGTCTCTCCGGCACGTCGTTGTGGCACGTCTGAGAGAAGGTTCCGGCATGCCCGGCAGGTGATTCCAGAGTCTCCGGCATGTGGTTCTGCCACCTTTGATATGTGGTTCCGGCATGCCCGGCAGGTGATTCCGGAGTCTCCGGCATGTGGTTCTGGCACCTCTGAGAGGTGGTTCCGGAATGCCTGGCATGTGATTCCGGAGTGTCTGCCGTGTGGTTCTGGCATAGCCGGCAGTTGATTTTGGCGTGTCAGGTAGGTGGTTCCGGCGAGTCGAGTAGGTGGTTCTGGCGTGCTCGGCAGGTGCTTCCGGTGTCATTGGTATGTGGTTCCGGCATGTCTGAGAGGTGGTTCCGCCATGCCCGGCAGGTGATTCCGGAGTGTCCGACATGTGGTTCTGGCACCTCTGAGAGGTGGTACCGGAATGCCTGGCATGTGATTCCGGACTGTCTGCCGAGTGGTTCTGGCGTAGCCGGCAGTTGATTTTGGCGTGTCCACTAGGTGGTTCTGGGGAGTGGATCAGCTGGTTCCGGCATACTCGGCAGGTGGTCCTAGCGTGTCCAGAACATGGTTCTGGCAAGTCTGAGAGGTGGTTCCGGCACGCCCGACAGGTGATTCCGGAGCGGCCGCCAATTCATTCTGGCGTACCCGGCAGGTAATTTTGGCATGTCCGACAGGTGTTTCTTGTGAGTCGAGCAGGTGGCTCAGGCATGTTCAGCTGGTGCTTCCGGCGTCTCTGGCACGTTGTTCTGGTGTGTCTGAGAGCTGGTTCTGGCATGTCCGACAGATGATTCCGGAGTCTCCAACAAGTGGTTGTGGCATACCCGGCAGGTGATTTTGGCGTGTCCAGCAGGTGGTTTTGGCGAGTCGAGCAGGTGGTTCTGGCGTGCTCGGCAGGTGCTTCCGTTGTCATTGGCATGTGGTTCCGGCACGTCTGAGAGGTGGTTCCGCTATGCCTGGCAGGTGATTCTGGAGTGTTCGCCAAGTGGTTCTGGCGTAGCCGGCAGGAGATTTTGCATGTCCGGCAATGGTTCCGTCGAGTCGAGCCAGTGGTTCCAGCATGCCCGCAGGTGATTCCGGCCTGTCCAGCAGGTGGTTCTGGGCAGTGGATCAGGTGGTTCCGGCATGCCCGGCAGGTGATTCCGGAGTGTCCGGCATGTGGTTCTGGCACCTCTGAGAAGTTGTTCTGGTTTGCCCGGCTGGTGATACCGGAGTGTCCGGCATTTGGTTCTGGCACCTCTGAGAGGTGGTTCCGGGATGCCTGGCATGTGATTCCGGAGTGTCTGCCGAGTGGTTCTGGCGTGTCCAGCAGGTGTTTCCGGTCTGTCTGGCGGGTGGTTCTGGGGAGTGGATCAGATGGTTCCGGCATGCCCGGCAGGTGATTCCGGAGTGTCCGCCACGTGGTTGTAGTGTACCCGGCAGGTGATTTTGGCGTGTCTGGCAGGCGTTTCTTGCAAGTCGAGCATTTGGCTCAGGCATGATCAGCAGGTGCTTCCGGCCTGTCCGGCACGTGGTGCTGGTGTGTCTGAGAGCTGGTTCTGGCATGTCCAGCAGATGATTCCGGAGTGTCCACCAACTGGTTCTGGTACACCTGGCAGGTGATTTTGGCGTGTCAGGAAGTTGGCTCCGGCTAGTTGAGCAGGTGAATCAGGCGTGCTCGCCAGGGGGTTCAGGAGGGTCTGGCAGGAGGTTTCGGTCTGTTCGGGGAGTGGTTCCGGCATCTCAGGCTCATGGTTCTGGCACCTCTTAGAGGTGGTTCTGGCCGGCCCGACTGGTGTTTCCATGGTGTCCGCCAAGTGGTTCTGGCATAGCTGGCAGGTGATGTTGGCGTGACCAGCAGGTGGTTCCAGCAAGCCCGGCAGATGATTCCGTAGAGTTCACCAAATGGTTGTGGCGTAGCCGGCAGGTGATTTTGGCGTGTCCAGCAGGTGGTTTTGGTGAGTCGAGCAGGTGGGTCTGGCGTGCTCGGCAGGTGCTTCCGGTGTCATTGGCATGTGGATCCGGCATGTCTGAGAGGTGGTTCCAGCATGCCCGGCAGGTGGTTCCGGAGAGTCTGCCGAGTGGTTCTGGAGCCAGCCCGGCAGGTGATTCCGAAGAGTTCACCAAATGGTTGTGGCGTAGCCGGCAGGTGATTTTGGTGTGTCAGGAAGGTGGTTACGGCTAGTAGAGCAGGTGGATCAGGCGTGCTCACCAGGGTGTTCAGGCGGGTCTGGCAGGTGGTTTCGGTCTGTTCGGGGAGTGGTTGCGGCATCTCAGGCACATGGTTCTGGCATGTCTGAGAGGTGGTTCCGGCCGGCCCGACAGGTGTTTCCGGAGTGTCTGCCGTGTGGTTCTTGCGTAGCTGGCAGATGATTTTGGCGTGTCCAGCAGGTGGTTCCGGCGAGCTCGGCATGTGGTACCAGCGTGTCCGGAACATGGTTCTGGCACGTCTGAGAGATGGTTCCGGCATGTGAGGCAGGTGATTCCGGAGTGTCCGGCATGTGGTTCTGGCACCTCTGAGAGGTGGCTCCAGCATGCCTCGCAGGTGATTCCGGAGTGTCCGGCATGTGGTTCTGGCACATCTGAGAGGTGGTTCCGGCATGCCCGGCAGGTGATTCCGGAGTGTCCGCCACGTGGTTCTGGCTTACCCGGCAGGTGATTTTGGCGTTTCTGGCAGGTGTTTCTTGCAAATCGAGCATGTGGCTCAGGCATTATCAGCAGGTGCTTCCGGCGTGTCCGGCACGTGGTTCTGGTGTGTCAGAGGGCTGGTTCTGGCATTTCCGGCAGATGATTCCGGAGTGTCCACCAAGTGGTTCTGGTAGACCTGGCAGGTGATTTTGGCGTGTCTGGAAGGTGGTTCCGGCTAGTTGAGCAGGTGGATCAGGCGTGCTCGCCAGGGGGTTCAGGCGGGTCTGGCAGGTGGTTTCGGTCTGTTCGGGGTGTGGTTCCGGCATCTCAGGCACATGGTTCTGGCACGTCTGAGATGTGGTTCCGGCCGGCCCTACAGGTGTTTCCGGAGTGTCCGCCAAGTGGTTCCGGCGTAGCTGAAATGTGATGTTGGCGTGAACGGCAGGTGGTTCCAGCCAGCCCGGCAGGTGATTCCGGAGTGTCTGCTGAGTGGTTCTGGCGTAGCCGGCAGGTGATTTTGGCGTGTCCAGCAGGTGGCTCCGGCGAGCTCGGCAGGTGCTACCGGCGTGTCCGGAACCTTGTTCTGGCACGTCTGAGAGATGGTTCCGGCATGCCCGGCAGGTGATTCCGGAGTGTCCGGCATGTGGTTCTGGCACCTCTGAGAGGTGGTTCCGGCATGCCCGGCAGGTGGTTCCGGAGTGTCTGCCGAGTGGTTCTCGCGTAGACGGCAGGTGATTCTGGCGTGTCCAGCAGGTGGTTCTGGGGAGTGGATCAGGTGGTTCCGGCATACTCGGCAGGTGGTACCGGCGTGTCCGGAACATGGTTCTGGCAAGTCTGAGAGGTGGTTCCGGCATGCCCGACAGGTGATTCCGGAGTGTTCGCCAAGTGGTTCTGGCGTAGCCGGCAGGTCATTTTGCATGTCCAGCGGTGGTTCCGGCGAGTCGAGCCGGTGGTTCCGGCGTAGCCGGCAGTTGATTTTGGCGTGTCCACTAGGTGGTTCTCGGGAGTGGATCAGCTGGTTCCGGCATACTCGGCAGGTGGTACCGGCGTGTCCAGAACATGGTTCTGGCAAGTCTGAGAGGTGGTTCCGGCACGCCCGACAGGTGATTCCGGAGCGTCCGCCAAGTGTTTCTGGCGTACCCGGCAGGTGATTTTGGCATGTCCGACAGGTGTTTCTTGCGAGTCGAGCATGTGGCTCAGGCACGCTCAGCTGGTGCTTCCGGCATCTCTGGCACGTGGTTCTGGTGTGTCTGAGAGCTGGTTCTGGCATGTCCGGCAGATGATTCCGGAGTGTCCACCAAGTGGTTCTGGTAGACCTGGCAGGTGATTTTGGCGTGTCAGGAAGGTGGTTCCGGCTATTTGAGCAGGTGGATCAGGCGTGCTCGCCAGGGGGTTCAGGCGGGTCTGGCAGGTGGTTACTGTCTGTTCAGGGAGTGGTTCCGGCATCTCCGGCACATGGTTGTGGCACGTCTGAGAGTTGGTTCCGGCCGGCCCGACAGGTGTTTCCGGAGTGTCTGCCAAGTGGTTCTGCCGTAGCTGAAAGGTGATGTTGGCGTGACTGGCAGGTGGTTCCAGCCAGCCCGGCAGGTGATTCCGGAGTGTCTGCCGAGTGGTTCTGGTGTAGCCGGCAGGTGATTTTGGCGTGTCCAGCGGGTGGTTTTGGCGAGTCGAGCAGGTGGTTCTGGCGTGCTCGGCAGGTGCTTCCGGTGTCATTGGCATGTGGTTCCGGCATGTCTGAGAGGTGGTTCCGCCATGCCCGGCAGGTGATTCCGAAAAGTTCACCAAATGGTTGTGGCGTAGCCGGCAGGTGATTTTGGCATGTCCGGCAGGTGTTTCGGGTCTGTCCGGCAGGTGGTTCTGGCGTGTCCGGCACGAGGTTCTGGCACGTCTGAGAGTTGGTTCCGGCTTGCCCGACAGGTGATTCCCGGAGTGTCCGCCACGTGGTTCTGGTGTACCCGGCAGGTGATTTTGGCATGTCCAGCAGGTGGTTTTGGCGAGTCGAGCAGGTGGTTCTGGCGTGCTCGGCAGGTGCTTCCGGTGTCATTGGCATGTGGTTCCGGCATGTCTGAGAGGTGGTTCCGCCGTGCCCGGCAGGTGATTCCGGAGTGTTCGCCAAGTGATTCTGGCGTAGCCGGCAGGTGATTTTGCATGTCCGGCAATGGTTCCGGCGAGTCGAGCCGGTCGTTCCGGCATGTCCGGCAGGTGGTTCCGGCATGCCCGGCAGGTGATTCCGGAGTGTCCGGCATGTGGTTCTGGCACCTCTGAGAGGTGGTTCCGGCATGCCCGGCAGGTGATACCAGAGTGTCCAGCATTTGGTTCTGGCACCTGTGAGAGGTGGTTCCGGAATGCCTGGCATGTGATTCCGGAGTGTCTGCCGAGTGGTTCTGGCGTAGCCGGGAGGTGATTTTGGCGTGTCAGACAGGTGGTTCCGGCGAGCTCGGCAGGTGGTTCCGGCATGTCCGGAACATGGTTCTGGCACGTCTGAGAGATGGTTCCGGCATGCCCGGCAGATGATTCCGGAGTGTCCGGCATGTGGTTCTGGCACCTCTGAGAGGTGGTTCCGGCATGCCAGGCAGGTGGTTCCGGCATGTCCGGCAGTTGGTTCCGGCATGTCCAGCACGTGGTTCCAGCATGCCCGGCAGATGATTCCGGAGTGTTCGGCATGTGGTTCTGGCACCTCTGAGAGGTGGTTCCGGCATGCCAGGCAGGTGATACCGGAGTGTCCGGCATTTGGTTATGGCACCTCTGAGAGGTGGTTCCGGAATGCCTGGCATGTGATTCCGGAGTGTCTGCCGAGTGGTTCTGGCGTAGCCGGCAGTTGATTTTGGTGTGTCCACTAGCTGGTTCTGGGGAGTGGATCAGCTGGTTCCGGCATACTCGCCAGGTGGTCCCGGCGTGTCCAGAACATGGTTCTGGCAAGTCTGAGAGGTGGTTCCGGCACGCCCGACAGGTGATTCCGGAGTGTTCGCCAAGTGGTTCTGGCGTAGCCGGCAGGTCATTTTGCATGTCCGGAGGTGGTTCCGGCGAGTCAAGCCGGTGGTTCCGGCGTGTCCAGCAGGTGGTTCCTGTCTGTCCAGCAGGTGGTTCTGGCGTGTCCGGCACGAGGTTCTGGCACGTCTGAGAGTTGCTTCCGGCATGCCCGACAGGTGATTCCGGAGTGTCCGCCACGTTGTTCTGGCGTACCCGGCAGGTGATTTTGGCGTGTCTGGCAGGCGTTTCTTGCAAGTCGAGCATTTGGCTCACGCATGATCAGCAGGTGCTTCCGGCGTGTCTGGCACGTGGTTCTGGTGTGTCTGAGAGCTGTTTCTGACATGTCCGGCAGATGATTCCGGAGTGTCCACCAAGTGGTTGTGGCATACCTGGCAGGTGATTTTAGCGTGTCAGGTAGGTGGTTCCAGCGAGTCGAGTAGGTGGTTCCGGCGTGCTCGGCAGGTGGTTCAGGCGGGTCTGGCACGTGGTTACGGTCTGTTCGGGGTGTGGTTCCGGCATCTCAGGCACATGGTTCTGGCACATCTGATAGGTGGTTCCGGCCGGCCCGACAGGTGTTTCCATGGTGTCCGCCAAGTGGTTCTGGCATAGCTGGCAGGTGACGTTGGCGTGACCGGCAGGTGGTTCCAGCCAGCCCGGCAGGTGATTCCGAAGAGTTCACCAAATGGTTGTGGCGTAGCCGGCAGGTGATTTTGGCGTGTCCAGCAGGTGGTTTTGGCGAGTCGAGCAAGTGGTTCTGGCGTGCTCGGCAGGTGCTTCCGGTGTCATTGGCATGTAGTTCCGGCATGTCTGAGAGGTGGTTCCGCCATGCCCGGCAGGTGATTCCCGAGTGTTCCCCAAGTGGTTCTGGCATAGCCGGCAGGTGATTTTGCATGTCCGGCAATGGTTCCGGCGAGTCGAGCCGGTGGTTCCGGCATGTCCGGCAGGTGGTTCCGGCATGCCCGGCAGGTGATTCCGGAGTGTCCGGCATGTGGTTCTGGCACCTCTGAGAGGTGGTTCCGGCATGCCCGGCAGTTGGTTACGGAGTGTCTGCCGACTGGTTCTGGAGTAGCCGGCAGGTGATTCTGGCGTATCCAGCAGGTGGTTCTGGGGAGTGGATCAGGTGGTTCCGGCATACTCGGCAGGTGGTACCGGCGTGTCCGGAACTTGGTTCTGGCAAGTCTGAGAGGTGGTTCTGGCATGCCCGACAGGTGATTCCGGAGTGTTCGCCAAGTGGGTCTGGCGTAGCCGACATGTCATTTTGCATGTCCGGCAATGGTTCCGGCGAGTCGAGCTGGTGGTTCCGGAATGTCCAGCAGGTGGTTCCGGCATGTCCGGCAGGTGGTTCCGGCATGTCAAGCACGTGGTTGCAGCATGCCCGGCAGGTGATTCCGGAGTGTCCGGCATGTGGTTCTGGCACCTCTGAGAGGTGGTTCCGGCATGCCCGGCAGGTGATACCGGAGTGTCCGTCATTTGGTTATGGCACCTCTGAGAGGTGGTTCCTTAATGCCTGGCATGTGATTCCGGAGTCTCTGCCGAGTGGTTCTGGCGTAGCCGGAAGTTGATTTTGGCGTGTCCACTATGTGGTTCTGGGGAGTGGATCAGCTGGTTCCGGCATACTCGGCAGGTGGTCCCGGCGTGTCCAGAAGATGGTTCTGGCAGGTCTGAGAGGTGGTTCCGCCATGCCTGGCACCTGATTCCGGAGTGTTCGCCAAGTGGCTCTGGCGTAGCCGGCAGGAGATTTTGCATGTCCGGCAATGGTTCCTTCGAGTCGAGCCAGTGGTTCCAGCATGTCTGGCAGGTGATTCCGGCATGTCCAGCAGGTGGTTCTGGGGAGTGGATCAGGTGGTTCCGGCATGCCCGGCAGGTGATTCCGGAGTGTCCGGCATGTGGTTCTGGCACCTCTGAGAAGTTGTTCTGTCTTGCCCGGCAGGTGATACCGGAGTGTCCGGCATTTGGTTCTGGCACCTCTGAGATGTGGTTCCGGGATGCCTGGCATGTGATTCCGGAGTGTCTGCCGAGTGGTTCTGGCGTGTCCAGCAGGTGTTTCCGGTCTGTCTGGCAGGTGGTTCTGGCGTGTCTGGCACGAGGTTCTGGCACCTCTGAGAGTTGGTTCCGGCTTGCCCGACAGGTGATTCCGGAGTTTCCGCCACGTGGTTCTTGAGTACCCTGCATTTGATTTTGGCTTCTCTGGCTGGTGTTTCTTGCAAGTCGAGCATTTGGCTCAGGCATGATCAGCAGGTGCTTCCGGCGTGTCTGGCACGTGGTTCTGGTGTGTCTGAGAGCTGGTTTTGGCATGTCCGGCAGATGATTCCGGAGTGTCCGCCATGTGGTTCTGGCACCTCTGAGATGTGTTTCCGGCATGCCCGGCAGGTCCTTCCAGAGTGTCTGCCGAGTGGTTCTGGCGTAGCCGGCAGGTGATTCTGGTGTGTCCAGCAAGTGGTCCTGGGGAGTGGATCATGTGTTTCCGGCATACTCGGCAGGTGGTACCGGCGTGTCCGGAACATGTTTCTGGCAAGTCTGAGAGGTGGTTCCGGCATGCCCGACAGGTGATTCCGGAGTGTTCGCCAAGTGGTTCTGGCGTAGCCGGCAGGTCATTTTGCATGTCCGGCGGTGGTTCCGGCAAGTCAAGCCGGTGGTTCCGGCGTGTCCAGCAGGTGGGTCCTGTCTGTCCAGCAGGTGGTTCTGGCGTGTCCGGCACGAGGTCCTGGCACGTTTGAGAGGTGGTTCCGGCACGCCCGACAGGTGATTCCGGAGCGTCCGCCAAGTGTTTCTGGCGTACCCGGCAGGGGAATTTGGCATGTCCGACAGGTGTTTCCTGCGAGTCGAGCAGGTGGCTCAGGCATGCTCAGCTGGTGCTTCCGGCGTCTCTGGCACGTGGTTCTGGTGTGTCTGAGAGCTGGTTCTGGCATGTCCGGCAGATGATTCCGGAGTGTCCACCAAGTGGTTCTGGTAGACCTGGCAGGTGATTTTGGCGTGTCAGGAAGGTGATTCCGGCTAGTTGAGCAGTTGGATCATTCGTGCTCGCCAGGGGGTTCAGGCGGGTCTGGCAGGTGGTTTCGGTCTGTTCGGGGAGTGCTTCCGGCATCTCAGGCACATGGTTCTGGCACGTCTGAGATGTGGTTCCGACCGGCCCGACAGGTGTTTCCGGAGTGTCCGCCAAGTGGTTCCGGCGTAGCTGAAAGGTGATGTTGGCGTGACCGGCAGGTGGTTCCAGCCAGCCCGGCAGGTGAGTCCGGAGTGTTCGCCAAGTGGTTCTGGCGTAGCCGGCAGGTGATTTTGCATGTCCGGCAATGGTTCTGGCGAGTCGAGCCGGTGGTTCAGGCATGTCCAGCAGGTGGTTCCCGCATGCCCGGCAGGTGATTCCGTAGTGTCCGGCATGTGGTTCTGGCACCTCTGAGAGGTGGTTCCGGAATGCCTGGCATGTGATTCCGGAGTGTCTTCAGAGTGGTTCTGGCATAGCCGGCAGGTGATTTTGGCGTGTCCAGCAGGTGGTTCCGGCGAGCTCGGCAGGTGGTTCCGGCATGTCCGGAACATGGTTCTGGAACGTCTGAGAGATGGTTCCGGCATGCCCGGCAGGTGATTCCGGAGTGTCCGGCATGTGGTTCTGGCACCTCTGAGAGGTGGTTCCGGCATGACCTGCAGGTGGTTCCGGAGTGTCTGCCGAGTGGTTCTGGCGTAGTCGGCAGGTGATTCTGGCGTGTCCAGCATGTGGTTCTGGGGAGTGGATCAGGTGGTTCCGGCATACTCGGCAGGTGGTACCGGCGTGTCCGCAACATGGTTCTGGCAAGTCTGAGAGGTGGTTCCAGCATGCCCGGCAGGTGATTCCGGAGCGTGCGACAAGTGGTTGTGGCGTAGCCGGCTGGTGATTCTGGCGTGTTCGGCAGGTGGTTCTGGCGAGTCGAGCAGGTGGTCCCGGCGTGTCCGGCAGCTGGTTCCGGTCTGTCCTGGAGGTGGTTCCGGAGTGTCTGCCGAGTGGTTCTGGCGTAGCCGGCAGGTGATTTTGGCGTGTCCAGCAGGTGGTTCTGGGGAGTGGAGCAGGTGGTTCCGGCATACTCGGCAGGTGGTCCCGGCGTTTCCGGCACATGGTTCTGCCACCTCTGAGAGGTGCTTCCGGCATGCCCGGCAGGTGATCCCGGAGAGTCCTCCAAGTGGTTCTGGCGTACCCCGCAGGTGTTTCTGGTGTGTCCGGCAGGTGGCTCTGTTGAGTCGAGCAGGTGGTTCCGGCGTGCTCGGCACGTGGTTCCGGCAGGTCCGACAGGTGTTTGCCGTCTGTCCATGACGTGGTTCCGGCATTCCCGCAAGGTGATTCTGGAGTGTCCACCCAGTGGTTTTGGCGTAGCCGGCATATGATTTTGGCCTGTGAGGCAGGTGGTTCCGGCATGTCCATCAGGTGGTTCCGGAGAGCTCGGCAGGTGCTTCCGGTCTCTCCGGCACGTGGTTGTGGCACGTCTGAGAGAAGGTTCCGGCATGCCCGGCAGGTGATTCCAGAGTCTCCGGCATGTGGTTCTGGCACCTCTGATAGGTGGTTCCGGCATGCCCGGCAGGTGATTCCGGAGTCTCCGGCATGTGGTTCTGGCACCTCTGAGAGGTGGTTCCGGAATGCCTGGCATGTGATTCCGGAGTGTCTGCCGTGTGGTTCTGGCATAGCCGGCAGTTGATTTTGGCGTGTCCAGTAGGTGGTTCTGGGGAGTGGATCAGCTGGTTCCGGCATACTCGGCAGGTGGTACCGGCGTGTCCAGAACATGGTTCTGGCAAGTCTGAGAGGTGGTTCCGGCATGCCCGACAGGTGATTCCGGAGTGTCCGCCAAGTGTTTCTGGCGTACCCGGCAGGTGATTTTGCCCTGTCCGACAGGTGTTTCTTGGGAGTCGTGCAGGTGGCTCAGGCATGCTCAGCTGGTGCTTCCGGCGTCTCTGGCACGTGGTTCTGGTGTGTCTGAGAGCTGGTTCTGGCATGTCTGGCAGATGATTCCAGAGTGTCCACCAAGAGGTTCTGGTATACCTGGCAGGTGATTTTGGCGTACAGGAAGGTGGTTCCGGTTAGTTGAACAGGTGGATCAGGTGTGCTCGCCAGTGGGTTCATGCAGGTCTGGCAGGTGGTTTCGGTCTGCTCGGGGTGTGGTTCCGGCATCTCAGGCACGTGGTTCTGGAACGTCTGAGAGGTGGTTGCGGCCGGCCCGACAGGTGTTTCCGGAGTGTCTGCCAAGTGTTTCTGGCGTAGCTGGCAGGTGATGTTGGCGTGACCGGCAGGTGGTTCCAGCAAGCCCGGCAGGTGATTCTGGAGTGTCCGCCAAGTGGTTCTGGCGAAGCCGGCATGTGATTTTGGCGTGTCCAGCAGGTGGTTCCGGCGAGCTCGGCAGGTGGTAGCGGCGTGTCCGGAACATGGTTCTGGCACGTCTGAGAGATGGTTCCGGCATGCCCGGCAGGTGGTTCCGGAGTGTCTGCCGAGTGGTTCTGGCGTAGACGGCAGGTGATTCTGGCGTGTCCAGCAGGTGGTTCTGGGGAGTGGATCAGGTGGTTCCGGCATACTCGGCAGGTGGTACCGGCGTGTCCGGAACATGGTTCTGGCAAGCCTGATAGGTGGTTCCGGCATGCCCGGCAGGTGATTCGGGAGTGTTCGCAAAGTGGTTCTGGCGTAGCCGGCAGGTGATTTTGCATGTCCGGCGGTGGTTCCGGCGAGTCGAGCTGGTGGTTCCGGCGTGTCCGGCAGGTGGTTCCGGTCTGTCCGGCAGGTGGTACTGGCGTGTCCGGCACGAGGTTCTGGCACGCCTGAGAGGTGGTTCCGGCATGCCCGACAGGTGATTCCGGAGTGTCCGCCACGTGGTTCTGGCGTACCCGGCAGGTGAGTTTGGCGTGTCTGGCAGGTGTTTCTTGCAAGTCGAGCATGTGGCTCAGGCATGCTCAGCACGTGCTTCCGGCGTGTCCGGCACGTGGTTCTGGTGTGTCTGAGAGCTGGTTCTGGCATGTCCGGCAGATGATTCCGGAGTGTCCACCAAGTGGTTCTGGCATACCCGGCAGGTGATTTTGGCGTGTCAGGTAGGTGGTTCAGGCGAGTCGATTAGGTGGTTCCGGCGTGCTCGGCAGGTGGTTCAGGCGGGTCTGGCAGGTGGTTTCGCTCTGTTCGGGGTGTGGTTCCGGCATCTCAGGCACATGGTTCTGGCACGTCTGAGAGGTGGTTCCGGCCGGCCCGACAGGTGTTTCCATGGTGTCCGCCAAGTGGTTCTGGCATAGCTGGCAGGTGATTTTGGCGTGTCCAGAAGGTGGTTCTGGGGAGTGGAGCAGGTGGTTCCGGCATACTCATCAGGTGATCCCGGAGTGTCCGGCACATGTTTCTGGCACGTCTGAGAGGTGGTTCCGGCATGCACGTCAGGTGATCCCGGAGAGTCCTCCAAGTGGTTCTGGCGTGCCCCGCAGGTGTTTCTGGTGTGTCCGGCAGGTGGCTCTGTTGAGTCGAGCAGGTGGTTCCGGCGTGCTCGGCAGGTGGTTCCGGCAGGTCCGGCAGGTGTTTGCCGTCTGTCCATGACGTGGTTCCGGCCTGCCCGCAAGGTGATTCTGGAGTGTCCACCCAGTGGTTTTGGCGTAGCCGGCATTTGATTTTGGCCTGTGAGGCAGGTGGTTCCGGCATGTCCAGCACGTGGTTCCGGATAGCTTGGCAGGTGCTTCCGGTCTCTCCGGCACGTGGTCGTGGCACGTCTGAGAGAAGGTTCCGGCATGCCCGGCAGGTGATTCCGGAGTGTCCGGCATGTGGTTCTGGCACCTCTGAGAGGTGGTTCCGGAATGCCTGGCATGTGATTCCGGAGTGTCTGCCGTGTGGTTCTGGCATAGCCGGCAGTTGATTTTGGCGTGTCCAGTAGGTGGTTCTGGGGAGTGGATCAGCTGGTTCCGGAATACTCGGCAGGTGGTACCGGCGTGTCCAGAACATGGTTCTGGCTAGTCTGAGAGGTGGTTCCGGCATGCCCGACAGGTGATTCCGGAGTGTCCGCCAAGTGTTTCTGGCGTACCCGGCAGGTGATTTTGGCCTGTCCGACACGTGTTTCTTGCGAGTCGTGCAGGTGGCTCAGGCATGCTCAGCTGGTGCTTCCGGCGTCTCTGGCACGTGGTTCTGGTGTCTCTGAGAGCTGGTTCTGGCATGTCCGGCAGATGATTCCAGAGTGTCCACCAAGTTGTTCTGGTGTACCTGGCAGGTGATTTTGGCGTGTCAGGAAGGTGGTTCCGGCTAGTTGAACAGGTGGATCAGGTGTGCTCGCCATGGGGTTCAGGCGGGTCTGGCAGGTGGTTTCGGTCTGTTCGGCGTGTGGTTCCCGCATCTCAGGCACGTCTGAGAGGTGGTTGTGGCCGGCCCGACAGGTGTTTCCGGAGTGTCTGCCAAGTGTTTCTGGCGTAGCTCTCAGGTGATGTTGGCGTGACCGGCAGGTGGTTCCAGCAAGCCCGGCAGGTGATTCTGGAGTGTCCGCCAAGTGGTTCTGGCGTAGCCGGCAGGTGATTTTGGCGTGTCCAGCAGGTGGTTCCGGCGAGCTCGGCAGGTGGTAGCGGCGTGTCCGGAACATGGTTCTGGCAAGCATGATAGGTGGTTCCGGCATGCCCGGCAGGTGATTCGGGAGTGTTCGCCAAGTGGTTCTGGCGTAGCCGGCAGGTGATTTTGCATGTCCGGCGGTGGTTCCGGCGAGTCGAGCTGGTGGTTCCGCCGTGTCTGGCAGGTGGTTCCGGTCTGTCCGGCAGGTGGTTCTGGCGTGTCCGGCACGTTGTTCTGGCACGTCTGAGAGGTGGTTCCGGCATGCCCGACAGGTGATTCCGGAGTGTCCGCCACGTGGTTCTGGCGTACCCGGCAGGTGATTTTGGCGTGTCCGGCAAGTGGGACCGGTGACTCAAGCAGGTGGTTCCGGCGAGTGTTTCCTGTGTTTCCGGTCTGTCCGGGAGATGGTTCCGGCCTGTCCGGCACGTGCTTCTGGCACTTCGGAGAGGTTGTGCTGGCATGCCCGACAGGTGATTCTGGAGTGTCCGCCAAGTGGTTCTGGCGTAGCCGGCAGGTGATTTTGGCATGTCCGGAAGGTGGTTCTGGGGAGTGCATCAGGAACTTCCGGCATTCTCGGCAGGTGCTTCCGCCGTCTCTGGCATGTGGTTGTGGCACCTCTGAGAGGTGGTTCCAGCATGCCCGGCAGGTGATTCCGGAGCGTGCGACAAGTGGTTGTGGCGTAGCCGGCTGGTGATTCTGGTGTGTCCGGCAGGTGGTTCTGGCGAGTCGAGCAGGTGGTCCCGGCGTGTCTGGCAGCTGGTTCCGACTGTCCTGGAGGTGGTTCCGGAGTTTCTGCCGAGTGGTTCTGGCATAGCCGGCAGGTGATTTTGGCGTGTCCAGCAGGTGGTTCTGGGGAGTGGAGCAGGTGGTTCCGGCATACTCGGCAGGTGGTCCCGGCGTGTCCGGCACATGTTTCTGGCACCTCTGAGAGGTGGTTCCGGCATGCCCTGCAGGTGATCCCGGAGAGTCCTCCAAGTGGTTCTGGCGTGCCCCGCAGGTGTTTCTGGTGTGTCCGGCAGGTGGCTCTGTTGAGTCGAGCAGGTGGTTCCGGCGTGCTCGGCAGGTGGTTCCGGCTGGTCCGGCAGGTGTTTGCCGTCTGTCCATGACGTGGTTCCGGCATGCCCGCAAGGTGATTCTGGAGTGTCCACCCAGTGGTTTTGGCGTAGCCGGCATAGGATTTTGGCCTGTGAGGCAGGTGGTTCCGGCATGTCCAGCAGGTGGTTCCAGAGAGCTCGGCAGGTGCTTCCGGTCTCTCCGGCACGTGGTCGTGGCACGTCTGAGAGAAGGTTCCGGCATGCCCGGGAGGTGATTCCAGAGTCTCCGGCATGTGATTCTGCCACCTTTGATAGGTGGTTCCGGCATGCCCGGCAGGTGATTCCGGAGACTCCGGCATGTGGTTCTGGCACCTCTGAGAGGTGGTTCCGGAATGCCTGGCATGTGATTCCGGAGTGTCTGCCGTGTGGTTCTGGCATAGCCGGCAGTTGATTTTGGCGTGTCCAGTAGGTGGTTCTGGGGAGTGGATCAGCTGGTTCCGGCATACTCGGCAGGTGGTACCGCTGTGTCCAGAACATGGTTCTGGCAAGTCTGAGAGGTGGTTCCGGCATGCCCGACAGGTGATTCCGGAGTGTCCGCCAAGTGTTTCTGGCGTACCCGGCAGGTGATTTTGGCCTGTCCGACAGGTGTTTCTTGCGAGACGTGCAGGTGGCTCAGGCATGCTAAGCAGGTGCTTCCGGCGTCTCTGGCACGTGGTTCTGGTGTGTCTGAGAGCTGGTTCTGGCATGTCCGGCAGATGATTCCAGAGTGTCCAACAAGTGGTTCTGGTATACCTGGCAGGTGATTTTGGCGTGTCAGGAAGGTGGTTCCGGCTAGTTGAACAGGTGGATCAGGTGTGCTCGCCAGGGGGTTCAGGCGGGTCTGGCATGTGGTTTCGTTCTGTTCGGGGTGTGGTTCCGGCATCTCAGGCACATGGTTCTGGCACGTCTGAGAGGTGGTTCCGGACGGCCCGACAGGTGTTTCCACAGTGTCCGCCAAGTGGTACTGGCGTAGTTGGCAGGTGATTTTGGCATGACCGGCAGGTGGTTCCAGCAAGCCCGGCAGGTGATTCCGAAGTGTTCCCCAACTGGTTGTGGCGTAGCCGGCAGGTGATTTTTGCGTGTCCGGCAGGTGGTTCTGGCGAGTCGAGCAGGTGGTTCCGGCGTGCTCGGCTGGTGCTTCCGGGGTCATTGGCACGGGGTTCTGGCATGTCTGAGAGGTGGTTCCTGCATGCCCGGCAAGTGATTCCGGAGTGTTCGCCAAGTGGTTCTGGCATAGTCGGCAGGTGATTTTGGCATGTCCGGCAGGTGGTTCAGGCGAGTTGAGCAGGTGGTTCCAACGTGCTTGGAAGGTGCTTCCGGCGTCTCCGGCACGTGTTTCTGGCACATCTGATACGTGGTTCCGGCATGCCCGAAAGGTGATTCCGGTCTGTCCGGTAGGTGGTTCCAGCCTGCACGGCATGTGGTTCTGGTACGTCTCAGAGGTGGTTGCGCATGCCCAACAGGTGATTCCGGACTGTCCGCCACATGGTTCTGGCTCGTCTGAGAGGTGGTTCCGGCATGCACAGCAGGTCATCCCAGAGAGTCCTCCAAGTGGTTCTGGCAGAACACGCAGGTGATTTTGGCGTGTCTGGCAGGTTGTTCCGCTGTGCTTGGCAGGTGGTTCAGGCTTGGCCGGCAGGTGGTTCCAGACTGTCCAGGACGTGTTTCCAGCTTCTCCGGCAGGTGGTTCTGGTACGTCTGAGAGGTGGTTCCGCCATGGCTGGCAGGTGATTCCGGAGCGTCCCCCAGGTGGTTCTGGAAGAGCCAGAAGTTGATATTGGCCTTTCCGGCAGGGGGTTCCAGCGAGTCGAACAAGGTGGCTCCGGCGTGCTCGGCAGGTGGTTCCGGTCTGTCCGGTAGGTGATTCCGGCGTGTCCGGCACGTGCTTCCGGCACGTCTGAGAGGTGGTTCCAGCATGCGCGGCAGGTGATTCCGTAGTGTCAGCCAGGTGGTTCTGGCGTACCCGGCAGGTGATTTTGGCGTGTCCGGCAGGTGTTTCTGGCGAGTCGAGCAGGTGGCTCCGGCATGCTCGGCAGGTGCTTCCGTCGTCTCCGGCACTTGGTTCTGGTGTGTCTGAGAGCTGTTTCCGGCATGTCCGGCAGATGATTCCGGGGTGTCCGCCAAGTGGTTCTGGCATACCCAGCATGTGATTTTGGCGTGTCAGGGAGGTGGTACCGGTGAGTCGAGCAGGTGGTTCCGGCGTGCTCAGCAGGTGGTTCAGGCGGTTCTGGGAGGTGGTATCCGTCTGTTCGGGGTGTGGTTCCAGCGTCTCATGAACACGTTTCTGGCACGTCTGAGATGTGGTTCCAGCCGGCCCGACAGGTGTTTCCGCAGTGTCCGCCAAGCGGTTCTGGCGTAGTTGGCAGGTGATTTTGGCATGACTGGCAGGTGGTTCCAGCAAGCCTTGCAGGTGATTCCAAAGTGTTCACCAACTGGTTGTGGCGTAGCCGGCAGGTGATTTTTGCGTGATCGGCAGGTGGTTCTGGCGAGTCGAGCAGGTGGCTCCGGCGGGCTCGGCTGGTGCTTCCGGGGTCATTGGCACGGGGTTCTGGCATGTCTGAGAGGTGGTTCCTGCATGCCCGGTAAGTGATTTCGGAGTGTAAGACAGGTGGTTATGGCCTACCCGGCAGGTGATTTTTGCATGTCCGGCAGGTGTTTCTGGCGAGTGGAGCAGGTGGCTCCGGCATGCTCGGCAGGTGCTTCCGGCGTCTCCGGCACGTGGTTCTGGTGTGTCTGAGTGCTGGTTCCGGCATGTCCGGCAGATGATTCCGGAGTGTCCGCCAAGTGGTTCTGGCATACCCGGCTGGTGATTTTGGCATGTCAGGTAGGTGGTTCCGGCGAGTCGAGCAGGTGGCTCCGGCGTGCTCAGCAGGTTGTTCAGACGGGTCTGGCAGGTGTTTTCCGTCTGTTCGGGGTGTGGTTCCAGCATCTCATGCACATGGTTCTGGCACGTCTGAGATGTGGTTCCGGCCGGCCCGACAGGTGTTTCCACAGTGTCCGCCAAGTGGTACTGGCGTATTTGGCAGGTGATTTTGGCATGACCGGCAGGTGGTTCCAGCAAGCCCGGCAGGTGATTCCGAAGTGTTCCCCCACCGGTTGTGGCGTAGCCGGCAGGTGATTTTTGCGTGGCCGGCAGGTGGTTCTGGCGAGTCGAGCAGGTGGTTCCGGCGTGCTCGGCAGGTGCTTCCGGGGTCATTGGCACGTGGTTCTGGCATATCTGAGAGGTGGTTCCGGCATGCCCGGCAGGTGATTCCGGAGTGTTCGCCAAGTGTTTCCGGCGTAGCCGGCAGGTGATTTTTGCATGTCCAGCGGTCGTTCCGGCAGGTCGATCCGGTGGTTCCGGCGTGTCCGGCAGGTGGTTCCGGTCTGTCCGGCAGGTGGTTCTGTGGTGTCCGGCACGAGGTTCAGTCTGAGAGGCTGTGCCGGCATGCCCCTCACGTGATTCCGGCTTGTCCCCGAAGTGGTGCTGGTGTAGCGGGCAGGTGATTTTGGCGTGTCCGGCAGGTGGTTCAGGCGAGTTGAGCAGGTGGTTGCGACGTGCTCGGCAGGTGCTTCCGGCGTCTCCGGCACGTGTTTCTGGCACATCTGACTGGTGGTTCCGGCATGCCCAAAAGTTGATTCCGGTCTGTCCGGTAGGTGGTTCCGGCGTGCACGGCACGTGGTTCTGGTACGTCTCAGAGGTGGTTGCGTATGCCCAACAGGTGATTCCGGACTGTCCGCCACGTGCTTCTGGCACGTCTGAGAGGTGGTTCCAACATGCCCGGCAGGTCATTTCGGAGAGTCGTCCAAGTGGTTCTGGCGTAGCCCGCAGGTGATTTTGGCGTGTCCGGCAGGTGGTTCCGCCGTGCTCGGCAGGTGGTTCAGGCATGGCCGTCACGTGGTTCCAGTCTGTCCAGGACGTGTTTCCAGCTTCTCCGGCAGGTGGTTCTGGTACGTCTGAGAGGTGGTTCCGCCATGGCTGGCAGGTGATCCCGGACTGTCCCCCAGGTGTTTCTGGCATAGCCAGCCGTTGATATTGGCCTGTCCGGCAGGTGGTTCCAGCGAGTCGAACAGGTGGCTCCGGCGTTCTTGGCAGGTGGTTCCGGTCTGTCCGGTAGGTGTTTCCGGCGTGTCTGGCACGTGCTTCCGGCACGTCTGAGAGGTGGTTCCGGCATGCGCGGCAGGTGGTTCAGGCGGTTCTGGCAGGTGGTATCCGTCTGTTCGGGGTGTGGTTTCAGCGTCTCATGAACACGTTTCTGGCACGTCTGAGATGTGGTTCCAGCCGGCCCGACAGGTGTTTCCGCAGTGTCCGCCAAGCAGTTCTGGCGTAGTTGGCAGGTGATTTTGGCATGACTGGCAGGTGGTTCCAGCAAGCCTTGCAGGTGATTCCAAAGTGTTCACCAACTGGTTGTGGCGTAGCCGGCAGGTGATTTTTGCGTGATCGGCAGGTGGTTCTGGCGAGTCGAGCAGGTGGCTCCGGCGTGCTCGGCTGGTGCTTCCGGGGTCATTGGCACGGGGTTCTGGCATGTCTGAGAGGTGGTTCCTGCATGCCCGGCAAGTGATTCCGGAGTGTTCGCCAAGTGGTTCTGGCATAGTCGGCAGGTGATTTTGGCATGTCCGGCAGGTGGTTCAGGCGAGTTGAGCAGGTGGTTCCAACGTGCTTGGCAGGTGCTTCCGGCGTCTCCGGCACGTGTTTCTGGCACATCTGACAGGTGGTTCCGGCATGCCCGAAAGGTGATTCCGGTCTGTCCGGTAGGTGGTTCCAGCCTGCACGGCATGTGGTTCTGGTACGTCTCAGAGGTGGTTGCGCATGCCCAACAGGTGATTCCGGACTGTCCGCCACATGGTTCTGGCACGTCTGAGAGGTGGTTCCGGCATGCCCGGCAGGTCATCGCAGAGAGTCCTCCAAGTGGTTCTGGCACAACACGCAGGTGATTTTGGCGTGTCTGGCAGGTTGTTCCGCTGTGCTTGGCAGGTGGTTCAGGCTTGGCCGGCAGGTGGTTCCAGACTGTCCAGGACGTGTTTCCAGCTTCTCCGGCAGGTGGTTCTGGTACGTCTGAGAGGTGGTTCCGCCATGGCTGGCAGGTGATTCAAGACCGTCCCCCAGGTGGTTCTGGCATAGCCAGCAGTTGATATTGGCCTGTCTGGCAGGTGGTTCCAGCGAGTCGAACAGGTGGCTCCGGCGTTCTTGGCAGGTGGTTCCGGTCTGTCCGGTAGGTGATTCCGGCGTGTCCGGCACGTGCTTCCGGCACGTCTGAGAGGTGGTTCCGGCATGCACGACAGGTGATTCCGTAGTGTCCGCCAGGTGGTTCTGGCGTACCCGGCAGGTGATTTTATCGTGTCCGGCAGGTGTTTCTGGCGAGTCGAGCATGTGGCTCCGGCATGCTCGGCAGGTGCTTCCGGCGTCTCCGGCATGTGGTTCTGGTGTGTCTGAGAGCTGGTTCCGGCATGTCCGGCAGGTGATTCCGGAGTGTCCGCCAAGTGGTTTTGGCATACCCGGCTGGTGATTTTGTCATGTCAGGTAGGTGGTTCCGGCGAGTCGAGCAGGTGGCTCCGGCGTGCTTTGCAGGTTGTTCACACGGGTCTGGCAGGTGTTTTCCGTCTGTTCGGGGTGTGGTTCCAGCATCTCATGCACATGGTTCTGGCACGTCTGAGATGTGGTTCCGGCCGGCCCGACAGGTGTTTCCACAGTGTCTGCCAAGTGGTACTGGCGTAGTTGGCAGGTGATTTTGGCATGACCGGCAGGTGGTTCCAGCTAGCCCGGCGGGTGATTCCGAAGTGTTCCCCCACCGGTTGTGGCGTAGGGGGCAGGTGATTTTTGCGTGTCCGGCAGGTGGTTCTGGCGAGTCGAGCAGGTGGTTCCGGCGTGCTCGGCAGGTGCTTCCGGGGTCATTGGCACGTGGTTCTGGCATATCTGAGAGGTGGTTCCGGCATGCCCGGCAGGTGATTCCGGAGTGTTCGCCAAGTGTTTCCGGCGTAGCCGGCAGGTGATTTTTGCATGTCCAGCGGTCGTTCCGGCGGGTCGAGCCGGTGGTTCCGGCGTGTCCGGCAGGTGGTTCCGGTCTGTCCGGCAGGTGGTTCTGTGGTGTCCGGCACGAGGTTCAGTCTGAGAGGCTGTGCCGGCATGCCCCTCACGTGATTCCGGCTTGTCCCCGAAGTGGTGCTGGTGTAGCGGGCAGGTGATTTTGGCGTGTCCGGCAGGTGGTTCAGGCGAGTTGAGCAGGTGGTTGCGACGTGCTCGGCAGGTGCTTCCGGCGTCTCCGGCACGTGTTTCTGGCACATCTGACTGGTGGTTCCGGCATGCCCAAAAGTTGATTCCGGTCTGTCCGGTAGGTGGTTCCGGCGTGCACGGCACGTCGTTGTGGTACGTCTCAGAGGTGGTTGCGTATGCCCAACAGGTGATTCCGGACTGTCCGCAACGTGCTTCTGGCACGTCTGAGAGGTGGTTCCAACATGCCCGGCAGGTCATTTCGGAGAGTCGTCCAAGTGGTTCTGGCGTAGCCCGCAGGTGATTTTGGCGTGTCCGGCAGGTGGTTCCGCCGTGCTCGGCAGGTGGTTCAGGCATGGCCGTCACGTGGTTCCAGTCTGTCCAGGACGTGTTTCCAGCTTCTCCGGCAGGTGGTTCTGGTACGTCTGAGAGGTGGTTCCGCCATGGCTGGCAGGTGATCCCGGACTGTCCCCCAGGTGGTTCTGGCATAGCCAGCCGTTGATATTGGCCTGTCCGGCAGGTGGTTCCAGCGAGTCGAACAGGTGGCTCCGGCGTTCTTGGCAGGTGGTTCCGGTCTGTCCGGTAGGTGTTTCCGGCGTGTCTGGCACGTGCTTCCGGCACGTCTGAGAGGTGGTTCCGGCATGCGCGGCAGGTGGTTCAGGCGGTTCTGGCAGGTGGTATCCGTCTGTTCGGGGTGTGGTTCCAGCATCTCATGAACACGTTTCTGGCAAGTCTGAGATGTGGTTCCAGCCGGCCCGACAGGTGTTTCCGCAGTGTCCGCCAAGCGGTTCTGGCGTAGTTGGCAGGTGATTTTGGCATGACTGGCAGGCGGTTCCAGCAAGCCTGGCAGGTGATTCCAAAGTGTTCACCAACTGGTTGTGGCGTAGCCGGCAGGTGATTTTTGCGTGATCGGCAGGTGGTTCTGGCGAGTCGAGCAGGTGGTTCCGGCGTGCTCGGCTGGTGCTTCCGGGGTCATTGGCACGGGGTTCTGGCATGTCTGAGAGGTGGTTCCTGCATGCCCGGCAAGTGATTCCGGAGTGTTCGCCAAGTGGTTCTGGCATAGTCGGCAGGTGATTTTGGCATGTCCGGCAGGTGGTTCAGGCGAGTTGAGCAGGTGGTTCCAACGTGCTTGGCAGGTGCTTCCGGCGTCTCCGGCACGTGTTTCTGGCACATCTGACAGGTGGTTCCGGCATGCCCGAAAGTTGATTCCGGTCTGTCCGGTAGGTGGTTCCAGCCTGCACGGCATGTGGTTCTGGTACGTCTCAGAGGTGGTTGCGCATGCCCAACAGGTGATTCCGGACTGTCCGCCACATGGTTCTGGCACGTCTGAGAGGTGGTTCCGGCATGCCCGGCAGGTCATCCCAGAGAGTCCTCCAAGTGGTTCTGGCATAACACGCAGGTGATTTTGGCGTGTCTGGCAGGTTGTTCCGTTGTGCTTGGCAGGTGGTTCAGGCTTGGCCGGCAGGTGGTTCCAGACTGTCCAGGACGTGTTTCCAGCTTCTCCGGCAGGTGGTTCTGGTACGTCTGAGAGGTGGTTCCGCCATGGCTGGCAGGTGATTCCGGACCGTCCCCCAGGTGGTTCTGGCATAGCCAGCATTTGATATGGGCCTGTCCGGCAGGTGGTTCCAGCGAGTCGAACAGGTGGCTCCGGCGTGCTCGGCAGGTGGTTCCGTTCTGTCCGGTTGGTGATTCCGGCGTGTCCGGCACGTGCTTCCGGCACGTCTGAGAGGTGGTTCCGGCATGCGCGACAGGTGGTTTCGGAGTGTCCGCCAGGTGCTTCTGGCGTACCCGGCAGGTGATTTTGGCGTGTCCGGCAGGTGTTTCTGGCGAGTCGAGCAGGTGGCTCCGGCATGCTCGGCAGGTGCTTCCGGCGTCTCCGGCACGTGGTTCTGGTGTGTCTGAGAGCTGGTTCCGGCATGTCCGGCAGATGATTACGGAGTGTCCGCCAAGTGGTTCTGGCATACCCGGCTGGTGATTTGGGCCTGTCAGGTAGGTGGTTCCGGCGAGTCGAGCAGGTGGCTCCGGCGTGCTCGGCAGGTTGTTCAGACGGGTCTGGCAGGTGTTTTCCGTCTGTTCTGGGTGTGGTTCCAGCATCTCATGCACATGGTTCTGGCACGTCTGAGATGTGGTTCCGGCCGGCCCGACAGGTGTTTCCACAGTGTCCGCCAAGTGGTACTGGCGTAGTTGGCAGGTGATTTTGGCATGACCGGCAGGTGGTTCCAGCAAGCCCGGCAGGTGATTCCGAAGTGTTCCCCAACTGGTTGTGGCGTAGCCGGCAGGTGATTTTTGCGTGTCCGGCAGGTGGTTCTGGCGAGTCGAGCAGGTGGTTCCGGCGTGCTCGGCAGGTGCTTCCGGGGTCATTGGCACGTGGTTCTGGCATATCTGAGAGGTGGTTCCGGCATGCCCGGCAGGTGATTCCGGAGTGTTCGCCAAGTGTTTCCGGAGTAGCCGGCAGGTGATTTTGCATGTCCAGCGGTCGTTCCGGCAGGTCGATCCGGTGGTTCCGGCGTGTCCGGCAGGTGGTTCCGGTCTGTCCGGCAGGTGGTTCTGTGGTGTCCGGCACGAGGTTCAGTCTGAGAGGCTGTGCCGGCATGCCCCTCACGTGATTCCGGCTTGTCCCCGAAGTGGTGCTGGTGTAGCGGGCAGGTGATTTTGGCGTGTCCGGCAGGTGGTTCAGGCGAGTTGAGCAGGTGGTTGCGACGTGCTCGGCAGGTGCTTCCGGCGTCTCCGGCACGTGTTTCTGGCACATCTGACTGGTGGTTCCGGCATGCCCAAAAGTTGATTCCGGTCTGTCCGGTAGGTGGTTCCGGCGTGCACGGCACGTCGTTGTGGTACGTCTCAGAGGTGGTTGCGTATGCCCAACAGGTGATTCCGGACTGTCCGCCACGTGCTTCTGGCACGTCTGAGAGGTGGTTCCAACATGCCCGGCAGGTCATTTCGGAGAGTCGTCCAAGTGGTTCTGGCGTAGCCCGCAGGTGATTTTGGCGTGTCTGGCAGGTGGTTCCGCCGTGCTCGGCAGGTGGTTCAGGCATGGCCGTCACGTGGTTCCAGTCTGTCCAGGACGTGTTTCCAGCTTCTCCGGCAGGTGGTTCTGGTACGTCTGAGAGGTGGTTCCGCCATGGCTGGCAGGTGATCCCGGACTGTCCCCCAGGTGTTTCTGGCATAGCCAGCCGTTGATATTGGCCTGTCTGGCAGGTGGTTCCAGCGAGTCGAACAGGTGGCTCCGGCGTTCTTGGCAGGTGGTTCCGGTCTGTCCGGTAGGTGTTTCGGGCGTGTCTGGCACGTGCTTCCGGCACGTCTGAGAGGTGGTTCCGGCATGCGCGGCAGGTGATTCCGTAGTGTCCGCCAGGTGGTTCTGGCATACCCGGCAGGTGATTTTGGCGTGTGCGGCAGGTGTTTCTGGCGAGTCGAGCAGGTGGCTCCGGCATGCTCGGCAGGTGCTTCCGGCGTCTCCGGCACTTGGTTCTGGTGTGTCTGAGAGCTGTTTCCGGCATGTCCGGCAGATGATTCCGGGGTGTCCGCTAAGTGGTTCTGGCATACCCAGCAGGTGATTTTGGCGTGTCAGGGAGGTGGTACCGGTGAGTCGAGCAGGTGGTTCCGGCGTGCTCAGCAGGTGGTTCAGGCGGTTCTGGCAGGTGGTATCCGTCTGTTCGGGGTGTGGTTCCAGCATCTCATGAACACGTTTCTGGCACGTCTGAGATGTGGTTCCAGCCGGCCCGACAGGTGTTTCCGCAGTGTCCGCCAAGCGGTTCTGGCGTAGTTGGCAGGTGATTTTGGCATGACTGGCAGGTGGTTCCAGCAAGCCTTGCAGGTGATTCCAAAGTTTTCACCAACTGGTTGTGGCGTAGCCGGCAGGTGATTTTTGCGTGATCGGCAGGTGGTTCTGGCGAGTCGAGCAGGTGGTTCCGGCGTGCTCGGCTGGTGCTTCCGGGGTCATTGGCACGGGGTCCTGGCATGTCTGAGAGGTGGTTCCTGCATGCCCGGTAAGTGATTTCGGAGTGTCCGACAGGTGGTTATGGCGTACCCGGCAGGTGATTTTTGCATGTCCGGCAGGTGTTTCTGGCGAGTGGAGCAGGTGGCTCCGGCATGCTCGGCAGGTGCTTCCGGCGTCTCCGGCACGTGGTTCTGGTGTGTCTGAGTGCTGGTTCCGGCATGTCCGGCAGATGATTCCGGAGTGTCCGCCAAGTGGTTCTGGCATACCCGGCTGGTGATTTTGGCATGTCAGGTAGGTGGTTCCGGCGAGTCGAGCAGGTGGCTCCGGCGTGCTCAGCAGGTTGTTCAGACGGGTCTGGCAGGTGTTTTCCGTCTGTTCGGGGTGTGGTTCCAGCATCTCATGCACATGGTTCTGGCACGTCTGAGATGTGGTTCCGGCCGGCCCGACAGGTGTTTCCACAGTGTCCGCCAAGTGGTACTGGCGTATTTGGCAGGTGATTTTGGCATGACCGGCAGGTGGTTCCAGCAAGCCCGGCAGGTGATTCCGAAGTGTTCCCCCACCGGTTGGCGTAGCCGGCAGGTGATTTTTGCGTGGCCGGCAGGTGGTTCTGGCGAGTCGAGCAGGTGGTTCCGGCGTGCTCGGCAGGTGCTTCCGGGGTCATTGGCACGTGGTTCTGGCATATCTGAGAGGTGGTTCCGGCATGCCCGGCAGGTGATTCCGGAGTGTTCGCCAAGTGTTTCCGGCGTAGCCGGCAGGTGATTTTTGCATGTCCAGCGGTCGTTCCGGCGGGTCGAGCCGGTGGTTCCGGCGTGTCCGGCAGGTGGTTCCGGTCTGTCCGGCAGGTGGTTCTGTGGTGTCCGGCACGAGGTTCAGTCTGAGAGGCTGTGCCGGCATGCCCCTCACGTGATTCCGGCTTGTCCCCGAAGTGGTGCTGGTGTAGCGGGCAGGTGATTTTGGCGTGTCCGGCAGGTGGTTCAGGCGAGTTGAGCAGGTGGTTGCGACGTGCTCGGCAGGTGCTTCCGGCGTCTCCGGCACGTGTTTCTGGCACATCTGACTGGTGGTTCCGGCATGCCCAAAAGTTGATTCCGGTCTGTCCGGTAGGTGGTTCCGGCGTGCACGGCACGTGGTTCTGGTACGTCACAGAGGTGGTTGCGTATGCCCAACAGGTGATTCCGGACTGTCCGCCACGTGCTTCTGGCACGTCTGATAGGTGGTTCCAACATGCCCGGCAGGTCATTTCGGAGAGTCGTCCAAGTGGTTCTGGCGTAGCCCGCAGGTGATTTTGGCGTGTCCGGCAGGTGGTTCCGCTGTGCTCGGCAGGTGGTTCAGGCATGGCCGTCACGTGGTTCCAGTCTGTCCAGGACGTGTTTCCAGCTTCTCCGGCAGGTGGTTCTGGTACGTCTGAGAGGTGGTTCCGCCATGGCTGGCAGGTGAACCCGGACTGTCCCCCAGGTGTTTCTGGCATAGCCAGCCGTTGATATTGGCCTGTCCGGCAGGTGGTTCCAGCGAGTCGAACAGGTGGCTCCGGCGTTCTTGGCAGGTGGTTCCGGTCTGTCCGGTAGGTGTTTCCGGCGTGTCTGGCACGTGCTTCCGGCACGTCTGAGAGGTGGTTCCGGCATGCGCGGCAGGTGGTTCAGGCGGTTCTGGCAGGTGGTATCCGTCTGTTCGGGGTGTGGTTTCAGCGTCTCATGAACACGTTTCTGGCACGTCTGAGATGTGGTTCCAGCCGGCCCGACAGGTGTTTCCGCAGTGTCCGCCAAGCAGTTCTGGCGTAGTTGGCAGGTGATTTTGGCATGACTGGCAGGTGGTTCCAGCAAGCCTTGCAGGTGATTCCAAAGTGTTCACCAACTGGTTGTGGCGTAGCCGGCAGGTGATTTTTGCGTGATCGGCAGGTGGTTCTGGCGAGTCGAGCAGGTGGCTCCGGCGTGCTCGGCTGGTGCTTCCGGGGTCATTGGCACGGGGTTCTGGCATGTCTGAGAGGTGGTTCCTGCATGCCCGGCAAGTGATTCCGGAGTGTTCGCCAAGTGGTTCTGGCATAGTCGGCAGGTGATTTTGGCATGTCCGGCAGGTGGTTCAGGCGAGTTGAGCAGGTGGTTCCAACGTGCTTGGCAGGTGCTTCCGGCGTCTCCGGCACGTGTTTCTGGCACATCTGACAGGTGGTTCCGGCATGCCCGAAAGGTGATTCCGGTCTGTCCGGTAGGTGGTTCCAGCCGGCACGGCATGTGGTTCTGGTACGTCTCAGAGGTGGTTGCGCATGCCCAACAGGTGATTCCGGACTGTCCGCCACATGGTTCTGGCACGTCTGAGAGGTGGTTCCGGCATGCCCGGCAGGTCATCGCAGAGAGTCCTCCAAGTGGTTCTGGCACAACACGCAGGTGATTTTGGCGTGTCAGGCAGGTTGTTCCGCTGTGCTTGGCAGGTGGTTCAGGCTTGGCCGGCAGGTGGTTCCAGACTGTCCAGGACGTGTTTCCAGCTTCTCCGGCAGGTGGTTCTGGTACGTCTGAGAGGTGGTTCCGCCATGGCTGGCAGGTGATTCAAGACCGTCCCCCAGGTGGTTCTGGCATAGCCAGCAGTTGATATTGGCCTGTCCGGCAGGTGGTTCCAGCGAGTCGAACAGGTGGCTCCGGCGTTCTTGGCAGGTGGTTCCGGTCTGTCCGGTAGGTGATTCCGGCGTGTCCGGCACGTGCTTCCGGCACGTCTGAGAGGTGGTTCCGGCATGCACGACAGGTGATTCCGTAGTGTCCGCCAGGTGGTTCTGGCGTACCCGGCAGGTGATTTTATCGTGTCCGGCAGGTGTTTCTGGCGAGTCGAGCATGTGGCTCCGGCATGCTCGGCAGGTGCTTCCGGCGTCTCCGGCATGTGGTTCTGGTGTGTCTGAGAGCTGGTTCCGGCATGTCCGGCAGGTGATTCCGGAGTGTCCGCCAAGTGGTTTTGGCATACCCGGCTGGTGATTTTGTCATGTCAGGTAGGTGGTTCCGGCGAGTCGAGCAGGTGGCTCCGGCGTGCTTTGCAGGTTGTTCACACGGGTCTGGCAGGTGTTTTCCGTCTGTTCGGGGTGTGGTTCCAGCATCTCATGCACATGGTTCTGGCACGTCTGAGATGTGGTTCCGGCCGGCCCGACAGGTGTTTCCACAGTGTCTGCCAAGTGGTACTGGCGTAGTTGGCAGGTGATTTTGGCATGACCGGCAGGTGGTTCCAGCTAGCCCGGCGGGTGATTCCGAAGTGTTCCCCCACCGGTTGTGGCGTAGGGGGCAGGTGATTTTTGCGTGTCCGGCAGGTGGTTCTGGCGAGTCGAGCAGGTGGTTCCGGCGTGCTCGGCAGGTGCTTCCGGGGTCATTGGCACGTGGTTCTGGCATATCTGAGAGGTGGTTCCGGCATGCCCGGCAGGTGATTCCGGAGTGTTCGCCAAGTGTTTCCGGCGTAGCCGGCAGGTGATTTTTGCATGTCCAGCGGTCGTTCCGGCGGGTCGAGCCGGTGGTTCCGGCGTGTCCGGCAGGTGGTTCCGGTCTGTCCGGCAGGTGGTTCTGTGGTGTCCGGCACGAGGTTCAGTCTGAGAGGCTGTGCCGGCATGCCCCTCACGTGATTCCGGCTTGTCCCCGAAGTGGTGCTGGTGTAGCGGGCAGGTGATTTTGGCGTGTCCGGCAGGTGGTTCAGGCGAGTTGAGCAGGTGGTTGCGACGTGCTCGGCAGGTGCTTCCGGCGTCTCCGGCACGTGTTTCTGGCACATCTGACTGGTGGTTCCGGCATGCCCAAAAGTTGATTCCGGTCTGTCCGGTAGGTGGTTCCGGCGTGCACGGCACGTCGTTGTGGTACGTCTCAGAGGTGGTTGCGTATGCCCAACAGGTGATTCCGGACTGTCCGCAACGTGCTTCTGGCACGTCTGAGAGGTGGTTCCAACATGCCCGGCAGGTCATTTCGGAGAGTCGTCCAAGTGGTTCTGGCGTAGCCCGCAGGTGATTTTGGCGTGTCCGGCAGGTGGTTCCGCCGTGCTCGGCAGGTGGTTCAGGCATGGCCGTCACGTGGTTCCAGTCTGTCCAGGACGTGTTTCCAGCTTCTCCGGCAGGTGGTTCTGGTACGTCTGAGAGGTGGTTCCGCCATGGCTGGCAGGTGATCCCGGACTGTCCCCCAGGTGGTTCTGGCATAGCCAGCCGTTGATATTGGCCTGTCCGGCAGGTGGTTCCAGCGAGTCGAACAGGTGGCTCCGGCGTTCTTGGCAGGTGGTTCCGGTCTGTCCGGTAGGTGTTTCCGGCGTGTCTGGCACGTGCTTCCGGCACGTCTGAGAGGTGGTTCCGGCATGCGCGGCAGGTGGTTCAGGCGGTTCTGGCAGGTGGTATCCGTCTGTTCGGGGTGTGGTTCCAGCATCTCATGAACACGTTTCTGGCAAGTCTGAGATGTGGTTCCAGCCGGCCCGACAGGTGTTTCCGCAGTGTCCGCCAAGCGGTTCTGGCGTAGTTGGCAGGTGATTTTGGCATGACTGGCAGGCGGTTCCAGCAAGCCTGGCAGGTGATTCCAAAGTGTTCACCAACTGGTTGTGGCGTAGCCGGCAGGTGATTTTTGCGTGATCGGCAGGTGGTTCTGGCGAGTCGAGCAGGTGGTTCCGGCGTGCTCGGCTGGTGCTTCCGGGGTCATTGGCACGGGGTTCTGGCATGTCTGAGAGGTGGTTCCTGCATGCCCGGCAATTGATTCCGGAGTGTTCGCCAAGTGGTTCTGGCATAGTCGGCAGGTGATTTTGGCATGTCCGGCAGGTGGTTCAGGCGAGTTGAGCAGGTGGTTCCAACGTGCTTGGCAGGTGCTTCCGGCGTCTCCGGCACGTGTTTCTGGCACATCTGACAGGTGGTTCCGGCATGCCCGAAAGTTGATTCCGGTCTGTCCGGTAGGTGGTTCCAGCCTGCACGGCATGTGGTTCTGGTACGTCTCAGAGGTGGTTGCGCATGCCCAACAGGTGATTCCGGACTGTCCGCCACATGGTTCTGGCACGTCTGAGAGGTGGTTCCGGCATGCCCGGCAGGTCATCCCAGAGAGTCCTCCAAGTGGTTCTGGCATAACACGCAGGTGATTTTGGCGTGTCTGGCAGGTTGTTCCGTTGTGCTTGGCAGGTGGTTCAGGCTTGGCCGGCAGGTGGTTCCAGACTGTCCAGGACGTGTTTCCAGCTTCTCCGGCAGGTGGTTCTGGTACGTCTGAGAGGTGGTTCCGCCATGGCTGGCAGGTGATTCCGGACCGTCCCCCAGGTGGTTCTGGCATAGCCAGCATTTGATATGGGCCTGTCCGGCAGGTGGTTCCAGCGAGTCGAACAGGTGGCTCCGGCGTGCTCGGCAGGTGGTTCCGTTCTGTCCGGTTGGTGATTCCGGCGTGTCCGGCACGTGCTTCCGGCACGTCTGAGAGGTGGTTCCGGCATGCGCGACAGGTGGTTTCGGAGTGTCCGCCAGGTGCTTCTGGCGTACCCGGCAGGTGATTTTGGCGTGTCCGGCAGGTGTTTCTGGCGAGTCGAGCAGGTGGCTCCGGCATGCTCGGCAGGTGCTTCCGGCGTCTCCGGCACGTGGTTCTGGTGTGTCTGAGAGCTGGTTCCGGCATGTCCGGCAGATGATTCCGGAGTGTCCGCCAAGTGGTTCTGGCATACCCGGCTGGTGATTTGGGCATGTCAGGTAGGTGGTTCCGGCGAGTCGAGCAGGTGGCTCCGGCGTGCTCGGCAGGTTGTTCAGACGGGTCTGGCAGGTGTTTTCCGTCTGTTCTGGGTGTGGTTCCAGCATCTCATGCACATGGTTCTGGCACGTCTGAGATGTGGTTCCGGCCGGCCCGACAGGTGTTTCCACAGTGTCCGCCAAGTGGTACTGGCGTAGTTGGCAGGTGATTTTGGCATGACCGGCAGGTGGTTCCAGCAAGCCCGGCAGGTGATTCCGAAGTGTTCCCCAACTGGTTGTGGCGTAGCCGGCAGGTGATTTTTGCGTGTCCGGCAGGTGGTTCTGGCGAGTCGAGCAGGTGGTTCCGGCGTGCTCGGCAGGTGCTTCCGGGGTCATTGGCACGTGGTTCTGGCATATCTGAGAGGTGGTTCCGGCATGCCCGGCAGGTGATTCCGGAGTGTTCGCCAAGTGTTTCCGGAGTAGCCGGCAGGTGATTTTGCATGTCCAGCGGTCGTTCCGGCGGGTCGAGGCGGTGGTTCCGGCGTGTCCGGCAGGTGGTTCCGGTCTGTCCGGCAGGTGGTTCTGTGGTGTCCGGCACGAGGTTCAGTCTGAGAGGCTGTGCCGGCATGCCCCTCACGTGATTCCGGCTTGTCCCCGAAGTGGTGCTGGTGTAGCGGGCAGGTGATTTTGGCGTGTCCGGCAGGTGGTTCAGGCGAGTTGAGCAGGTGGTTGCGACGTGCTCGGCAGGTGCTTCCGGCGTCTCCGGCACGTGTTTCTGGCACATCTGACTGGTGGTTCCGGCATGCCCGAAAGGTGATTCCGGTCTGTCCGGTAGGTGGTTCCAGCCTGCACGGCATGTGGTTCTGGTACGTCTCAGAGGTGGTTGCGCATGCCCAACAGGTGATTCCGGACTGTCCGCCACATGGTTCTGGCACGTCTGAGAGGTGGTTCCGGCATGCCCGGCAGGTCATCCCAGAGAGTCCTCCAAGTGGTTCTGGCATAACACGCAGGTGATTTTGGCGTGTCAGGCAGGTTGTTCCGTTGTGCTTGGCAGGTGGTTCAGGCATGGCCGGCAGGTGGATCCCGACTGTCCAGGACGTGTTTCCAGCTTCTCCGGCAGGTGGTTCTGGTACGTCTGAGAGGTGGTTCCGCCATGGCTGGCAGGTGATTCCGGACCGTCCCCCAGGTGGTTCTGGCATAGCCAGCAGTTGATATTGGCCTGTCCGGCAGGTGGTTCCAGCGAGTCGAACAGGTGGCTCCGGCGTACTCGGCAGGTGGTTCCGGTCTGTCCGGTAGGTCATTCCGGCGTTTCCGGCACGTGCTTCCTGCACGTCTGAGATGTGGTTCCGGCATGCGCGACAGGTGGTTTCGGAGTGTCCGCCAGGTGGTTCTGGCGTACCCGGCAGGTGATTTTGGCGTGTGCGGCAGGTGTTTCTGGCGAGTCGAGCAGGTGGCTCCGGCATGCTCGGCAGGTGCTTCCGGCGTCTCCGGCACTTGGTTCTGGTGTGTCTGAGAGCTGGTTCCGGCATGTCCGGCAGATGATTCCGGAGTGTCCGCCAAGTGGTTCTCGCATACCCAGCAGGTGATTTTGGCGTGTCAGGGAGGTGGTACCGGTGAGTCGAGCAGGTGGTTCCGGCGTGCTCAGCAGGTGGTTCAGGCGGTTCTGGCAGGTGGTATCCGTCTGTTCGGGGTGTGGTTCCAGCATCTCATGAACACGTTTCTGGCAAGTCTGAGATGTGGTTCCAGCCGGCCCGACAGGTGTTTCCGCAGTGTCCGCCAAGCGGTTCTGGCGTAGTTGGCAGGTGATTTTGGCATGACTGGCAGGTGGTTCCAGCAAGCCTGGCAGGTGATTCCAAAGTGTTCACCAACTGGTTGTGGCGTAGCCGGCAGGTGATTTTTGCGTGATCGGCAGGTGGTTCTGGCGAGTCGAGCAGGTGGTTCCGGCGTGCTCGGCTGGTGCTTCCGGGGTCATTGGCACGGGGTTCTGGCATGTCTGAGAGGTGGTTCCTGCATGCCCGGCAAGTGATTCCGGAGTGTTCGCCAAGTGGTTCTGGCATAGTCGGCAGGTGATTTTGGCATGTCCGGCAGGTGGTTCAGGCGAGTTGAGCAGGTGGTTCCAACGTGCTTGGCAGGTGCTTCCGGCGTCTCCGGCACGTGTTTCTGGCACATCTGACAGGTGGTTCCGGCATGCCCGAAAGGTGATTCCGGTCTGTCCGGTAGGTGGTTCCAGCCGGCACGGCATGTGGTTCTGGTACGTCTCAGAGGTGGTTGCGCATGCCCAACAGGTGATTCCGGACTGTCCGCCACATGGTTCTGGCACGTCTGAGAGGTGGTTCCGGCATGCCCGGCAGGTCATCCCAGAGAGTCCTCCAAGTGGTTCTGGCATAACACGCAGGTGATTTTGGCGTGTCAGGCAGGTTGTTCCGTTGTGCTTGGCAGGTGGTTCAGGCTTGGCCGGCAGGTGGTTCCAGACTGTCCAGGACGTGTTTCCAGCTTCTCCGGCAGGTGGTTCTGGTACGTCTGAGAGGTGGTTCCGCCATGGCTGGCAGGTGATTCCGGACCGTCCCCCAGGTGGTTCTGGCATAGCCAGCAGTTGATATTGGCCTGTCCGGCAGGTGGTTCCAGCGAGTCGAACAGGTGGCTCCGGCGTACTCGGCAGGTGGTTCCGGTCTGTCCGGTAGGTCATTCCGGCGTGTCCGGCACGTGCTTCCTGCACGTCTGAGAGGTGGTTCCGGCATGCGCGACAGGTGGTTTCGGAGTGTCCGCCAGGTGGTTCTGGCGTACCCGGCAGGTGATTTTGGCGTGTCCGGCAGGTGTTTCTGGCGAGTCGAGCAGGTGGCTCCGGCATGCTCGGCAGGTGCTTCCGGCGTCTCCGGCACGTGGTTCTGGTGTGTCTGAGAGCTGGTTCCAGCATGTCCGGCAGATGATTCCGGAGTGTCCGCCAAGTGGTTCTGGCATACCCGGCTGGTGATTTGGGCATGTCAGGTAGGTGGCTCCGGCGTGCTCGGCAGGTTGTTCAGACGGGTCTGGCAGGTGTTTTCCGTCTGTTCGGGGTGTGGTTCCAGCATCTCATGCACATGGTTCTGGCACGTCTGAGATGTGGTTCCGGCCGGCCCGACAGGTGTTTCCACAGTGTCCGCCAAGTGCTACTGGCGTGGTTGGCAGGTGATTTTGGCATGACCGGCAGGTGGTTCCAGCAAGCCCGGCAGGTGATTCCGAAGTGTTCCCCAACTGGTTGTGGCGTAGCCGGCAGGTGATTTTTGCGTGTCCGGCAGGTGGTTCCGGCGTGCTCGGCAGGTGCTTCCGGGGTCATTGGCACGTGGTTCTGGCATATCTGAGAGGTGGTTCCGGCATGCCCGGCAGGTGATTCCGGAGTGTTCGCCAAGTGTTTCCGGCGTAGCCGGCAGGTGATTTTGCATGTCCAGCGGTCGTTCCGGCGGGTCGAGCTGGTGGTTCCGGCGTGTCCGGCAGGTGGTTCCGGTCTGTCCGGCAGGTGGTTCTGTGGTGTCCGGCACGAGGTTCAGTCTGAGAGGCTGTGCCGGCATGCCCCTCACGTGATTCCGGCTTGTCCCCGAAGTGGTGCTGGTTTAGCGGGCAGGTGATTTTGGCGTGTCCGGCAGGTGGTTCAGGCGAGTTGAGCAGGTGGTTGCGACGTGCTCGGCAGGTGCTTCCGGCGTCTCCGGCACGTGTTTCTGGCACATCTGACTGGTGGTTCCGGCATGCCCAAAAGTTGATTCCGGTCTGTCCGGTAGGTGGTTCCGGCGTGCACGGCACGTGGTTCTGGTACGTGTCAGAGGTGGTTGCGTATGCCCAACAGGTGATTCCGGACTGTCCGCCACGTGCTTCTGGCACGTCTGAGAGGTGGTTCCAACATGCCCGGCAGGTCATTTCGGAGAGTCGTCCAAGTGGTTCTGGCGTAGCCCGCAGGTGATTTTGGCGTGTCGGGCAGGTGGTTCCGCCGTGCTCGGCAGGTGGTTCAGGCATGGCCGTCACGTGGTTCCAGTCTGTCCAGGACGTGTTTCCAGCTTCTCCGGCAGGTGGTTCTGGTACGTCTGAGAGGTGGTTCCGCCATGGCTGGCAGGTGATCCCGGACTGTCCCCCAGGTGGTTCTGGCATAGCCAGCAGTTGATATTGGCCTGTCCGGCAGGTGGTTCCAGAGAGTCGAACAGGTGGCTCCGGCGTTCTTGGCAGGTGGTTCCGGTCTGTCCGGTAGGTGTTTCCGGCGTGTCTGGCACGTGCTTCCGGCACGTCTGAGAGGTGGTTCCGTCATGCGCGGCAGGTGATTCCGGAGTGTCCGCCAGGTGGTTCTGGCGTACCCGGCAGGTGATTTTGGCGTGTCCGGCATGTGTTTCTGGCGAGTCGAGCAGGTGGCTCCGGCATGCTCGGCAGGTGCTTCCGGCGTCTCCGGCACTTGGTTCTGGTGTGTCTGAGAGCTGGTTCCGGCATGTCCGGCAGATGATTCCGGAGTGTCCGCCAAGTGGTTCTGGCATACCCAGCAGGTGATTTTGGCGTGTCAGGGAGGTGGTACGGTGAGACAAGCAGGTGGTTCCGGCGTGCTCAGCAGGTGGTTCAGGCGGTTCTGGCAGGTGGTATCCGTCTGTTCGGGGTGTGGTTCCAGCATCTCATGAACACGTTTCTGGCAAGTCTGAGATTTGGTTCCAGCCGGCCCGACAGGTGTTTCCGCAGTGTCCCCCAAGCGGTTCTGGCGTAGTTGGCAGGTGATTTTGGCATGACTGGCAGGTGGTTCCAGCAAGCCTGGCAGGTGATTCCAAAGTGTTCACCAACTGGTTGTGGCGTAGCCGGCAGGTGATTTTTGCGTGATCGGCAGGTGGTTCTGGCGAGTCGAGCAGGTGGTTCCGGCGTGCTCGGCTGGTGCTTCCGGGGTCATTGGCACGGGGTTCTGGCATGTCTGAGAGGTGGTTCCTGCATGCCCGGCAAGTGATTCCGGAGTGTTCGCCAAGTGGTTCTGGCATAGTCGGCAGGTGATTTTGGCATGTCCGGCAGGTGGTTCAGGCGAGTTGAGCAGGTGGTTCCAACGTGCTTGGCAGGTGCTTCCGGCATCTCCGGCATGTGTTTCTGGCACATCTGACAGGTGGTTCCGGCATGCCCGAAAGGTGATTCCGGTCTGTCCGGTAGGTGGTTCCAGCCGGCACGGCATGTGGTTCTGGTACGTCTCAGAGGTGGTTGCGCATGCCCAACAGGTGATTCCGGACTGTCCGCCACATGGTTCTGGCACGTCTGAGAGGTGGTTCCGGCATGCCCGGCAGGTCATCCCAGAGAGTCCTCCAAGTGGTTCTGGCATAACACGCAGGTGATTTTGGCGTGTCAGGCAGGTTGTTCCGTTGTGCTTGGCAGGTGGTTCAGGCTTGGCCGGCAGGTGGTTCCAGACTGTCCAGGACGTGTTACCAGCTTCTCCGGCAGGTGGTTCTGGTACGTCTGAGAGGTGGTTCCGCCATGGCTGGCAGGTGATTCCGGACCGTCCCCCAGGTGGTTCTGGCATAGCCAGCAGTTGATATTGGCCTGTCCGGCAGGTGGTTCCAGAGAGTCGAACAGGGGGCTCCGGCGTGCTCGGCAGGTGGTTCCGGTCTGTCCGGTAGGTCATTCCGGCGTGTCCGGCACGTGCTTCCTGCACGTCTGAGAGGTGGTTCCGGCATGCGCGACAGGTGGTTTCGGAGTGTCCGCCAGGTGGTTCTGGCGTACCCGGCAGGTGATTTTGGCGTGTCCGGCAGGTGTTTCTGGCGAGTCGAGCAGGTGGCTCCGGCATGCTCGGCAGGTGCTTCCGGCGTCTCCGGCACGTGGTTCTGGTGTGTCTGAGAGCTGGTTCCGGCATGTCCGGCAGATGATTTCGGAGTGTCCGCCAAGTGGTTCTGGCATACCCGGCTGGTGATTTGGGCATGTCAGGTAGGTGGCTCCGGCGTGCTCGGCAGGTTGTTCAGACGGGTCTGGCAGGTGTTTTCCGTCTGTTCGGGGTGTGGTTCCAGCATCTCATGCACATGGTTCTGGCACGTCTGAGATGTGGTTCCGGCCGGCCCGACAGGTGTTTCCACAGTGTCCGCCAAGTGGTACTGGCGTAGTTGGCAGGTGATTTTGGCATGACCGGCAGGTGGTTCCAGCAAGCCCGGCAGGTGATTCCGAAGTGTTCCCCAACTGGTTGTGGCGTAGCCGGCAGGTGATTTTTGCGTGTCCGGCAGGTGGTTCTGGCGAGTCGAGCAGGTGGTTCCGGCGTGCTCGGCAGGTGCTTCCGGGGTTATTGGCACGTGGTTCTGGCATATCTGAGAGGTGGTTCCGGCATGCCCGGCAGGTGATTCCGGAGTGTTCGCCAAGTGTTTCCGGCGTAGCCGGCAGGTGATTTTGCATGTCCAGCGGTCGTTCCGGCGGGTCGAGCCAGTGGTTCCGGCGTGTCCGGCAGGTGGTTCCGGTCTGTCCGGCAGGTGGTTCTGTGGTGTCCGGCACGAGGTTCAGTCTGACAGGCTGTGCCGGCATGCCCCTCACGTGATTCCGGCTTGTCCCCGAAGTGGTGCTGGTGTAGCGGGCAGGTGATTTTGGCGTGTCCGGCAGGTGGTTCAGGCGAGTTGAGCAGGTGGTTGCGACGTGCTCGGCAGGTGCTTCCGGCGTCTCCGGCACGTGTTTCTGGCACATCTGACTGGTGGTTCCGGCATGCCCAAAAGTTGATTCCCGTCTGTCCGGTAGGTGGTTCCGGCGTGCACGGCACGTGGTTCTGGTACGTGTCAGAGGTGGTTGCGTATGCCCAACAGGTGATTCCGGACTGTCCGCCACGTGCTTCTGGCACGTCTGAGAGGTGGTTCCAACATGCCAGGCAGGTCATTTCGGAGAGTCGTCCAAGTGGTTCTGGCGTAGCCCGCAGGTGATTTTGGCGTGTCCGGCAGGTGGTTCCGGCACGTCTGAGAGGTGGTTCCAGCATGCGCGACAGGTGGTTTCGGAGTGTCCACCAGGTGGTTCTGGCGTACCCGGCAGGTGATTTTGGCGTGTCCGGCAGGTGTTTCTGGCGAGCTGAGCAGGTGGCTCCGGCATGCTCGGCAGGTGCTTCCGGCGTCTCCGGCACGTGGTTCTGGTGTGTCTGAGAGCTGGTTCCGGCATGTCCGGCAGATGATTCCGGAGTGTCCGCCAAGTGGTTCTGGCATACCCGGCTGGTGATTTGGGCCTGTCAGGTAGGTGGTTCCGGCGAGTAGAGCAGGTGGCTCCGGCGTGCTCGGCAGGTTGTTCAGACGTGTCTGGCAGGTGTTTTCCGTCTGTTCGGGGTGTGGTTCCAGCATCTCATGCACATGGTTCTGTCACGTCTGAGATGTGGTTCCGGCCGGCCCGACAGGTGTTTCCACAGTGTCCGCCAAGTGGTACTGGAGTAGTTGGCATGTGATTTTGGCATGACTGGCTGGTGGTTCCAGCAAGCCCGGCAGGTGATTCCGAAGTGTTCCCCAACTTGTTTTGGCGTAGCCGGCAGGTGATTTTTCCGTGATCGGCAGGTGGTTCTGGCGAGTTGAGCAGGTGGTTCGGGCGTGCTCGGCAGGTGCTTCCGGGGTCATTGGCACGTGGTTCTGGCATATCTGAGAGGTGGTTCCGGCATGCCCGGCAGGTGATACAGGAGTGTTCGCCAAGTGTTTCCGGCGTAGCCGGCAGGTGATTTTGCATGTCCAGCGGTCGTTCCGGCGGGTCGAGCCGGTGGTTCCGGCGTGTCCGGCAGGTGGTTCCGGTCTGTCCGGCAGGTGGTTCCGTGGTGTCCGGCACGAGGTTCAGTCTGAGAGGCTGTGCCGGCATGCCCCTCACGTGATTCCGGCTTGTCCCCGAAGTGGTGCTGGTGTAGCGGGCAGGTGATTTTGGCGTGTCCGGCAGGTGGTTCAGGCGAGTTGAGCAGGTGGTTGCGACGTGCTCGGCAGGTGCTTCCGGCGTCTCCGGCACGTGTTTCTGGCACATCTGACTGGTGGTTCCGGCATGCCCAAAAGTTGATTCCGGTCTGTCCGGTAGGTGGTTCCGGCGTGCACGGCACGTGGTTCTGGTACGTCACAGAGGTGGTTGCGTATGCCCAACAGGTGATTCCGGACTGTCCGCCACGTGCTTCTAGCACATCTGAGAGGTGGTTCCCACATGCCCTGCAGGTCATTTCGGAGAGTCGTCCAAGTGGTTTTGGCGTAGCCCGCAGGTGATTTTGGCGTGTCCGGCAGGTGGTTCCGCCGTGCTCGGCAGGTGGTTCAGGCATGGCCGTCACGTGGTTCCAGTCTGTCCAGGACGTGTTTCCAGCTTCTCCGGCAGGTGGCTCTGGTACGTCTGAGAGGTGGTTCCGCCATGGCTGGCAGGTGATCCCGGACTGTCCCCCAGGTGGTTCTGGCATAGCCAGCAGTTGATATTGGCCTGTCCGGCAGGTGGTTCCAGCGAGTCGAACAGGTGGCTCCGGCGTTCTTGGCAGGTGGTTCCGGTCTGTCCGGTAGGTGTTTCCGGCGTGTCTGGCACGTGCTTCCGGCACGTGTGAGAGGTGGTTCTGTCATGTGCGGCAGGTGATTCTGGAGTGTCTGCCAGGTGGTTCTGGCGTACCCGGCAGGTGATTTTGGCGTGTCCGGCAGGTGTTTCTGGCGAGTCGAGCAGGTGGCTCCGGCATGCTCGGCAGGTGCTTCCGGCGTCTCCGGCACTTGGTTCTGGTGTGTCTGAGAGCTGGTTCCGGCATGTCCGGCAGATGATTCCAGAGTGTCCGCCAAGTGGTTCTGGCATACCCAGCAGGTGATTTTGGCGTGTCAGGGAGGTGGTACCGGTGAGTCGAGCAGGTGGTTCCGGCGTGCTCAGCAGGTGGTTCAGGCGGTTCTGGCAGGTGGTATCCGTCTGTTCGGGGTGTGGTTCCAGCATCTCATGAACACGTTTCTGGCACGTCTGAGATGTGGTTCCAGCCGGCCCGACAGGTGTTTCCGCAGTGTCCGCCAAGCGGTTCTGGCGTAGTTGGCAGGTGATTTTGGCATGACTGGCAGGTGGTTCCAGCAAGCCCGGCAGGTGATTCCGAAGTGTTCCCCAACTGGTTGTGGCGTAGCCGGCAGGTGATTTTTGCGTGTCCGGCAGGTGCTTCTGGCGATTCGACCAGGTGGTTCCGGCGTGCTCGGCAGGTGCTTCCGGGGTCATTGGCACGGGGTTCTGGCATATCTGAGAGGTGGTTCCGGCATGCCCGGCAGGTGATTCCGGAGTGTTCGCCAAGTGTTTCCGGCGTAGCCGGCAGGTGATTTTGCATGTCCAGCGGTCGTTCCGGCGGGTCGAGCCGGTGGTTCCGGCGTGTCCGGCAGGTGGTTCCGGTCTGTCCGGCAGGTGGTTCTGTGGTGTCCGGCACGAGGTTCAGTCTGAGAGGCTGTGCCGGCATGCCCCTCACGTGATTCCGGCTTGTCCCCGAAGTGGTGCTGGTGTAGCGGGCAGGTGATTTTGGCGTGTCCGGCAGGTGGTTCAGGCGAGTTGAGCAGGTGGTTGCGACGTGCTCGGCAGGTGCTTCCGGCGTCTCCGGCACGTGTTTCTGGCACATCTGACTGGTGGTTCCGGCATGCCCAAATGTTGATTCCGGTCTGTCCGGTAGGCGGTTCCGGCGTGCACGGCACGTGGTTCTGGTACGTCTCAGAGGTGGTTGCGTATGCCCAACAGGTGATTCCGGACTGTCCGCCACGTGCTTCTGGCACGTCTGAGAGGTGGTTCCAACATGCCCGGCAGGTCATTTCGGAGAGTCGTCCAAGTGGTTCTGGCGTAGCCCGCAGGTGATTTTGGCGTGTCAGGTAGGTTGTTCCGTTGTGCTTGGCAGGTGGTTCAGGCTTGGCCGGCAGGTGGTTCCAGACTGTCCAGGACGTGTTTCCAGCTTCTCCGGCAGGTGGTTCTGGTACGTCTGAGAGGTGGTTCCGCCATGGTTGGCAGGTGATTCCGGACCGTCCCCCAGGTGGTTCTGGCATAGCCAGCAGTTGATATTGGCCTGTCCGGCAGGTGGTTCCAGCGAGTCGAACAGGTGGCTCCGGCGTGCTCGGCAGGTGGTTCCGGTCTGTGCGGTAGGTTATTCCGGCGTGTCCAGCACGTGCTTCCGACACGTCTGAGAGGTGCTTCCCCCATGCGCGACAGCTGATTTCGGAGTGTCCGCCAGGTGGTTCTGGCGTACCCGGCAGGTGATTTTGGTGTGTCCGGCAGGTGTTTCTGGCGAGTCGAGCAGGTGGCTCCGGCATGCTCGGCAGGTGCTTCCGGCGTCTCCGGCACGTGGTTCTGGTGTGTCTGAGAGCTGGTTCCAGCATGTCCGGCAGATGATTCCGGAGTGTCCGCCAAGTGGTTCTGGCATACCCGGCTGGTGATTTGGGCATGTCAGGTAGGTGGCTCCGGCGTGCTCGGCAGGTTGTTCAGACTGGTCTGGCAGGTGTTTTCCGTCTGTTCGGGGTGTGGTTCCAGCATCTCATGCACATGGTTCTGGCATGTCTGAGATGTGGTTCCGGCCGGCCCGACAGGTGTTTCCACAGTGTCCGCCAAGTGGTACTGGCGTAGTTGGCATGTGATTTTGGCATGACCGGCAGGTGGTTCCAGCAAGCCCGGCAGGTGATTCCGAAGTGTTCCCCAACTGGTTGTGGCGTAGCCGGCAGGTGATTTTTGCGTGTCCGGCAGGTGGTTCTGGCGAGTCGAGCAGGTGGTTCCGGCGTGCTCGGCAGGTGCTTCCGGGGTCATTGGCACGTGGTTCTGGCATATCTGAGAGGTGGTTCCGGCATGCCCGGCAGGTGATTCCGGAGTGTTCGCCAAGTGTTTCCGGCGTAGCCGGCCGGTGATTTTGCATGTCCAGCGGTCGTTCCGGCGGGTCGAGCCGGTGGTTCCGGCGTGTCCGGCAGGTGGTTCCGGTCTGTCCGGCAGGTGGTTCTGTGGTGTCCGGCACGAGGTTCAGTCTGAGAGGCTGTGCCGGCATGCCCCTCACGTGATTCCGGCTTGTCCCCGAAGTGGTGCTGGTGTAGCGGGCAGGTGATTTTGGCGTGTCCGGCAGGTGGTTCAGGCGAGTTGAGCAGGTGGTTGCGACGTGCTCGGCAGGTGCTTCCGGCGTCTCCGGCACGTGTTTCTGGCACATCTGACTGGTGGTTCCGGCATGCCCAAAAGTTGATTCCGGTGTGTCCGGTAGGTGGTTCCGGCGTGCACGGCACGTGGTTCTGGTACGTGTCAGAGGTGGTTGCGTATGCCCAGCAGGTGATTCCGGACTGTCCGCCACGTGCTTCTGGCACGTCTGAGAGGTGGTTCCAACATGCCCGGCAGGTCATTTCGGAGAGTCGTCCAAGTGGTTCTGGCGTAGCCCGCAGGTGATTTTGGCGTGTCCGGCAGGTGGTTCCGCCGTGCTCGGCAGGTGGTTCAGGCATGGCCGTCACGTGGTTCCAGTCTGTCCAGGACGTGTTTCCAGCTTCTCCGGCAGGTGGCTCTGGTACGTCTGAGAGGTGGTTCCGCCATGGCTGGCAGGTGATCCCGGACTGTCCCCCAGGTGGTTCTGGCATAGCCAGCAGTTGATATTGGCCTGTCCGGCAGGTGGTTCCAGCGAGTCGAACAGGTGGCTCCGGCGTTCTTGGCAGGTGGTTCCGGTCTGTCCGGTAGGTGTTTCCGGCGTGTCTGGCACGTGCTTCCGGCACGTCTGAGAGGTGGTTCCGTCATGCGCGGCAGGTGATTCCGGAGTGTCCGCCAGGTGGTTCTGGCGTACCCAGCAGGTGATTTTGGCGTGTCCGGCAGGTGTTTCTGGCGAGTCGAGCAGGTGGCTCCGGCATGCTCGGCAGGTGCTTCCGGCGTCTCCGGCACTTGGTTCTGGTGTGTCTGAGAGCTGGTTCCGGCATGTCCGGCAGATGATTCCGGAGTGTCCGCCAAGTGGTTCTGGCATACCCAGCAGGTGATTTTGGCGTGTCAGGGAGGTGGTACCGGTGAGTCGAGCAGGTGGTTCCGGCGTGCTCAGCAGGTGGTTCAGGCGGTTCTGGCAGGTGGTATCCGTCTGTTCGGGGTGTGGTTCCAGCATCTCATGAACACGTTTCTGGCACGTCTGAGATGTGGTTCCAGCCGGCCCGACAGGTGTTTCCGCAGTGTCCGCCAAGCGGTTCTGGCGTAGTTGGCAGGTGATTTTGGCATGACTGGCAGGTGGTTCCAGCAAGCCTGGCAGGTGATTCCAAAGTGTTCACCAACTGGTTGTGGCGTAGCCGGCAGGTGATTTTTGCGTGATCGGCAGGTGGTTCTGGCGAGTCGAGCAGGTGGTTCCGGCGTGCTCGGCTGGTGCTTCCGGGGTCATTGGCACGGGGTTCTGGCATGTCTCAGAGGTGGTTCTTGCATGCCCGGCACGTGATTCCGGAGTGTTTGCCAAGTGGTTCTGGGATAGTCGGCAGGTGATTTTGGCATGTCTGGCAGGTGGTTCAGGCGAGTTGAGCAGGTGGTTCCAACGTGCTTGGCAGGTGCTTCAGGCGTCTCCGGCACGTGTTTCTGGCACATCTGACAGGTGGTTCCGGCATGCCCGAAAGGTGATTCCGGTCTGTCCGGTAGGTGGTTCCAGCCTGCACGGCATGTGGTTCTGGTACGTCTCAGAGGTGGTTGCGCATGCCCAACAGGTGATTCCGGACTGTCCGCCACATGGTTCTGGCACGTCTGAGAGGTGGTTCCGGCATGCCCGGCAGGTCATCCCAGAGAGTCCTCCAAGTGGTTCTGGCATAACACGCAGGTGATTTTGGCGTGTCAGGCAGGTTGTTCCGTTGTGCTTGGCAGGTGGTTCAGGCTTGGCCGGCAGGTGGTTCCAGACTGTCCAGGACGTGATTCCAGCTTCTCCGGCAGGTGGTTCTGGTACGTCTGAGAGGTGGTTCCGCCATGGCTGGCAGGTGATTCCGGACCGTCCCCCAGGTGGTTCTGGCATAGCCAGGAGTTGATATTGGCCTGTCCGGCAGGTGGTTCCAGCGAGTCGGACAGGTGGCTCTGGCGTGCTCGGCAGGTGGTTCCGGTCTGTCCGGTAGGTCATTCCGGCGTGTCCGGCACGTGCTTCCGGCACGTCTGAGAGGTGGTTCCGGCATGCGCGACAGGTGATTTCGGAGTGTCCGCCAGGTGGTTCTGGCGTACCCGGAAGGTGATATTGGCGTGTCCGGCAGGTGTTTCTGGCGAGTCGAGCAGGTGGCTCCGGCATGCTCGGCAGGTGCTTCCGGCGTCTCCGGCACGTGGTTCTGGTGTGTCTGAGAGCTGGTTCCGGCATGTCCGGCAGATGATTCCGGAGTGTCCGCCAAGTGGTTCTGGCATACCCGGCTGGTGATTTGGGCCTGTCAGGTAGGTGGTTCCGGCGAGTCGAGCAGGTGGCTCCGGCGTGCTCGGCAGGTTGTTCAGACGGGTCTGGCAGGTGTTTTCCGTCTGTTCTGGGTGTGGTTCCAGCATCTCATGCACATGGTTCTGGCACGTCTGAGATGTGGTTCCGGCCGGCCCGACAGGTGTTTCCACAGTGTCCGCCAAGTGGTACTGGCGTAGTTGGCAGGTGATTTTGGCATGACCGGCAGGTGGTTCCAGCAAGCCCGGCAGGTGATTCCGAAGTGTTCCCCAACTGGTTGTGGCGTAGCCGGCAGGTGATTTTTGCGTGTCCGGCAGGTGGTTCTGGCGAGTCGAGCAGGTGGTTCCGGCGTGCTCGGCAGGTGCTTCCGGGGTCATTGGCACGTGGTTCTGGCATATCTGAGAGGTGGTTCCGGCATGCCCGGCAGGTGATTCCGGAGTGTTCGCCAAGTGTTTCCGGAGTAGCCGGCAGGTGATTTTGCATGTCCAGCGGTCGTTCCGGCGGGTCGAGGCGGTGGTTCCGGCGTGTCCGGCAGGTGGTTCCGGTCTGTCCGGCAGGTGGTTCTGTGGTGTCCGGCACGAGGTTCAGTCTGAGAGGCTGTGCCGGCATGCCCCTCACGTGATTCCGGCTTGTCCCCGAAGTGGTGCTGGTGTAGCGGGCAGGTGATTTTGGCGTGTCCGGCAGGTGGTTCAGGCGAGTTGAGCAGGTGGTTGCGACGTGCTCGGCAGGTGCTTCCGGCGTCTCCGGCACGTGTTTCTGGCACATCTGACTGGTGGTTCCGGCATGCCCGAAAGGTGATTCCGGTCTGTCCGGTAGGTGGTTCCAGCCGGCACGGCATGTGGTTCTGGTACGTCTCAGAGGTGGTTGCGCATGCCCAACAGGTGATTCCGGACTGTCCGCCACATGGTTCTGGCACGTCTGAGAGGTGGTTCCGGCATGCCCGGCAGGTCATCCCAGAGAGTCCTCCAAGTGGTTCTGGCATAACACGCAGGTGATTTTGGCGTGTCTGGCAGGTTGTTCCGCTGTGCTTGGCAGGTGGTTCAGGCTTGGCCGGCAGGTGGTTCCAGACTGTCCAGGACGTGTTTCCAGCTTCTCCGGCAGGTGGTTCTGGTACGTCTGAGAGGTGGTTCCGCCATGGCTGGCAGGTGATTCAAGACCGTCCCCCAGGTGGTTCTGGCATAGCCAGCAGTTGATATTGGCCTGTCTGGCAGGTGGTTCCAGCGAGTCGAACAGGTGGCTCCGGCGTTCTTGGCAGGTGGTTCCGGTCTGTCCGGTAGGTGATTCCGGCGTGTCCGGCACGTGCTTCCGGCACGTCTGAGAGGTGGTTCCGGCATGCACGACAGGTGATTCCGTAGTGTCCGCCAGGTGGTTCTGGCGTACCCGGCAGGTGATTTTATCGTGTCCGGCAGGTGTTTCTGGCGAGTCGAGCATGTGGCTCCGGCATGCTCGGCAGGTGCTTCCGGCGTCTCCGGCATGTGGTTCTGGTGTGTCTGAGAGCTGGTTCCGGCATGTCCGGCAGGTGATTCCGGAGTGTCCGCCAAGTGGTTTTGGCATACCCGGCTGGTGATTTTGTCATGTCAGGTAGGTGGTTCCGGCGAGTCGAGCAGGTGGCTCCGGCGTGCTTTGCAGGTTGTTCACACGGGTCTGGCAGGTGTTTTCCGTCTGTTCGGGGTGTGGTTCCAGCATCTCATGCACATGGTTCTGGCACGTCTGAGATGTGGTTCCGGCCGGCCCGACAGGTGTTTCCACAGTGTCTGCCAAGTGGTACTGGCGTAGTTGGCAGGTGATTTTGGCATGACCGGCAGGTGGTTCCAGCTAGCCCGGCGGGTGATTCCGAAGTGTTCCCCCACCGGTTGTGGCGTAGGGGGCAGGTGATTTTTGCGTGTCCGGCAGGTGGTTCTGGCGAGTCGAGCAGGTGGTTCCGGCGTGCTCGGCAGGTGCTTCCGGGGTCATTGGCACGTGGTTCTGGCATATCTGAGAGGTGGTTCCGGCATGCCCGGCAGGTGATTCCGGAGTGTTCGCCAAGTGTTTCCGGCGTAGCCGGCAGGTGATTTTTGCATGTCCAGCGGTCGTTCCGGCGGGTCGAGCCGGTGGTTCCGGCGTGTCCGGCAGGTGGTTCCGGTCTGTCCGGCAGGTGGTTCTGTGGTGTCCGGCACGAGGTTCAGTCTGAGAGGCTGTGCCGGCATGCCCCTCACGTGATTCCGGCTTGTCCCCGAAGTGGTGCTGGTGTAGCGGGCAGGTGATTTTGGCGTGTCCGGCAGGTGGTTCAGGCGAGTTGAGCAGGTGGTTGCGACGTGCTCGGCAGGTGCTTCCGGCGTCTCCGGCACGTGTTTCTGGCACATCTGACTGGTGGTTCCGGCATGCCCAAAAGTTGATTCCGGTCTGTCCGGTAGGTGGTTCCGGCGTGCACGGCACGTCGTTGTGGTACGTCTCAGAGGTGGTTGCGTATGCCCAACAGGTGATTCCGGACTGTCCGCAACGTGCTTCTGGCACGTCTGAGAGGTGGTTCCAACATGCCCGGCAGGTCATTTCGGAGAGTCGTCCAAGTGGTTCTGGCGTAGCCCGCAGGTGATTTTGGCGTGTCCGGCAGGTGGTTCCGCCGTGCTCGGCAGGTGGTTCAGGCATGGCCGTCACGTGGTTCCAGTCTGTCCAGGACGTGTTTCCAGCTTCTCCGGCAGGTGGTTCTGGTACGTCTGAGAGGTGGTTCCGCCATGGCTGGCAGGTGATCCCGGACTGTCCCCCAGGTGTTTCTGGCATAGCCAGCCGTTGATATTGGCCTGTCCGGCAGGTGGTTCCAGCGAGTCGAACAGGTGGCTCCGGCGTTCTTGGCAGGTGGTTCCGGTCTGTCCGGTAGGTGTTTCCGGCGTGTCTGGCACGTGCTTCCGGCACGTCTGAGAGGTGGTTCCGGCATGCGCGGCAGGTGGTTCAGGCGGTTCTGGCAGGTGGTATCCGTCTGTTCGGGGTGTGGTTCCAGCATCTCATGAACACGTTTCTGGCAAGTCTGAGATGTGGTTCCAGCCGGCCCGACAGGTGTTTCCGCAGTGTCCGCCAAGCGGTTCTGGCGTAGTTGGCAGGTGATTTTGGCATGACTGGCAGGCGGTTCCAGCAAGCCTGGCAGGTGATTCCAAAGTGTTCACCAACTGGTTGTGGCGTAGCCGGCAGGTGATTTTTGCGTGATCGGCAGGTGGTTCTGGCGAGTCGAGCAGGTGGTTCCGGCGTGCTCGGCTGGTGCTTCCGGGGTCATTGGCACGGGGTTCTGGCATGTCTGAGAGGTGGTTCCTGCATGCCCGGCAAGTGATTCCGGAGTGTTCGCCAAGTGGTTCTGGCATAGTCGGCAGGTGATTTTGGCATGTCCGGCAGGTGGTTCAGGCGAGTTGAGCAGGTGGTTCCAACGTGCTTGGCAGGTGCTTCCGGCGTCTCCGGCACGTGTTTCTGGCACATCTGACAGGTGGTTCCGGCATGCCCGAAAGTTGATTCCGGTCTGTCCGGTAGGTGGTTCCAGCCTGCACGGCATGTGGTTCTGGTACGTCTCAGAGGTGGTTGCGCATGCCCAACAGGTGATTCCGGACTGTCCGCCACATGGTTCTGGCACGTCTGAGAGGTGGTTCCGGCATGCCCGGCAGGTCATCCCAGAGAGTCCTCCAAGTGGTTCTGGCATAACACGCAGGTGATTTTGGCGTGTCTGGCAGGTTGTTCCGTTGTGCTTGGCAGGTGGTTCAGGCTTGGCCGGCAGGTGGTTCCAGACTGTCCAGGACGTGTTTCCAGCTTCTCCGGCAGGTGGTTCTGGTACGTCTGAGAGGTGGTTCCGCCATGGCTGGCAGGTGATTCCGGACCGTCCCCCAGGTGGTTCTGGCATAGCCAGCATTTGATATGGGCCTGTCCGGCAGGTGGTTCCAGCGAGTCGAACAGGTGGCTCCGGCGTGCTCGGCAGGTGGTTCCGTTCTGTCCGGTTGGTGATTCCGGCGTGTCCGGCACGTGCTTCCGGCACGTCTGAGAGGTGGTTCCGGCATGCGCGACAGGTGGTTTCGGAGTGTCCGCCAGGTGCTTCTGGCGTACCCGGCAGGTGATTTTGGCGTGTCCGGCAGGTGTTTCTGGCGAGTCGAGCAGGTGGCTCCGGCATGCTCGGCAGGTGCTTCCGGCGTCTCCGGCACGTGGTTCTGGTGTGTCTGAGAGCTGGTTCCGGCATGTCCGGCAGATGATTACGGAGTGTCCGCCAAGTGGTTCTGGCATACCCGGCTGGTGATTTGGGCCTGTCAGGTAGGTGGTTCCGGCGAGTCGAGCAGGTGGCTCCGGCGTGCTCGGCAGGTTGTTCAGACGGGTCTGGCAGGTGTTTTCCGTCTGTTCTGGGTGTGGTTCCAGCATCTCATGCACATGGTTCTGGCACGTCTGAGATGTGGTTCCGGCCGGCCCGACAGGTGTTTCCACAGTGTCCGCCAAGTGGTACTGGCGTAGTTGGCAGGTGATTTTGGCATGACCGGCAGGTGGTTCCAGCAAGCCCGGCAGGTGATTCCGAAGTGTTCCCCAACTGGTTGTGGCGTAGCCGGCAGGTGATTTTTGCGTGTCCGGCAGGTGGTTCTGGCGAGTCGAGCAGGTGGTTCCGGCGTGCTCGGCAGGTGCTTCCGGGGTCATTGGCACGTGGTTCTGGCATATCTGAGAGGTGGTTCCGGCATGCCCGGCAGGTGATTCCGGAGTGTTCGCCAAGTGTTTCCGGAGTAGCCGGCAGGTGATTTTGCATGTCCAGCGGTCGTTCCGGCGGGTCGAGGCGGTGGTTCCGGCGTGTCCGGCAGGTGGTTCCGGTCTGTCCGGCAGGTGGTTCTGTGGTGTCCGGCACGAGGTTCAGTCTGAGAGGCTGTGCCGGCATGCCCCTCACGTGATTCCGGCTTGTCCCCGAAGTGGTGCTGGTGTAGCGGGCAGGTGATTTTGGCGTGTCCGGCAGGTGGTTCAGGCGAGTTGAGCAGGTGGTTGCGACGTGCTCGGCAGGTGCTTCCGGCGTCTCCGGCACGTGTTTCTGGCACATCTGACTGGTGGTTCCGGCATGCCCGAAAGGTGATTCCGGTCTGTCCGGTAGGTGGTTCCAGCCGGCACGGCATGTGGTTCTGGTACGTCTCAGAGGTGGTTGCGCATGCCCAACAGGTGATTCCGGACTGTCCGCCACATGGTTCTGGCACGTCTGAGAGGTGGTTCCGGCATGCCCGGCAGGTCATCCCAGAGAGTCCTCCAAGTGGTTCTGGCATAACACGCAGGTGATTTTGGCGTGTCTGGCAGGTTGTTCCGCTGTGCTTGGCAGGTGGTTCAGGCTTGGCCGGCAGGTGGTTCCAGACTGTCCAGGACGTGTTTCCAGCTTCTCCGGCAGGTGGTTCTGGTACGTCTGAGAGGTGGTTCCGCCATGGCTGGCAGGTGATTCCGGAGCGTCCCCCAGGTGGTTCTGGAAGAGCCAGAAGTTGATATTGGCCTTTCCGGCAGGGGGTTCCAGCGAGTCGAACAAGGTGGCTCCGGCGTGCTCGGCAGGTGGTTCCGGTCTGTCCGGTAGGTGATTCCGGCGTGTCCGGCACGTGCTTCCGGCACGTCTGAGAGGTGGTTCCAGCATGCGCGGCAGGTGATTCCGTAGTGTCAGCCAGGTGGTTCTGGCGTACCCGGCAGGTGATTTTGGCGTGTCCGGCAGGTGTTTCTGGCGAGTCGAGCAGGTGGCTCCGGCATGCTCGGCAGGTGCTTCCGTCGTCTCCGGCACTTGGTTCTGGTGTGTCTGAGAGCTGTTTCCGGCATGTCCGGCAGATGATTCCGGGGTGTCCGCCAAGTGGTTCTGGCATACCCAGCAGGTGATTTTGGCGTGTCAGGGAGGTGGTACCGGTGAGTCGAGCAGGTGGTTCCGGCGTGCTCAGCAGGTGGTTCAGGCGGTTCTGGGAGGTGGTATCCGTCTGTTCGGGGTGTGGTTCCAGCGTCTCATGAACACGTTTCTGGCACGTCTGAGATGTGGTTCCAGCCGGCCCGACAGGTGTTTCCGCAGTGTCCGCCAAGCGGTTCTGGCGTAGTTGGCAGGTGATTTTGGCATGACTGGCAGGTGGTTCCAGCAAGCCTTGCAGGTGATTCCAAAGTGTTCACCAACTGGTTGTGGCGTAGCCGGCAGGTGATTTTTGCGTGATCGGCAGGTGGTTCTGGCGAGTCGAGCAGGTGGCTCCGGCGGGCTCGGCTGGTGCTTCCGGGGTCATTGGCACGGGGTTCTGGCATGTCTGAGAGGTGGTTCCTGCATGCCCGGTAAGTGATTTCGGAGTGTAAGACAGGTGGTTATGGCCTACCCGGCAGGTGATTTTTGCATGTCCGGCAGGTGTTTCTGGCGAGTGGAGCAGGTGGCTCCGGCATGCTCGGCAGGTGCTTCCGGCGTCTCCGGCACGTGGTTCTGGTGTGTCTGAGTGCTGGTTCCGGCATGTCCGGCAGATGATTCCGGAGTGTCCGCCAAGTGGTTCTGGCATACCCGGCTGGTGATTTGGGCATGTCAGGTAGGTGGTTCCGGCGAGTCGAGCAGGTGGCTCCGGCGTGCTCAGCAGGTTGTTCAGACGGGTCTGGCAGGTGTTTTCCGTCTGTTCGGGGTGTGGTTCCAGCATCTCATGCACATGGTTCTGGCACGTCTGAGATGTGGTTCCGGCCGGCCCGACAGGTGTTTCCACAGTGTCCGCCAAGTGGTACTGGCGTATTTGGCAGGTGATTTTGGCATGACCGGCAGGTGGTTCCAGCAAGCCCGGCAGGTGATTCCGAAGTGTTCCCCCACCGGTTGTGGCGTAGCCGGCAGGTGATTTTTGCGTGGCCGGCAGGTGGTTCTGGCGAGTCGAGCAGGTGGTTCCGGCGTGCTCGGCAGGTGCTTCCGGGGTCATTGGCACGTGGTTCTGGCATATCTGAGAGGTGGTTCCGGCATGCCCGGCAGGTGATTCCGGAGTGTTCGCCAAGTGTTTCCGGCGTAGCCGGCAGGTGATTTTTTCATGTCCAGCGGTCGTTCCGGCAGGTCGATCCGGTGGTTCCGGCGTGTCCGGCAGGTGGTTCCGGTCTGTCCGGCAGGTGGTTCTGTGGTGTCCGGCACGAGGTTCAGTCTGAGAGGCTGTGCCGGCATGCCCCTCACGTGATTCCGGCTTGTCCCCGAAGTGGTGCTGGTGTAGCGGGCAGGTGATTTTGGCGTGTCCGGCAGGTGGTTCAGGCGAGTTGAGCAGGTGGTTGCGACGTGCTCGGCAGGTGCTTCCGGCGTCTCCGGCACGTGTTTCTGGCACATCTGACTGGTGGTTCCGGCATGCCCAAAAGTTGATTCCGGTCTGTCCGGTAGGTGGTTCCGGCGTGCACGGCACGTGGTTCTGGTACGTCTCAGAGGTGGTTGCGTATGCCCAACAGGTGATTCCGGACTGTCCGCCACGTGCTTCTGGCACGTCTGAGAGGTGGTTCCAACATGCCCGGCAGGTCATTTCGGAGAGTCGTCCAAGTGGTTCTGGCGTAGCCCGCAGGTGATTTTGGCGTGTCCGGCAGGTGGTTCCGCCGTGCTCGGCAGGTGGTTCAGGCATGGCCGTCACGTGGTTCCAGTCTGTCCAGGACGTGTTTCCAGCTTCTCCGGCAGGTGGTTCTGGTACGTCTGAGAGGTGGTTCCGCCATGGCTGGCAGGTGATCCCGGACTGTCCCCCAGGTGTTTCTGGCATAGCCAGGCGTTGATATTGGCCTGTCTGGCAGGTGGTTCCAGCGAGTCGAACAGGTGGCTCCGGCGTTCTTGGCAGGTGGTTCCGGTCTGTCCGGTAGGTCATTCCGGCGTGTCCGGCACGTGCTTCCGGCACGTCTGAGAGGTGGTTCCGGCATGCGCGGCAGGTGATTCCGTAGTGTCCGCCAGGTGGTTCTGGCATACCCGGCAGGTGATTTTGGCGTGTGCGGCAGGTGTTTCTGGCGAGTCGAGCAGGTGGCTCCGGCATGCTCGGCAGGTGCTTCCGGCGTCTCCGGCACTTGGTTCTGGTGTGTCTGAGAGCTGTTTCCGGCATGTCCGGCAGATGATTCCGGGGTGTCCGCTAAGTGGTTCTGGCATACCCAGCAGGTGATTTTGGCGTGTCAGGGAGGTGGTACCGGTGAGTCGAGCAGGTGGTTCCGGCGTGCTCAGCAGGTGGTTCAGGCGGTTCTGGCAGGTGGTATCCGTCTGTTCGGGGTGTGGTTCCAGCATCTCATGAACACGTTTCTGGCACGTCTGAGATGTGGTTCCAGCCGGCCCGACAGGTGTTTCCGCAGTGTCCGCCAAGCGGTTCTGGCGTAGTTGGCAGGTGATTTTGGCATGACTGGCAGGTGGTTCCAGCAAGCCTTGCAGGTGATTCCAAAGTTTTCACCAACTGGTTGTGGCGTAGCCGGCAGGTGATTTTTGCGTGATCGGCAGGTGGTTCTGGCGAGTCGAGCAGGTGGTTCCGGCGTGCTCGGCTGGTGCTTCCGGGGTCATTGGCACGGGGTCCTGGCATGTCTGAGAGGTGGTTCCTGCATGCCCGGTAAGTGATTTCGGAGTGTCCGACAGGTGGTTATGGCGTACCCGGCAGGTGATTTTTGCATGTCCGGCAGGTGTTTCTGGCGAGTGGAGCAGGTGGCTCCGGCATGCTCGGCAGGTGCTTCCGGCGTCTCCGGCACGTGGTTCTGGTGTGTCTGAGTGCTGGTTCCGGCATGTCCGGCAGATGATTCCGGAGTGTCCGCCAAGTGGTTCTGGCATACCCGGCTGGTGATTTTGGCATGTCAGGTAGGTGGTTCCGGCGAGTCGAGCAGGTGGCTCCGGCGTGCTCAGCAGGTTGTTCAGACGGGTCTGGCAGGTGTTTTCCGTCTGTTCGGGGTGTGGTTCCAGCATCTCATGCACATGGTTCTGGCACGTCTGAGATGTGGTTCCGGCCGGCCCGACAGGTGTTTCCACAGTGTCCGCCAAGTGGTACTGGCGTATTTGGCAGGTGATTTTGGCATGACCGGCAGGTGGTTCCAGCAAGCCCGGCAGGTGATTCCGAAGTGTTCCCCCACCGGTTGTGGCGTAGCCGGCAGGTGATTTTTGCGTGGCCGGCAGGTGGTTCTGGCGAGTCGAGCAGGTGGTTCCGGCGTGCTCGGCAGGTGCTTCCGGGGTCATTGGCACGTGGTTCTGGCATATCTGAGAGGTGGTTCCGGCATGCCCGGCAGGTGATTCCGGAGTGTTCGCCAAGTGTTTCCGGCGTAGCCGGCAGGTGATTTTTGCATGTCCAGCGGTCGTTCCGGCAGGTCGATCCGGTGGTTCCGGCGTGTCCGGCAGGTGGTTCCGGTCTGTCCGGCAGGTGGTTCTGTGGTGTCCGGCACGAGGTTCAGTCTGAGAGGCTGTGCCGGCATGCCCCTCACGTGATTCCGGCTTGTCCCCGAAGTGGTGCTGGTGTAGCGGGCAGGTGATTTTGGCGTGTCCGGCAGGTGGTTCAGGCGAGTTGAGCAGGTGGTTGCGACGTGCTCGGCAGGTGCTTCCGGCGTCTCCGGCACGTGTTTCTGGCACATCTGACTGGTGGTTCCGGCATGCCCAAAAGTTGATTCCGGTCTGTCCGGTAGGTGGTTCCGGCGTGCACGGCACGTGGTTCTGGTACGTCACAGAGGTGGTTGCGTATGCCCAACAGGTGATTCCGGACTGTCCGCCACGTGCTTCTGGCACGTCTGATAGGTGGTTCCAACATGCCCGGCAGGTCATTTCGGAGAGTCGTCCAAGTGGTTCTGGCGTAGCCCGCAGGTGATTTTGGCGTGTCCGGCAGGTGGTTCCGCTGTGCTCGGCAGGTGGTTCAGGCATGGCCGTCACGTGGTTCCAGTCTGTCCAGGACGTGTTTCCAGCTTCTCCGGCAGGTGGTTCTGGTACGTCTGAGAGGTGGTTCCGCCATGGCTGGCAGGTGATCCCGGACTGTCCCCCAGGTGTTTCTGGCATAGCCAGCCGTTGATATTGGCCTGTCCGGCAGGTGGTTCCAGCGAGTCGAACAGGTGGCTCCGGCGTTCTTGGCAGGTGGTTCCGGTCTGTCCGGTAGGTGTTTCCGGCGTGTCTGGCACGTGCTTCCGGCACGTCTGAGAGGTGGTTCCGGCATGCGCGGCAGGTGGTTCAGGCGGTTCTGGCAGGTGGTATCCGTCTGTTCGGGGTGTGGTTTCAGCGTCTCATGAACACGTTTCTGGCACGTCTGAGATGTGGTTCCAGCCGGCCCGACAGGTGTTTCCGCAGTGTCCGCCAAGCAGTTCTGGCGTAGTTGGCAGGTGATTTTGGCATGACTGGCAGGTGGTTCCAGCAAGCCTTGCCGGTGATTCCAAAGTGTTCACCAACTGGTTGTGGCGTAGCCGGCAGGTGATTTTTGCGTGATCGGCAGGTGGTTCTGGCGAGTCGAGCAGGTGGCTCCGGCGTGCTCGGCTGGTGCTTCCGGGGTCATTGGCACGGGGTTCTGGCATGTCTGAGAGGTGGTTCCTGCATGCCCGGCAAGTGATTCCGGAGTGTTCGCCAAGTGGTTCTGGCATAGTCGGCAGGTGATTTTGGCATGTCCGGCAGGTGGTTCAGGCGAGTTGAGCAGGTGGTTCCAACGTGCTTGGCAGGTGCTTCCGGCGTCTCCGGCACGTGTTTCTGGCACATCTGACAGGTGGTTCCGGCATGCCCGAAAGGTGATTCCGGTCTGTCCGGTAGGTGGTTCCAGCCTGCACGGCATGTGGTTCTGGTACGTCTCAGAGGTGGTTGCGCATGCCCAACAGGTGATTCCGGACTGTCCGCCACATGGTTCTGGCACGTCTGAGAGGTGGTTCCGGCATGCCCGGCAGGTCATCGCAGAGAGTCCTCCAAGTGGTTCTGGCACAACACGCAGGTGATTTTGGCGTGTCTGGCAGGTTGTTCCGCTGTGCTTGGCAGGTGGTTCAGGCTTGGCCGGCAGGTGGTTCCAGACTGTCCAGGACGTGTTTCCAGCTTCTCCGACAGGTGGTTCTGGTACGTCTGAGAGGTGGTTCCGCCATGGCTGGCAGGTGATTCAAGACCGTCCCCCAGGTGGTTCTGGCATAGCCAGCAGTTGATATTGGCCTGTCTGGCAGGTGGTTCCAGCGAGTCGAACAGGTGGCTCCGGCGTTCTTGGCAGGTGGTTCCGGTCTGTCCGGTAGGTGATTCCGGCGTGTCCGGCACGTGCTTCCGGCACGTCTGAGAGGTGGTTCCGGCATGCACGACAGGTGATTCCGTAGTGTCCGCCAGGTGGTTCTGGCGTACCCGGCAGGTGATTTTATCGTGTCCGGCAGGTGTTTCTGGCGAGTCGAGCATGTGGCTCCGGCATGCTCGGCAGGTGCTTCCGGCGTCTCCGGCATGTGGTTCTGGTGTGTCTGAGAGCTGGTTCCGGCATGTCCGGCAGGTGATTCCGGAGTGTCCGCCAAGTGGTTTTGGCATACCCGGCTGGTGATTTTGTCATGTCAGGTAGGTGGTTCCGGCGAGTCGAGCAGGTGGCTCCGGCGTGCTTTGCAGGTTGTTCACACGGGTCTGGCAGGTGTTTTCCGTCTGTTCGGGGTGTGGTTCCAGCATCTCATGCACATGGTTCTGGCACGTCTGAGATGTGGTTCCGGCCGGCCCGACAGGTGTTTCCACAGTGTCTGCCAAGTGGTACTGGCGTAGTTGGCAGGTGATTTTGGCATGACCGGCAGGTGGTTCCAGCTAGCCCGGCGGGTGATTCCGAAGTGTTCCCCCACCGGTTGTGGCGTAGGGGGCAGGTGATTTTTGCGTGTCCGGCAGGTGGTTCTGGCGAGTCGAGCAGGTGGTTCCGGCGTGCTCGGCAGGTGCTTCCGGGGTCATTGGCACGTGGTTCTGGCATATCTGAGAGGTGGTTCCGGCATGCCCGGCAGGTGATTCCGGAGTGTTCGCCAAGTGTTTCCGGCGTAGCCGGCAGGTGATTTTTGCATGTCTAGCGGTCGTTCCGGCGGGTCGAGCCGGTGGTTCCGGCGTGTCCGGCAGGTGGTTCCGGTCTGTCCGGCAGGTGGTTCTGTGGTGTCCGGCACGAGGTTCAGTCTGAGAGGCTGTGCCGGCATGCCCCTCACGTGATTCCGGCTTGTCCCCGAAGTGGTGCTGGTGTAGCGGGCAGGTGATTTTGGCGTGTCCGGCAGGTGGTTCAGGCGAGTTGAGCAGGTGGTTGCGACGTGCTCGGCAGGTGCTTCCGGCGTCTCCGGCACGTGTTTCTGGCACATCTGACTGGTGGTTCCGGCATGCCCAAAAGTTGATTCCGGTCTGTCCGGTAGGTGGTTCCGGCGTGCACGGCACGTCGTTGTGGTACGTCTCAGAGGTGGTTGCGTATGCCCAACAGGTGATTCCGGACTGTCCGCAACGTGCTTCTGGCACGTCTGAGAGGTGGTTCCAACATGCCCGGCAGGTCATTTCGGAGAGTCGTCCAAGTGGTTCTGGCGTAGCCCGCAGGTGATTTTGGCGTGTCCGGCAGGTGGTTCCGCCGTGCTCGGCAGGTGGTTCAGGCATGGCCGTCACGTGGTTCCAGTCTGTCCAGGACGTGTTTCCAGCTTCTCCGGCAGGTGGTTCTGGTACGTCTGAGAGGTGGTTCCGCCATGGCTGGCAGGTGATCCCGGACTGTCCCCCAGGTGGTTCTGGCATAGCCAGCCGTTGATATTGGCCTGTCCGGCAGGTGGTTCCAGCGAGTCGAACAGGTGGCTCCGGCGTTCTTGGCAGGTGGTTCCGGTCTGTCCGGTAGGTGTTTCCGGCGTGTCTGGCACGTGCTTCCGGCACGTCTGAGAGGTGGTTCCGGCATGCGCGGCAGGTGGTTCAGGCGGTTCTGGCAGGTGGTATCCGTCTGTTCGGGGTGTGGTTCCAGCATCTCATGAACACGTTTCTGGCAAGTCTGAGATGTGGTTCCAGCCGGCCCGACAGGTGTTTCCGCAGTGTCCGCCAAGCGGTTCTGGCGTAGTTGGCAGGTGATTTTGGCATGACTGGCAGGCGGTTCCAGCAAGCCTGGCAGGTGATTCCAAAGTGTTCACCAACTGGTTGTGGCGTAGCCGGCAGGTGATTTTTGCGTGATCGGCAGGTGGTTCTGGCGAGTCGAGCAGGTGGTTCCGGCGTGCTCGGCTGGTGCTTCCGGGGTCATTGGCACGGGGTTCTGGCATGTCTGAGAGGTGGTTCCTGCATGCCCGGCAAGTGATTCCGGAGTGTTCGCCAAGTGGTTCTGGCATAGTCGGCAGGTGATTTTGGCATGTCCGGCAGGTGGTTCAGGCGAGTTGAGCAGGTGGTTCCAACGTGCTTGGCAGGTGCTTCCGGCGTCTCCGGCACGTGTTTCTGGCACATCTGACAGGTGGTTCCGGCATGCCCGAAAGTTGATTCCGGTCTGTCCGGTAGGTGGTTCCAGCCTGCACGGCATGTGGTTCTGGTACGTCTCAGAGGTGGTTGCGCATGCCCAACAGGTGATTCCGGACTGTCCGCCACATGGTTCTGGCACGTCTGAGAGGTGGTTCCGGCATGCCCGGCAGGTCATCCCAGAGAGTCCTCCAAGTGGTTCTGGCATAACACGCAGGTGATTTTGGCGTGTCTGGCAGGTTGTTCCGTTGTGCTTGGCAGGTGGTTCAGGCTTGGCCGGCAGGTGGTTCCAGACTGTCCAGGACGTGTTTCCAGCTTCTCCGGCAGGTGGTTCTGGTACGTCTGAGAGGTGGTTCCGCCATGGCTGGCAGGTGATTCCGGACCGTCCCCCAGGTGGTTCTGGCATAGCCAGCATTTGATATGGGCCTGTCCGGCAGGTGGTTCCAGCGAGTCGAACAGGTGGCTCCGGCGTGCTCGGCAGGTGGTTCCGTTCTGTCCGGTTGGTGATTCCGGCGTGTCCGGCACGTGCTTCCGGCACGTCTGAGAGGTGGTTCCGGCATGCGCGACAGGTGGTTTCGGAGTGTCCGCCAGGTGCTTCTGGCGTACCCGGCAGGTGATTTTGGCGTGTCCGGCAGGTGTTTCTGGCGAGTCGAGCAGGTGGCTCCGGCATGCTCGGCAGGTGCTTCCGGCGTCTCCGGCACGTGGTTCTGGTGTGTCTGAGAGCTGGTTCCGGCATGTCTGGCAGGTGATTACGGAGTGTCCGCCAAGTGGTTCTGGCATACCCGGCTGGTGATTTGGGCCTGTCAGGTAGGTGGTTCCGGCGAGTCGAGCAGGTGGCTCCGGCGTGCTCGGCAGGTTGTTCAGACGGGTCTGGCAGGTGTTTTCCGTCTGTTCTGGGTGTGGTTCCAGCATCTCATGCACATGGTTCTGGCACGTCTGAGATGTGGTTCCGGCCGGCCCGACAGGTGTTTCCACAGTGTCCGCCAAGTGGTACTGGCGTAGTTGGCAGGTGATTTTGGCATGACCGGCAGGTGGTTCCAGCAAGCCCGGCAGGTGATTCCGAAGTGTTCCCCAACTGGTTGTGGCGTAGCCGGCAGGTGATTTTTGCGTGTCCGGCAGGTGGTTCTGGCGAGTCGAGCAGGTGGTTCCGGCGTGCTCGGCAGGTGCTTCCGGGGTCATTGGCACGTGGTTCTGGCATATCTGAGAGGTGGTTCCGGCATGCCCGGCAGGTGATTCCGGAGTGTTCGCCAAGTGTTTCCGGAGTAGCCGGCAGGTGATTTTGCATGTCCAGCGGTCGTTCCGGCGGGTCGAGGCGGTGGTTCCGGCGTGTCCGGCAGGTGGTTCCGGTCTGTCCGGCAGGTGGTTCTGTGGTGTCCGGCACGAGGTTCAGTCTGAGAGGCTGTGCCGGCATGCCCCTCACGTGATTCCGGCTTGTCCCCGAAGTGGTGCTGGTGTAGCGGGCAGGTGATTTTGGCGTGTCCGGCAGGTGGTTCAGGCGAGTTGAGCAGGTGGTTGCGACGTGCTCGGCAGGTGCTTCCGGCGTCTCCGGCACGTGTTTCTGGCACATCTGACTGGTGGTTCCGGCATGCCCGAAAGGTGATTCCGGTCTGTCCGGTAGGTGGTTCCAGCCTGCACGGCATGTGGTTCTGGTACGTCTCAGAGGTGGTTGCGCATGCCCAACAGGTGATTCCGGACTGTCCGCCACATGGTTCTGGCACGTCTGAGAGGTGGTTCCGGCATGCCCGGCAGGTCATCCCAGAGAGTCCTCCAAGTGGTTCTGGCATAACACGCAGGTGATTTTGGCGTGTCAGGCAGGTTGTTCCGTTGTGCTTGGCAGGTGGTTCAGGCATGGCCGGCAGGTGGTTCCCGACTGTCCAGGACGTGTTTCCAGCTTCTCCGGCAGGTGGTTCTGGTACGTCTGAGAGGTGGTTCCGCCATGGCTGGCAGGTGATTCCGGACCGTCCCCCAGGTGGTTCTGGCATAGCCAGCAGTTGATATTGGCCTGTCCGGCAGGTGGTTCCAGCGAGTCGAACAGGTGGCTCCGGCGTACTCGGCAGGTGGTTCCGGTCTGTCCGGTAGGTCATTCCGGCGTGTCCGGCACGTGCTTCCTGCACGTCTGAGATGTGGTTCCGGCATGCGCGACAGGTGGTTTCGGAGGGTCCGCCAGGTGGTTCTGGCGTACCCGGCAGGTGATTTTGGCGTGTGCGGCAGGTGTTTCTGGCGAGTCGAGCAGGTGGCTCCGGCATGCTCGGCAGGTGCTTCCGGCGTCTCCGGCACTTGGTTCTGGTGTGTCTGAGAGCTGGTTCCGGCATGTCCGGCAGATGATTCCGGAGTGTCCGCCAAGTGGTTCTCGCATACCCAGCAGGTGATTTTGGCGTGTCAGGGAGGTGGTACCGGTGAGTCGAGCAGGTGGTTCCGGCGTGCTCAGCAGGTGGTTCAGGCGGTTCTGGCAGGTGGTATCCGTCTGTTCGGGGTGTGGTTCCAGCATCTCATGAACACGTTTCTGGCAAGTCTGAGATGTGGTTCCAGCCGGCCCGACAGGTGTTTCCGCAGTGTCCGCCAAGCGGTTCTGGCGTAGTTGGCAGGTGATTTTGGCATGACTGGCAGGTGGTTCCAGCAAGCCTGGCAGGTGATTCCAAAGTGTTCACCAACTGGTTGTGGCGTAGCCGGCAGGTGATTTTTGCGTGATCGGCAGGTGGTTCTGGCGAGTCGAGCAGGTGGTTCCGGCGTGCTCGGCTGGTGCTTCCGGGGTCATTGGCACGGGGTTCTGGCATGTCTGAGAGGTGGTTCCTGCATGCCCGGCAAGTGATTCCGGAGTGTTCGCCAAGTGGTTCTGGCATAGTCGGCAGGTGATTTTGGCATGTCCGGCAGGTGGTTCAGGCGAGTTGAGCAGGTGGTTCCAACGTGCTTGGCAGGTGCTTCCGGCGTCTCCGGCACGTGTTTCTGGCACATCTGACAGGTGGTTCCGGCATGCCCGAAAGGTGATTCCGGTCTGTCCGGTAGGTGGTTCCAGCCGGCACGGCATGTGGTTCTGGTACGTCTCAGAGGTGGTTGCGCATGCCCAACAGGTGATTCCGGACTGTCCGCCACATGGTTCTGGCACGTCTGAGAGGTGGTTCCGGCATGCCCGGCAGGTCATCCCAGAGAGTCCTCCAAGTGGTTCTGGCATAACACGCAGGTGATTTTGGCGTGTCAGGCAGGTTGTTCCGTTGTGCTTGGCATGTGGTTCAGGCTTGGCCGGCAGGTGGTTCCAGACTGTCCAGGACGTGTTTCCAGCTTCTCCGGCAGGTGGTTCTGGTACGTCTGAGAGGTGGTTCCGCCATGGCTGGCAGGTGATTCCGGACCGTCCCCCAGGTGGTTCTGGCATAGCCAGCAGTTGATATTGGCCTGTCCGGCAGGTGGTTCCAGCGAGTCGAACAGGTGGCTCCGGCGTACTCGGCAGGTGGTTGCGGTGTGTCCGGTAGGTCATTCCGGCGTGTCCGGCACGTGCTTCCTGCACGTCTGAGAGGTGGTTCCGGCATGCGCGACAGGTGGTTTCGGAGTGTCCGCCAGGTGGTTCTGGCGTACCCGGCAGGTGATTTTGGCGTGTCCGGCAGGTGTTTCTGGCGAGTCGAGCAGGTGGCTCCGGCATGCTCGGCAGGTGCTTCCGGCGTCTCCGGCACGTGGTTCTGGTGTGTCTGAGAGCTGGTTCCAGCATGTCCGGCAGATGATTCCGGAGTGTCCGCCAAGTGGTTCTGGCATACCCGGCTGGTGATTTGGGCATGTCAGGTAGGTGGCTCCGGCGTGCTCGGCAGGTTGTTCAGACGGGTCTGGCAGGTGTTTTCCGTCTGTTCGGGGTGTGGTTCCAGCATCTCATGCACATGGTTCTGGCACGTCTGAGATGTGCTTCCGGCCGGCCCGACAGGTGTTTCCACAGTGTCCGCCAAGTGCTACTGGCGTGGTTGGCAGGTGATTTTGGCATGACCGGCAGGTGGTTCCAGCAAGCCCGGCAGGTGATTCCGAAGTGTTCCCCAACTGGTTGTGGCGTAGCCGGCAGGTGATTTTTGCGTGTCCGGCAGGTGGTTCCGGCGTGCTCGGCAGGTGCTTCCGGGGTCATTGGCACGTGGTTCTGGCATATCTGAGAGGTGGTTCCGGCATGCCCGGCAGGTGATTCCGGAGTGTTCGCCAAGTGTTTCCGGCGTAGCCGGCAGGTGATTTTGCATGTCCAGCGGTCGTTCCGGCGGGTCGAGCCGGTGGTTCCGGCGTGTCCGGCAGGTGGTTCCGGTCTGTCCGGCAGGTGGTTCTGTGGTGTCCGGCACGAGGTTCAGTCTGAGAGGCTGTGCCGGCATGCCCCTCACGTGATTCCGGCTTGTCCCCGAAGTGGTGCTGGTGTAGCGGGCAGGTGATTTTGGCGTGTCCGGCAGGTGGTTCAGGCGAGTTGAGCAGGTGGTTGCGACGTGCTCGGCAGGTGCTTCCGGCGTCTCCGGCACGTGTTTCTGGCACATCTGACTGGTGGTTCCGGCATGCCCAAAAGTTGATTCCGGTCTGTCCGGTAGGTGGTTCCGGCGTGCACGGCACGTGGTTCTGGTACGTCTCAGAGGTGGTTGCGTATGCCCAACAGGTGATTCCGGACTGTCCGCCACGTGCTTCTGGCACGTCTGAGAGGTGGTTCCAACATGCCCGGCAGGTCATTTCGGAGAGTCGTCCAAGTGGTTCTGGCGTAGCCCGCAGGTGATTTTGGCGTGTCCGGCAGGTGGTTCCGCCGTGCTCGGCAGGTGGTTCAGGCATGGCCGTCACGTGGTTCCAGTCTGTCCAGGACGTGTTTCCAGCTTCTCCGGCAGGTGGTTCTGGTACGTCTGAGAGGTGGTTCCGCCATGGCTGGCAGGTGATCCCGGACTGTCCCCCAGGTGTTTCTGGCATAGCCAGCCGTTGATATTGGCCTGTCTGGCAGGTGGTTCCAGCGAGTCGAACAGGTGGCTCCGGCGTTCTTGGCAGGTGGTTCCGGTCTGTCCGGTAGGTCATTCCGGCGTGTCTGGCACGTGCTTCCGGCACGTCTGAGAGGTGGTTCCGGCATGCGCGGCAGGTGATTCCGTAGTGTCCGCCAGGTGGTTCTGGCATACCCGGCAGGTGATTTTGGCGTGTGCGGCAGGTGTTTCTGGCGAGTCGAGCAGGTGGCTCCGGCATGCTCGGCAGGTGCTTCCGGCGTCTCCGGCACTTGGTTCTGGTGTGTCTGAGAGCTGTTTCCGGCATGTCCGGCAGATGATTCCGGGGTGTCCGCTAAGTGGTTCTGGCATACCCAGCAGGTGATTTTGGCGTGTCAGGGAGGTGGTACCGGTGAGTCGAGCAGGTGGTTCCGGCGTGCTCAGCAGGTGGTTCAGGCGGTTCTGGCAGGTGGTATCCGTCTGTTCGGGGTGTGGTTCCAGCATCTCATGAACACGTTTCTGGCACGTCTGAGATGTGGTTCCAGCCGGCCCGACAGGTGTTTCCGCAGTGTCCGCCAAGCGGTTCTGGCGTAGTTGGCAGGTGATTTTGGCATGACTGGCAGGTGGCTCCAGCAAGCCTTGCAGGTGATTCCAAAGTTTTCACCAACTGGTTGTGGCGTAGCCGGCAGGTGATTTTTGCGTGATCGGCAGGTGGTTCTGGCGAGTCGAGCAGGTGGTTCCGGCGTGCTCGGCTGGTGCTTCCGGGGTCATTGGCACGGGGTCCTGGCATGTCTGAGAGGTGGTTCCTGCATGCCCGGTAAGTGATTTCGGAGTGTCCGACAGGTGGTTATGGCGTACCCGGCAGGTGATTTTTGCATGTCCGGCAGGTGTTTCTGGCGAGTGGAGCAGGTGGCTCCGGCATGCTCGGCAGGTGCTTCCGGCGTCTCCGGCACGTGGTTCTGGTGTGTCTGAGTGCTGGTTCCGGCATGTCCGGCAGATGATTCCGGAGTGTCCGCCAAGTGGTTCTGGCATACCCGGCTGGTGATTTTGGCATGTCAGGTAGGTGGTTCCGGCGAGTCGAGCAGGTGGCTCCGGCGTGCTCAGCAGGTTGTTCAGACGGGTCTGGCAGGTGTTTTCCGTCTGTTCGGGGTGTGGTTCCAGCATCTCATGCACATGGTTCTGGCACGTCTGAGATGTGGTTCCGGCCGGCCCGACAGGTGTTTCCACAGTGTCCGCCAAGTGGTACTGGCGTATTTGGCAGGTGATTTTGGCATGACCGGCAGGTGGTTCCAGCAAGCCCGGCAGGTGATTCCGAAGTGTTCCCCCACCGGTTGTGGCGTAGCCGGCAGGTGATTTTTGCGTGGCCGGCAGGTGGTTCTGGCGAGTCGAGCAGGTGGTTCCGGCGTGCTCGGCAGGTGCTTCCGGGTTCATTGGCACGTGGTTCTGGCATATCTGAGAGGTGGTTCCGGCATGCCCGGCAGGTGATTCCGGAGTGTTCGCCAAGAGTTTCCGGCGTAGCCGGCAGGTGATTTTTGCATGTCCAGCGGTCGTTCCGGCAGGTCGATCCGGTGGTTCCGGCGTGTCCGGCAGGTGGTTCCGGTCTGTCCGGCAGGTGGTTCTGTGGTGTCCGGCACGAGGTTCAGTCTGAGAGGCTGTGCCGGCATGCCCCTCACGTGATTCCGGCTTGTCCCCGAAGTGGTGCTGGTGTAGCGGGCAGGTGATTTTGGCGTGTCCGGCAGGTGGTTCAGGCGAGTTGAGCAGGTGGTTGCGACGTGCTCGGCAGGTGCTTCCGGCGTCTCCGGCACGTGTTTCTGGCACATCTGACTGGTGGTTCCGGCATGCCCAAAAGTTGATTCCGGTCTGTCCGGTAGGTGGTTCCGGCGTGCACGGCACGTGGTTCTGGTACGTCACAGAGGTGGTTGCGTATGCCCAACAGGTGATTCCGGACTGTCCGCCACGTGCTTCTGGCACGTCTGATAGGTGGTTCCAACATGCCCGGCAGGTCATTTCGGAGAGTCGTCCAAGTGGTTCTGGCGTAGCCCGCAGGTGATTTTGGCGTGTCCGGCAGGTGGTTCCGCTGTGCTCGGCAGGTGGTTCAGGCATGGCCGTCACGTGGTTCCAGTCTGTCCAGGACGTGTTTCCAGCTTCTCCGGCAGGTGGTTCTGGTACGTCTGAGAGGTGGTTCCGCCATGGCTGGCAGGTGATCCCGGACTGTCCCGCAGGTGTTTCTGGCATAGCCAGCCGTTGATATTGGCCTGTCCGGCAGGTGGTTCCAGCGAGTCGAACAGGTGGCTCCGGCGTTCTTGGCAGGTGGTTCCGGTCTGTCCGGTAGGTGTTTCCGGCGTGTCTGGCACGTGCTTCCGGCACGTCTGAGAGGTGGTTCCGGCATGCGCGGCAGGTGGTTCAGGCGGTTCTGGCAGGTGGTATCCGTCTGTTCGGGGTGTGGTTTCAGCGTCTCATGAACACGTTTCTGGCACGTCTGAGATGTGGTTCCAGCCGGCCCGACAGGTGTTTCCGCAGTGTCCGCCAAGCAGTTCTGGCGTAGTTGGCAGGTGATTTTGGCATGACTGGCAGGTGGTTCCAGCAAGCCTTGCAGGTGATTCCAAAGTGTTCACCAACTGGTTGTGGCGTAGCCGGCAGGTGATTTTTGCGTGATCGGCAGGTGGTTCTGGCGAGTCGAGCAGGTGGCTCCGGCGTGCTCGGCTGGTGCTTCCGGGGTCATTGGCACGGGGTTCTGGCATGTCTGAGAGGTGGTTCCTGCATGCCCGGCAAGTGATTCCGGAGTGTTCGCCAAGTGGTTCTGGCATAGTCGGCAGGTGATTTTGGCATGTCCGGCAGGTGGTTCAGGCGAGTTGAGCAGGTGGTTCGAACGTGCTTGGCAGGTGCTTCCGGCGTCTCCGGCACGTGTTTCTGGCACATCTGACAGGTGGTTCCGGCATGCCCGAAAGGTGATTCCGGTCTGTCCGGTAGGTGGTTCCAGCCTGCACGGCATGTGGTTCTGGTACGTCTCAGAGGTGGTTGCGCATGCCCAACAGGTGATTCCGGACTGTCCGCCACATGGTTCTGGCACGTCTGAGAGGTGGTTCCGGCATGCCCGGCAGGTCATCGCAGAGAGTCCTCCAAGTGGTTCTGGCACAACACGCAGGTGATTTTGGCGTGTCTGGCAGGTTGTTCCGCTGTGCTTGGCAGGTGGTTCAGGCTTGGCCGGCAGGTGGTTCCAGACTGTCCAGGACGTGTTTCCAGCTTCTCCAGCAGGTGGTTCTGGTACGTCTGAGAGGTGGTTCCGCCATGGCTGGCAGGTGATTCAAGACCGTCCCCCAGGTGGTTCTGGCATAGCCAGCAGTTGATATTGGCCTGTCTGGCAGGTGGTTCCAGCGAGTCGAACAGGTGGCTCCGGCGTTCTTGGCAGGTGGTTCCGGTCTGTCCGGTAGGTGATTCCGGCGTGTCCGGCACGTGCTTCCGGCACGTCTGAGAGGTGGTTCCGGCATGCACGACAGGTGATTCCGTAGTGTCCGCCAGGTGGTTCTGGCGTACCCGGCAGGTGATTTTATCGTGTCCGGCAGGTGTTTCTGGCGAGTCGAGCATGTGGCTCCGGCATGCTCGGCAGGTGCTTCCGGCGTCTCCGGCATGTGGTTCTGGTGTGTCTGAGAGCTGGTTCCGGCATGTCCGGCAGGTGATTCCGGAGTGTCCGCCAAGTGGTTTTGGCATACCCGGCTGGTGATTTTGTCATGTCAGGTAGGTGGTTCCGGCGAGTCGAGCAGGTGGCTCCGGCGTGCTTTGCAGGTTGTTCACACGGGTCTGGCAGGTGTTTTCCGTCTGTTCGGGGTGTGGTTCCAGCATCTCATGCACATGGTTCTGGCACGTCTGAGATGTGGTTCCGGCCGGCCCGACAGGTGTTTCCACAGTGTCTGCCAAGTGGTACTGGCGTAGTTGGCAGGTGATTTTGGCATGACCGGCAGGTGGTTCCAGCTAGCCCGGCGGGTGATTCCGAAGTGTTCCCCCACCGGTTGTGGCGTAGGGGGCAGGTGATTTTTGCGTGTCCGGCAGGTGGTTCTGGCGAGTCTAGCAGGTGGTTCCGGCGTGCTCGGCAGGTGCTTCCGGGGTCATTGGCACGTGGTTCTGGCATATCTGAGAGGTGGTTCCGGCATGCCCGGCAGGTGATTCCGGAGTGTTCGCCAAGTGTTTCCGGCGTAGCCGGCAGGTGATTTTTGCATGTCTAGCGGTCGTTCCGGCGGGTCGAGCCGGTGGTTCCGGCGTGTCCGGCAGGTGGTTCCGGTCTGTCCGGCAGGTGGTTCTGTGGTGTCCGGCACGAGGTTCAGTCTGAGAGGCTGTGCCGGCATGCCCCTCACGTGATTCCGGCTTGTCCCCGAAGTGGTGCTGGTGTAGCGGGCAGGTGATTTTGGCGTGTCCGGCAGGTGGTTCAGGCGAGTTGAGCAGGTGGTTGCGACGTGCTCGGCAGGTGCTTCCGGCGTCTCCGGCACGTGTTTCTGGCACATCTGACTGGTGGTTCCGGCATGCCCTAAAGTTGATTCCGGTCTGTCCGGTAGGTGGTTCCGGCGTGCACGGCACGTCGTTGTGGTACGTCTCAGAGGTGGTTGCGTATGCCCAACAGGTGATTCCGGACTGTCCGCAACGTGCTTCTGGCACGTCTGAGAGGTGGTTCCAACATGCCCGGCAGGTCATTTCGGAGAGTCGTCCAAGTGGTTCTGGCGTAGCCCGCAGGTGATTTTGGCGTGTCCGGCAGGTGGTTCCGCCGTGCTCGGCAGGTGGTTCAGGCATGGCCGTCACGTGGTTCCAGTCTGTCCAGGACGTGTTTCCAGCTTCTCCGGCAGGTGGTTCTGGTACGTCTGAGAGGTGGTTCCGCCATGGCTGGCAGGTGATCCCGGACTGTCCCCCAGGTGGTTCTGGCATAGCCAGCCGTTGATATTGGCCTGTCCGGCAGGTGGTTCCAGCGAGTCGAACAGGTGGCTCCGGCGTTCTTGGCAGGTGGTTCCGGTCTGTCCGGTAGGTGTTTCCGGCGTGTCTGGCACGTGCTTCCGGCACGTCTGAGAGGTGGTTCCGGCATGCGCGGCAGGTGGTTCAGGCGGTTCTGGCAGGTGGTATCCGTCTGTTCGGGGTGTGGTTCCAGCATCTCATGAACACGTTTCTGGCAAGTCTGAGATGTGGTTCCAGCCGGCCCGACAGGTGTTTCCGCAGTGTCCGCCAAGCGGTTCTGGCGTAGTTGGCAGGTGATTTTGGCATGACTGGCAGGCGGTTCCAGCAAGCCTGGCAGGTGATTCCAAAGTGTTCACCAACTGGTTGTGGCGTAGCCGGCAGGTGATTTTTGCGTGATCGGCAGGTGGTTCTGGCGAGTCGAGCAGGTGGTTCCGGCGTGCTCGGCTGGTGCTTCCGGGGTCATTGGCACGGGGTTCTGGCATGTCTGAGAGGTGGTTCCTGCATGCCCGGCAAGTGATTCCGGAGTGTTCGCCAAGTGGTTCTGGCATAGTCGGCAGGTGATTTTGGCATGTCCGGCAGGTGGTTCAGGCGAGTTGAGCAGGTGGTTCCAACGTGCTTGGCAGGTGCTTCCGGCGTCTCCGGCACGTGTTTCTGGCACATCTGACAGGTGGTTCCGGCATGCCCGAAAGTTGATTCCGGTCTGTCCGGTAGGTGGTTCCAGCCTGCACGGCATGTGGTTCTGGTACGTCTCAGAGGTGGTTGCGCATGCCCAACAGGTGATTCCGGACTGTCCGCCACATGGTTCTGGCACGTCTGAGAGGTGGTTCCGGCATGCCCGGCAGGTCATCCCAGAGAGTCCTCCAAGTGGTTCTGGCATAACACGCAGGTGATTTTGGCGTGTCTGGCAGGTTGTTCCGTTGTGCTTGGCAGGTGGTTCAGGCTTGGCCGGCAGGTGGTTCCAGACTGTCCAGGACGTGTTTCCAGCTTCTCCGGCAGGTGGTTCTGGTACGTCTGAGAGGTGGTTCCGCCATGGCTGGCAGGTGATTCCGGACCGTCCCCCAGGTGGTTCTGGCATAGCCAGCATTTGATATGGGCCTGTCCGGCAGGTGGTTCCAGCGAGTCGAACAGGTGGCTCCGGCGTGCTCGGCAGGTGGTTCCGTTCTGTCCGGTTGGTGATTCCGGCGTGTCCGGCACGTGCTTCCGGCACGTCTGAGAGGTGGTTCCGGCATGCGCGACAGGTGGTTTCGGAGTGTCCGCCAGGTGCTTCTGGCGTACCCGGCAGGTGATTTTGGCGTGTCCGGCAGGTGTTTCTGGCGAGTCGAGCAGGTGGCTCCGGCATGCTCGGCAGGTGCTTCCGGCGTCTCCGGCACGTGGTTCTGGTGTGTCTGAGAGCTGGTTCCGGCATGTCCGGCAGATGATTACGGAGTGTCCGCCAAGTGGTTCTGGCATACCCGGCTGGTGATTTGGGCCTGTCAGGTAGGTGGTTCCGGCGAGTCGAGCAGGTGGCTCCGGCGTGCTCGGCAGGTTGTTCAGACGGGTCTGGCAGGTGTTTTCCGTCTGTTCTGGGTGTGGTTCCAGCATCTCATGCACATGGTTCTGGCACGTCTGAGATGTGGTTCCGGCCGGCCCGACAGGTGTTTCCACAGTGTCCGCCAAGTGGTACTGGCGTAGTTGGCAGGTGATTTTGGCATGACCGGCAGGTGGTTCCAGCAAGCCCGGCAGGTGATTCCGAAGTGTTCCCCAACTGGTTGTGGCGTAGCCGGCAGGTGATTTTTGCGTGTCCGGCAGGTGGTTCTGGCGAGTCGAGCAGGTGGTTCCGGCGTGCTCGGCAGGTGCTTCCGGGGTCATTGGCACGTGGTTCTGGCATATCTGAGAGGTGGTTCCGGCATGCCCGGCAGGTGATTCCGGAGTGTTCGCCAAGTGTTTCCGGAGTAGCCGGCAGGTGATTTTGCATGTCCAGCGGTCGTTCCGGCGGGTCGAGGCGGTGGTTCCGGCGTGTCCGGCAGGTGGTTCCGGTCTGTCCGGCAGGTGGTTCTGTGGTGTCCGGCACGAGGTTCAGTCTGAGAGGCTGTGCCGGCATGCCCCTCACGTGATTCCGGCTTGTCCCCGAAGTGGTGCTGGTGTAGCGGGCAGGTGATTTTGGCGTGTCGGGCAGGTGGTTCAGGCGAGTTGAGCAGGTGGTTGCGACGTGCTCGGCAGGTGCTTCCGGCGTCTCCGGCACGTGTTTCTGGCACATCTGACTGGTGGTTCCGGCATGCCCGAAAGGTGATTCCGGTCTGTCCGGTAGGTGGTTCCAGCCTGCACGGCATGTGGTTCTGGTACGTCTCAGAGGTGGTTGCGCATGCCCAACAGGTGATTCCGGACTGTCCGCCACATGGTTCTGGCACGTCTGAGAGGTGGTTCCGGCATGCCCGGCAGGTCATCCCAGAGAGTCCTCCAAGTGGTTCTGGCATAACACGCAGGTGATTTTGGCGTGTCAGGCAGGTTGTTCCGTTGTGCTTGGCAGGTGGTTCAGGCATGGCCGGCAGGTGGTTCCCGACTGTCCAGGACGTGTTTCCAGCTTCTCCGGCAGGTGGTTCTGGTACGTCTGAGAGGTGGTTCCGCCATGGCTGGCAGGTGATTCCGGACCGTCCCCCAGGTGGTTCTGGCATAGCCAGCAGTTGATATTGGCCTGTCCGGCAGGTGGTTCCAGCGAGTCGAACAGGTGGCTCCGGCGTACTCGGCAGGTGGTTCCGGTCTGTCCGGTAGGTCATTCCGGCGTGTCCGGCACGTGCTTCCTGCACGTCTGAGATGTGGTTCCGGCATGCGCGACAGGTGGTTTCGGAGTGTCCGCCAGGTGGTTCTGGCGTACCCGGCAGGTGATTTTGGCGTGTGCGGCAGGTGTTTCTGGCGAGTCGAGCAGGTGGCTCCGGCATGCTCGGCAGGTGCTTCCGGCGTCTCCGGCACTTGGTTCTGGTGTGTCTGAGAGCTGGTTCCGGCATGTCCGGCAGATGATTCCGGAGTGTCCGCCAAGTGGTTCTCGCATACCCAGCAGGTGATTTTGGCGTGTCAGGGAGGTGGTACCGGTGAGTCGAGCAGGTGGTTCCGGCGTGCTCAGCAGGTGGTTCAGGCGGTTCTGGCAGGTGGTATCCGTCTGTTCGGGGTGTGGTTCCAGCATCTCATGAACACGTTTCTGGCAAGTCTGAGATGTGGTTCCAGCCGGCCCGACAGGTGTTTCCGCAGTGTCCGCCAAGCGGTTCTGGCGTAGTTGGCAGGTGATTTTGGCATGACTGGCAGGTGGTTCCAGCAAGCCTGGCAGGTGATTCCAAAGTGTTCACCAACTGGTTGTGGCGTAGCCGGCAGGTGATTTTTGCGTGATCGGCAGGTGGTTCAGGCGAGTTGAGCAGGTGGTTCCAACGTGCTTGGAAGGTGCTTCCGGCGTCTCCGGCACGTGTTTCTGGCACATCTGATACGTGGTTCCGGCATGCCCGAAAGGTGATTCCGGTCTGTCCGGTAGGTGGTTCCAGCCAGCACGGCATGTGGTTCTGGTACGTCTCATAGGTGGTTGCGCATGCCCAACAGGTGATTCCAGACTGTCCGCCACATGGTTCTGGCACGTCTGAGAGGTGGTTCCGGCATGCCCGGCAGGTCATCCCAGAGAGTCCTCCAAGTGGTTCTGGCATAACACGCAGGTGATTTTGGCGTGTCCAGCAGGTGGTTCCGGCGAGTCGAGCCGAAGGATCCAGCATGTCCGGCAGGTGGTTCCGGCATGCCCGGCAGTTGATTCCAGAGTGTCCGGCATGTGGTTCTGGCACCTCTGAGAAGTGGTTCCGGCATGCCCTGCAGGTGATGCTGGAGTCTCCGGCATTTGGTTCTGGCACCTCGGAGAGGTGGTTCCGGAATGCCTTGCATGTGATTCCGGAGTGTCTACCGAGTGGTTCTGGCGTAGCCGGCAGTTGATTTTGGCGTGTCCAGTAGGTGGTTCTGGCGAGTGGATCAGCTGGTTCCGGCATACTCGGCACGTGGTACCGGCGTGTCCAGAACATGGTTCTGGCAAGTCTGAGAGGTGGTTCTGGCACGCCCGACAGGTGATTCCGGAGCGTCCGCCAAGTGTTTCTGGCGTACCCGGCAGGTGATTTTGGCATGTCCGACAGGTGTTTCCTGCGAGTCGAGCAGGTGGCTCAGGCATGCTCAGCTGGTGCTTCCGGCGTCTCTGGCACGTGGTTCTGGTGTGTCTGAGAGCTGGTTCTGGCATGTCCGGCAGATGATTCCGGAGTGTCCACCAAGTGGTTCTGGTAGACCTGGCAGGTGACTTTGGCGTGTCAGGAAGGTGGTTCCGGCTAGTTGAGCAGGTGGATCAGGCGTGCTCGCCAGGGGGTTCAGGCGGGTCTGGCAGGTGGTTTCGGTCTGTTCGGGGAGTGGTTCCGGCATCTCAGGCACATGGTTCTGGCACGTTTGAGAGGTGGTTATGGCCGGCCCGACAGGTGTTTCCGGAGTGTCCGCCAAGTGGTTCTGGCGTAGCTGAAAGGTGATGTTGGCGTGACCGGCAGGTTGTTCCAGCCAGCCCGGCAGGTGATTCCGGAGTGTCTGCCGAGTGGTTCTGGCGTAGCTGGCAGGTGATTTTGGCGTGTCCAGCAGGTGGTTTTGGCGAGTCGAGCAGGTGGTTCTGGCGTGCTCGGCAGGTGCTTCCGGTGTCATTGGCATGTGGTTCCGGCATGTCTGAGAGGTGGTTCCGCCATGCCCGGCAGGTGATTCCGAAGAGTTCACCAAATGGTTGTGGCGTAGCCGGCAGGTGATTTTGGCGTGTCCAGCAGGTGGTTTTGGCGAGTCGATTAGGTGGTTCCGGCGTGTCCGGCAGGTGTTCCGGGTCTGTCCGGCAGGTGGTTCTGGCGTGTCCGGCATGAGGTTCTGGCACGTCTGAGAGTTGGTTCCGGCTTGCCCGACAGGTGATTCCGGAGTGTCCGCCACGTGGTTCTGGCGTACCCGGCAGGTGATTTTGGCGTGTGCAGCAGGTGGTTCCGGCGAGTTCGGCAGGTGGTACCGGCGTGTCCGGAACATGGTTCTGGCACGTCTGAGAGATGGTTCCGGCATGCCCGGCAGGTGATTCCGGCGTGTCCGGCACATGGTTCTGGCACGTATGAGAGGTGGTTCCGGCATGCCCGGCAGGTGATCCCGGAGAGTCCTCCAAGTGGTTCTGGCGTACCCCGCAGTTGTTTCTGGTGTGTCCATCAGGTGGCTTTGTTGAGTCGAGCAGGTAGTTCCGGAGTGCTCGGAAGGTGGTTCCAGCAGGTCCGGCAGGTGTTTGCCGTCTGTCCATGACTTGGTTCTGGCATGCCCGCAGGTGATTCTGGAGTGTCCACCAAGTGGGTTTGGCGTAGCCGGCATATGATTTTGGCCTTTGAGGCAGGTGGTCCCGGCATGTCCAGCAGGTGGTTCCGGCGAGCTCGGCAGGTGCTTCCGGTCTCTCTGGCACGTGGTTGTGGCACGTCTGAGAGATGGTTCCGGCATGCCTGGCAGGTGATTCCAGAGTGTATGGCATGTGGTTCTGGCACCTCTGAGACGTGGATCCGGAATGCCTGGCATGTGATTCTGGAGGTCTGCCGATGGTTCTGGCATAGCCGGCAGTTGATTTTGGCCTGTCCAGTAGGTGGTTCTGGGGAGTGGATCAGCTGGTTCCGGCATACTCGGCGGTTGGTTCCGGCGTGTCCGGCACATGGTTCTGGCACGTATGAGAGGTGGTTCCGGCATGCCCGGCAGGTGATCCCGGAGAGTCCTCCAAGTGGTTCTGGCGTACCCCGCAGTTGTTTCTGGTGTGTCCATCAGGTGGCTTTGGTGAGTCGAGCAGGTAGTTCCGGAGTCCTCGGAAGGTGGTTCCAGCAGGTCCGGCAGGTGTTTGCCGTCTGTCCATGACTTGGTTCTGGCATGCCCGCAAGGTGATTCTGGAGTGTCCACCAAGTGGGTTTGGCGTAGCCGGCATATCATTTTGGCCTTTGAGGCAGGCGGTCCCGGCATGTCCAGCAGGTGGTTCCGGCGAGCTCGGCAGGTGCTTCCGGTCTCCCTGGCACGTGGTTGTGGCACGTCTGAGAGATGGTTCCGGCATGCCCGGCAGGTGATTCCGGAGTGTCCGGCATGTGGTTCTCTCACCTTTGAGAGGTGGTTCCGGCATGCCCGGCAGGTGATTTCGGAGTGTTCGCCAAGTGGTTCTGGCGTAGCCGGCAGGTGTTTTTGGCGTGTCCGGCAAGTGGTTCTGGGGAGTGGATCAGGCACTTCCGGCATTCTCGGAAGGTGCTTCCGCTGTCTCCGGCATGTGGTTGGGGCACCTCTGAGAGGTGGTTCCGGCTTGCCCGGCAGGTGATTCCGGAGTGTCCGACAAGTGGTTGTAGCGTAGCCGGGTGGTGATTCTGGCGTGTCCGGCAGGTGGTTCTGGCGAGTCAAGCAGGTGGTTCCGGCATGTCCGGCAGGTGGTTCCGGTCTGTCCTGGAGGTGGGTCCGGAGTGTCTGCCGAGCGGTTCTGGCATAGCCGGCAGGTGACTTTGGCGTGTCCAGCAGGTGGTTCTGGGGAGTGGAGCAGGTGTTTCCGGCATACTCGGCAGGTGGTTCCGGCGTGTCCGGCAAATGGTTCTGGCACGTCTGAGAGGTGGTTCCGGCATGCCCGGCAGGTGATTCCAGAGTGTATGGCATGTGGTTCTGGCACCTCTGAGACGTGGATCCGGAATGCCTGGCATGTGATTCCGGAGTGTCTGCCGAGCGGTTCTGGCGTAGCCGGCAGGTGATTTTGGCGTGTCCAGCAGGTGGTTCTGGGGAGTGGAGCAGGTGTTTCCGGCATACTCGGCAGGTGGTTCTGGCGTGTCCGGCAAATGGTTCTGGCACGTCTGAGAGGTGGTTCCGGCATGCCCGGCAGGTGATTCCAGAGTGTATGGCATGTGGTTCTGGCACCTCTGAGACGTGGATCCGGAATGCCTGGCATGTGATTCCGGAGTGTCTGCCGAGCGGTTCTGGCGTAGCCGGCAGGTGATTTTGGCGTGTCCCGCAGGTGGTTCAGGCGACATCAGCATGTGGTTCCGACGTGCTCGGCAGGTTCTTCCGGAGTCTCTGGCACGTGCTTCTGGCACTTCTGAGAGGTGGTTCCGGTCTTACGGGGTGGGGGATCCGGGGTGTCCGGCACGTTGTTCCGGCACGTCTGAGAGGTGGTTCTATGATGCCCGGCAGGTGATTCCAGAGAGTCCACCAAGTGGTTTTGGCGTAGCCGGAAGGTGATTTTGGCATGTCCGGCAGGTGGTTCAGACGAGTTGAGCAGGTGGTTCCGGCGTGCTCGGCAGGTGCTTCCGGAGTGCTCGCCAAGTGGTTCTGGCGTAGCCGGCAGGTGATGTTGGCGTGACCGGCAGGTGGTTCCAGCAAGCCCGGCAGGTGATTCCGGAGTGTCTGCCGAGTGGTTCTGGCATACCCGGCAGGTGATTTTGGCGTGTCCAGCAGGTGGTTCCGGCGAGTCGAGCCGAAGGATCCGGCATGTCCGGCAGGTGGTTCCGGCATGCCCGGCAGTTGATTCCAGAGTGTCCGGCATGTGGTTCTGGCACCTCTGAGAAGTGGTTCCGGCATGCCCTGCAGGTGATGCTGGAGTCTCCGGCATTTGGTTCTGGCACCTCGGAGAGGTGGTTCCGGAATGCCTTGCATGTGATTCCGGAGTGTCTACCGAGTGGTTCTGGCGTAGCCGGCAGTTGATTTTGGCGTGTCCAGTAGGTGGTTCTGGCGAGTGGATCAGCTGGTTCCGGCATACTCGGCACGTGGTACCGGCGTGTCCAGAACATGGTTCTGGCAAGTCTGAGAGGTGGTTCTGGCACGCCCGACAGGTGATTCCGGAGCGTCCGCCAAGTGTTTCTGGCGTACCCGGCAGGTGATTTTGGCATGTCCGACAGGTGTTTCCTGCGAGTCGAGCAGGTGGCTCAGGCATGCTCAGCTGGTGCTTCCGGCGTCTCTGGCACGTGGTTCTGGTGTGTCTGAGAGCTGGTTCTGGCATGTCCGGCAGATGATTCCTGAGTGTCCACCAAGTGGTTCTGATAGAACTGACAGGTGATTTTGGCGTGTCAGGAAGGTGGTTCCGGCTAGTTGAGCAGGTGGATCAGGCGTGCTCGCCAGGGGGTTCAGGCAGGTCTGGCAGGTGGTTTCGGTCTGTTCGGGGAGTGGTTCCGGCATCTCAGGCACATGGTTCTGGCACGTCTGAGAGGTGGTTCCGGCCGGCCCGACAGGTGTTTCCGGAGTGTCCGCCAAGTGGTTCTGGCGTAGCTGAAAGGTGATGTTGGCGTGACTGGCAGGTGGTTCCAGCCAGCCCGGGAGGTGATTCCGGAGTGTCTGCCGAGTGGTTCTGGCGTAGCCGGCAGGTGATTTTGGCGTGTCCAGCAGGTGGTTTTGGCGAGTCGAGCAGGTGGTTCTGGCGTGCTCGGCAGGTGCTTCCGGTGTCATTGGCATGTGGTTCCGGCATGTCTGAGAGGTGGTTCCGCCATGCCCGGCAGGTGATTCCGAAGAGTTCACCAAATGGTTGTGGCGTAGCCGGCAGGTGATTTTGGCGTGTCCAGCAGGTGGTTTTGGCGAGTTGATTAGGTGGTTCCGGCGTGTCCGGCAGGTGTTCCGGGTCTGTCCGGCAGGTGGTTCTGGCGTGTCCGGCATGAGGTTCAGGCACGTCTGAGAGTTGGTTCCGGCTTGCCCGGGAGGTGATACTGGAGTGTTCGCCAAGTGGTTCTGGTGTAGCAGGCAGGTGATTTTGGCGTGTCCGGCATGTGGGACCGGTGAGTCAAGCAGGTGGTTCCGGCGAGTGTTTCCTGTGTTTCCGGTCTGTCCGGGAGATGGTTCCGGCCTGTCCGGCACGTGCTTCTGGCACTTCTGAGAGGTTGTGCTGGCATGCCCGGCAGTTGATTACGGAGTGTCCGGCATGTGGTTCTGGCACCTCTGAGAGGTGGTTCCGAAATGCCTTGCATGTGATTCCGGAGTGTCTGCCGAGTGGTTCTGGCGTAGCCGGCAGTTGATTTTGGCGTGTCCACTCGGTGGTTCTGTGGAGTGGATCAGCTGGTTCCGGCATACTCGGCAGGTGCTACCGGCGTGTCCAGAACATGGTTCTGGCAAGTCTGAGAGGTGGTTCCGGCATGCCCGACAAGTGATTGCGAAGCGTTCACGAAATGGTTGTGGCGTAGGGGGCAGGTGATTTTGGAGTGTCCAGCAGGTGGTTTTGGCGAGTCGAGCAGGTGGTTCTGGCGTGCTCGGCAGGTGCTTCGGGTGTCATTGGCATGTGGTTCCGGCATGTCTGAGAGGTGGTTCCGCCATGCCCGGCAGCTGATTCCAGAGTGTTCGCCAAGTGGTTGTGGCATAGCCGGCAGGTTTTTCTGCATGTCCGGCAATGGTTCCGGCCAGTCGAGCCGGTGGTTGCGGCATGTCCGGCAGGTGGTTCCGGCATGCCCGGCAGGTGATGCCGGAGTGTCTCCTGAATGGTTCTGGCGTAGCCGGCAGGTGATTTTGGTGTGTCCAGCAGGTGGTTCCGGCGAGCTCGGCAGGTGGTACCGGCGTGTCCGGAACATGGTTCTGGCACGTCTGAGAGATGGTTCCGGCATGCCCGGCAGGTGATTCCGGAGTGTCCGGCATGTGGTTCTGGCACCTCTGAGAGGTGGTTCCGGCATGCCCGGCAGGTGGTTCCGGACTGTCTGCCGAGTGGTTCTGGCGTTGCCGGCAGGTGATTCTGGGGTGTCCAACAGGTGGTTCTGGGGAGTGGATCAGCTGGTTCCGGCATACTCGGCAGGTGGTACCGGCGTGTCCGGAACATGGTTCTGGCAAGTCTGAGAGGTGGTTCCGGCATGCCCAACAGGTGATTCCGGAGTGTTCGCCAAGTGGTTCTGGCCTAGCCGGCAGGTGATTTAGCATGTCCGGCGGTGGTTCCGGCGAGTCGAGCCGGTGGTTCCGGCGTAGCCGGCAGTTGATTTTGGCGTGTCCACTAGGTGGTTCTGTGGAGTGGATCAGCTGGTTCCGGCATACTCGGCAGGTGGTACCGGCGTGTCCAGAACATGGTTCTGGCAAGTCTGAGTGGTGGTTCCGGCACGCCCGACAGGTGATTCCGGAGCGTCCGCCAAGTGTTTCTGGCGTACCCGGCAGGTGATTTTGGCATGTCCGACAGGTGTTTCTTGCGAGTCGAGCAGGTGGCTCAGGCATGGTCAGCTGGTGCTTCCGGCCTGTCTGGCACGTGGTTCTGGTGTGTCTGAGAGCTGGTTCTGGCATGTCCGGCAGATGATTCCGGAGTGTCCACCAAGTGGTTCTGGTAGACCTGGCAGGTGATTTTGGCGTGTCTGGAATGTGGTTCCGGCTAGTTGAGCAGGTGGATCAGGCGTGCTCGTCAGGGCATTTAGGCGGGTCTGGCAGGTGGTTTCAGTCTGTTCGGGGTGTGGTTCAGGCATCTCAGGCACATGGTTCTGGCACGTCTGAGAGGTGGTTCCGGCCGGCCCGACAGGTGTTTCCGGAGTGTCCGCCAAGTGGTTCCGGCGTAGTTGAAAGGTGATGTTGGCGTGACCGGCAGGTGGTTCCAGCCGGCCCGGCAGGTGATTCCGGAGTGTCTGCTGAGTGTTTCTGGCGTATCCGGCAGGTGATTTTGGCGTGTGAAGCAGGTGGTTTTGGCGAGTCGAGAAGGTGGTTCTGGCGTGCTCGGCAGGTGCTTCCGGTGTCATTGGCATGTGGTTCCGGCATGTCTGAGAGGTGGTTCCGCCATGCCCGGCAGCTGATTCCAGAGTGTTCGCCAAGTGGTTCTGGCATAGCCGGCAGGTTTTTTTGCATGTCCGGCAATGGTTCCGGCCAGTCGAGCCGGTGGTTGCGGCATGTCCGGCAGGTGGTTCCGGCATGCCCGGCAGGTGATTCCGGAGTGTCTGGCATGTGGTTCTGGCACCTCTGAGAGGTGGTTCCGGCATGCCCGGCAGTTGGTTACGGAGTGTCTGCCGAGTGGTTCTTGCGTAGTCGGCAGGAGATTCTGGCGTGTCCAGCAGGTGGTTCTGGGGAGTGGATCAGGTGGTTCCGGCATACTAGGCAGGTGGTACCGGCGTGTCCGGAACATGGTTCTGGCTAGTCTGAGAGGTGGTTCCGGCATGCCCGACAGGTGATTCCGGAGTGTTCGCCAACAGGTTCTGGCGTAGCCGGCAGGTCATTTTGCATGTCCGGCGGTGGTTCCGGCGAATCGAGCGGGTGGATCCGGCATGTCCGGCAGATGATTCCGGAGTGTCCACCAAGTGGTTCTGGTATACCTGGCAGGTGATTTTGGCGTGTCAGGAAGGTGGTTCCGGCTAGTTGAGCAGGTGGATCAGGCGTGCTCGCCAGGGGGTTCAGGCGCGTCTGGCAGGTGGTTTCGGTCTGTTCGGGGAGTGGTTCCGGCATCTCAGGCTCATGGTTCTGGCACGTCTGATAGGTGGTTCTGGCTGGCCCGACAGGTGTTTCCATGATGTCCGCCAAGTGGTTCTGGCATAGCTTGCAGGTGATGTTGGCGTGACCCGCAGGTGGTTCCAGCCAGCCCGGCAGGTGTGTCCGAAGTGTTCACCAAATGGTTGTGGCGTAGCCGGAAGATGATTTTGGCGTGTCCAGCAGGTGGTTTTGGCGAGTCGAGAAGGTGGTTCTGGCGTGCTCGGCAGGGGCTTCCGGTGTCTTTGGCATGTGGTTCCGGCATGTCTGAGAGGTGGTTCCGCCATAGCCGGCAGGTGATTCCCGAGTGTTCCCCAAGTGGTTCTGGCATAGCCGGCAGGTGATTTTGCATGTCAGGCAATGGTTCCGGTGATTCGTGCCAGTGTTTCCGGCATGTCCGGCAGGTGATTCCGGCAAGTCCAGCAGGTGGTTCCGGCATGCCCGGCAGGTGATTCCGGAGTGTCCGCCACGTGGTTCTGGCGTACCTGGCAGGTGATTTTGGCGTGTCTGGCAGGTGTTTCTTGCAAGTCGAGCATGTGGCTCAGGCATGATCAGCAGGTGCTTCTGGCGTGTCCGGCACGTGGTTCTGGTGTGTCAGAGGGCTGGTTCTGGCATTTCCGGCAGATGATTCCGGAGTGTCCACCAAGTGGTTCTGGTAGACCTGGCAGGTGATTTTGGCGTGTCTGGAAGGTGGTTCCGGCTAGTTGAGCAGGTGGATCAGGCGTGCTAGCCAGGGGGTTCAGGCGGGTCTGGCAGGTGGTTTCGGTCTGTTCGGGGTGTGGTTCCGGCATCTCAGGCACATGGTTCTGGCACGTCTGAGAGGTGGTTCCGTTCGGCCCGACTGGTGTTTCCATGGTGTCCGCCAAGTGGTTCTGGCATAGCTGGCAGGTGATGTTGGCGTGACCAGCAGGTGGTTCCAGCAAGCCCGGCAGGTGATTCCGAAGAGTTCACCAAATGGTTGTGGCGTAGCCGGCAGGTGATTTTGGCGTGTCCAGAAGGTGGTTTTGGCGTGTCCAGCAGGTGGCTCCGGCGAGCTCGGCAGGTGCTACCGGCGTGTCCGGAACATGGTTCTGGCACGTCTGAGAGATGCTTCCGGCATGCCTGGCAGGTGATTCCGGTGTGTCCGGCATGTGGTTCTGGCACCTCTGAGAGGTGGTTCCGGCATGCCCGGCAGGTGGTTCCGGAGTGTCTGCCGAGTGGTTCTGGCGTAGCCGGCAGGTGATTCTGGCGTGGCCAGCAGGTGGTTCTGGGGAGTGGATCAGGTGGTTCCGGCATACTCGGCAGGTGGTACCGGCGTGTCCGGAACATGGCTCTGGCAAGTCTGAGAGGTGGTTCTGACACAACAGACAGGTGATTCCAGAGTGTTCGCCAAGTGGTTCTGGCATAGCCGGCAGGTCATTTTGCATGCCCGGCGGTGGTTCCGGCGAGTCGAGCCGGTGGTTCCGGCTTAGCCAGCAGTTGATTTTGGCGTGTCCACTAGGTGGTTCTGGGGAGTGGATCAGCTGGTTCCGGCACGCCCGACAGGTGATTCCGGAGCGTCCGCCAAGTGTTTCTGGCGTACCCGGCAGGTGATTTAGGCATGTCCGACAGGTGTATCTTGCGAGTCGAGCATGTGGCTCAGGCATGCTCAGCAGGTGCTGCCGGCGTGTCTGGCACGTGGTTCTGGTGTGTCTGAGAGCTGGTTCTGGCATGTCCGGCAGATGATTCCGGAGTGTCCACCAAGTGGTTCTGGCATACCCGGCAGGTGATTTTAGCGTGTCAGGTAGGTGGTTCCAGCGAGTCGAGTAGGTGGTTCTGGCGTGCTCGGCAGGTGGTTCAGGCGGGTCTGGCAGGTGGTTTCCGTCTGTTCGGGGTGTGGTTCCGGCATCTCAGGCACATGGTTCTGGCACGTCTGA